>NW_028225179.1:21795582-22213498 GCF_052327205.1 Somniosus microcephalus | reverse complement strand
GGGGAAGAGGATCAGCAGCAAGTAAATGGGGTCATAGAGAGGGGAAATATGGTCAGCAGCTGGTAAATGGTGTCAGCGTGGGGGGGAGTGGCTCAGCAGCAGATAAATGGTGTCAGAGAGAGGGGGAAGAGAGTCAGCAGCAGGTAAATGGCGTCAGAGAGTGGGGTAAGAGGGTCAGCAGCAGTTAAATGGGGTCAGAGAGGGGGAAGAGGGTCAACAGCACGTAAATGGGGTCAGGGAGAGGGGGAATAGGGTCAGCAGCAGGTAAATGGGGTCAGGGAGAGGGGGAAGAGGGTCAGCAGCAGGTAAATGGGGTCAGAGAGATGGGGAAGAGGCTCAGCAGCAGGTAAATCGGGTCAGAGAGATGGGGAAGAGGGTCAGCAGCAGGTAAATGGCATCAGAGTGAGGGGGAAGAAGTTCACCAACGGGTAAATGGGGTCAGAGAGAGTGGGAGGAGGGTCAGCAGCAAGTAAATGGGGTCAGGGATAGGGAAGAGGGTCAGCAGCAGGTAAGTGGGATCAGAGAGAGGTGGAAGAGGGTCAGCAGCATTTAAATGGGGTCAGATAGAGGGGGAAGATGGTCAGCAGCAGGTAAATGGGGTCAGAGAGAGAGGGGGAAGAGGGTCAGCAGCAGGTAAATGGGGTCAAGGAGAGGGGAGAAGAGGGTCAGCAGCAGGTAAATGGGGTAAAAGAGAGGGGGACGAGGGTCAGCAGCAGATAACTGGGGCCAGAGAGAGGGGGAAGAGGGTCAGCAGCAGTTAAATGGGGGTCAGAGAGAGGGGGGAAGAGGCTCAGCAGCAGGTAAATGGGGTCAGAGAGGGGGGAAGAGGGACAGCAGCAGATAAATGGGGTCAAGGAGAGGGGGGAAGAGAGTCAGCAGCAGGTAAATGTGGTCAAGGAGAGGGGGGAAGAGGGTCAGCAGCAGGTAAATGGGGTCGGAGAGAGGGGGAAGAGGGTCAGCAGCAGGTAAATTGTGTCAGAGAGGGGGGTAAGAGGGTCAGCAGCATGGAAATGGGGTCAGAGAGAAAGGGGGAAGAGTGTCAGCAGCATGTAAATGGGGTCAGAGAGAGGGGGAACAGGGTCAGCAGCAGGTAAATGGTGTCAAAGAGAGTGCGAAGAGGGTCAGCAGCAGGTATTTGTGGTCAGAGTGACGGGGGATAGAGGGTCAGCAGCAGGTAAATGGGGCCAGAGAGAGGGGTGAAGAGGGTCAGCAGCGGGTAAATGGGGTCAGTGTGAGTGCGAAGAGGGTCAGCCGCAGTTAAGTGAAGTCGGAGAGAGGGGAAAAAGGGTCAGCAGCAGGTAAATGGGGCCAGAGAGAGGGGGAAGAGGGTCAGCAGCAGGTAAATGGGGTCAGTGTGAGTGCGAAGAGGGTCAGCCGCAGTTAAGTGAAGTCGGAGAGAGGGGAAAAAGGGTCAGCAGCAGGTAAATGGGGCCAGAGAGAGGGGGAAGAGGGTTAGCAGCAAGTAAATGGGCCAGAGAGAGGGGGAAGAGGGTCAGCAGCAGGTAAATAGGGACAGAGAGAGGGGGAAGAGGATCAGCAGTAGGTAAATGGGGTCAGAGAGAGAGGGGGAAGAGGGTCAGCAGCAGGTAAATGGGGACAAAGAGTGGGGGAAGAGGGTCAGCAGCAGCTAAATGGGGCCAGAGAGAGGGGGAAGAGGGTCAGCAGCAGGTAATTGGGGTCAGGGAGGGGGAAGAGGTTCAGCAGCAGGTAAATGGGGTCAGAGAGAGGGGGAAGAGGGTCAGCAATCGATAAATGGGGACAGGGAGTGGGGGAAGAGTGTCAACAGCAGTTAATTAGGGTCAGAGAGGGGGAAGAGGGTCAGCAGCTGGTAAATGGTGTCAGAGAGAGGAGGAAGAGGGTCAGCAGCAGGTAACTGGTGTCAGAGAGAGGAGGAAGAGGGTCAGCAGCAGGTAAATGGTGTCAGAGAGAGGGGGAAGAGGCTCAGCAGCAGGTAAATGGGGTCAGAGAGAGGGGGAAGAGGTTCAGCAGCAGGTAAATGGGGTAAAAGAGAGGGGGAAGAGGGTCAGCAGCAGGTAAATGGGGTCAGAGAGGGGGAAGAGGGTCAGCAGCAGGTAAATGGGGTCAGAGAGGGGGAAGATGGTCAGCAGCAGGTAAATGGGGTCAGAGAGAGGGGGAAGAGGGTCAGCAGCAGGTAAATGTGGTCAGAGAGGGGGAAGAGTGTCAGCAGCCGGAAAATGGGGTCAGAGAGAGGGGGAAGAGGCTCAGCAGCAGGTAAATGGGGTCAGAGAGAGGGGGAAGAGGGTCAGCAGCAGGTAAATGGGGTCAGAGAGAGGGGGAAGAGGGTCAGCAGCAGGTAAATGGTGTCAGAGAAAGGGGGAAGAGGCTCAGCAGCAGGTAAATGGGGTCAGAGAGAGGGTGAAGAGGGTTAGCAGCAGGTAAATTGGGTCAGAGAGAGGGGGGAAGAGGGTCAGCAGCAGATAAATGGGGTCAGAGAGGGGGGAAGAGGGTCAGCAGCAGGTAAATGGGGTCAGAGAGGGGGGAAGAGGGTCAGCAGCAGGTAAATGGTGTCAAGGAGAGGGGGGAAGAGAGTCAGCAGCAGGTAAATGGGGTCAAGGAGAGGTGGTAAGAGGGTCAGCAGCAGATAAATGGGGCCAGGGAGTGGGAAGAGGGTCAGCAGCAGGTAAATGGGGTCAGTGGGAGGGGGAAGAGGGTCAGCAGCAGTTAAATTGTGTCATAGAGAGGGGGAAGAGGGTCAGCAGCATGTAAATGGGATCAGAGAGAGAGAGGGAAGAGTGTCAGCAGCAGGTAAATGGGGGCAGAGAGAGGGGGAAGAGGGTCAGCAGCAGGTAAAAGGTGTCAGAGAGAGTGCAAAGAGGGTCAGCAGCAGGGAAATGTGGTCAGCGAGAGGGGGAAGAGGGTCAGTAGTAGGTAAGTGGGGTCAGAGAGAGGGGGAAGAGGGTCAGCAGCAGCTAAATGGGGTCAGTGTGAGTGCGAAGAGGGTCAGCAGCAGTTAAGTGATGTCGGAGAGTGGTGAAAGATGGTCAGCAGCAGGTAAATGGGGCCAGAGAGAGGGGGAAGGTGGTCAGCAGCAGGTAAATGGGGTCACTGTGAGTGTGAAGAGGGTCAGCAGCAGGTAAATGGGGCCAGAGAGTGCGGGAAGAGGTTCAGCAGGAGGTAAATGGGGTCAGAGAGAGGGGCAAGAGGGTGAGCAGCAGGTAAATGGGTCCAGAGAGAGGGGGTAGAGAGTTAGCAGCAAGTAAATGGGTCAGAGAGATGGGGAAGAGGGTCAGCAGCAGGTAAATGGGGACAGAGAAAGGGGGAAGAGGATGAGCAGCAGGTAAATGGGGCCAGAGAGGGGGAAGAGGATCAGCAGCAGGTAAATGGGGTCAGAGAGAAAGGGGGAAGAAGGTCAGCAGCAGGTAACTGGGGTCAGAGAGAGGGGGAAGAGGGTCAGCATCAGGTAAATGGGGTCAGAGAGAGGGGGAAAGAGGGTCAGCAGCAGGTAATTGGGGTCAGGGAGGGGGAAGAGGGTCAGCAGCAGGTAAATGGGGTCAGAGAGAGGGGAAATATGGTCAGCAGCAGTTAAATGGGGTCAGAGAGGAGGAAGAGGGTCAGCAGCAGGTAAATGGGGTCAGAGAGAGAGGGGGAAGAGGGTCAGCAGCAGGTAAATGGGGTCAGAGAGATGGGGAAGAGGGTCAGCAGCAGGTAAATGGTGTCAGAGAGAGGGGGAAGAGGGTCAGCAGCAGGTAAATGGGGTCAGAGAGAGTGGGAGGAGGGTCAGCAGCAAGTAAATGGTGTCAGAGAGAGGGGGAAGAGGGTCAGCAGCAGGTAAATGTGGTCAGAGAGAGGGGAAAGAGGGTCAGCAGCAGGTAAATGGGGTTAGTGTGAGTGCGAAAATGGTCAGCAGCAGTTAAGTGATGTTGGATAGAGGGGAAAGAGGGTCAGCAGCAGGTAAATGGGGCCAGAGAGAGGGGGAAGATGGTCAGCAGCAGGTAAATGGGGTCAGAGAGAGGGGGAAGATGGTCAGCAGCAGGTAAATGGGGTCAGAGAGAGAGGGGGAAGAGGGTCAGCAGCAGGTAAATGGGGTTAGAGAGAGGGGGAAGAGGGTCAGCAGCAGGTAAATTGTGTCAGAGAGAGGGGGAAGAGGGTCAGCAGCAGGTAAATGGGGTCAGAGAGAGGGGAAAGAGGGTCAGCAGCAGGTAAATGGGGCCAGAGAAAGGGGGAAGAGGGTCAGCAGCGTGTAAATGGGGTCAGTGTGAGTGCGAAGATGGTCAGCAGCAGTAAAGTGATGTTGGATAGAGGGGAAAGAGGGTCAGCAGCAGGGAAATGGGGCCAGAGAGAGGGGGAAGAGGGTCACCAGCAGGTAAATGGGGTCAGTGTGAGTGCGAAGAGGGTCAGCAGCAGGTAAATGTGGCCAGAGAGAGGGGCAAGAGGGTCAGCAGCAGGTAAATGGGGTCAGAGTGAGGGGGAAGAGGGTCAGCAGCAGGTAAATGGGTCCAGAGAGAGCGGGTAGAGGGTTAGCAGCAAGTAAATTGGTCAGAGAGATGGGGAAGAGGGTCAGCAGCAGGTAAATGGGGACAAAGAGAGCGGGAAGAGGATCAGCAGCAGGTAAATGGGGTCAGAGAGTGGGGGAAGAGGGTCAGCAGCAGGTAAATGGCGTCAGAGAGTGGGGGAAGAGGGTCAGCAGCAGGTAAATGGCGTCAGAGAGTGGGGGAAGAGGGTCAGCAGCAGGTAAATGGGGACAGAGAGTGGGGGAAGAGGGTCAGCAGCAGGAAAATGGCGTCAGAGAGAGGGGGAAGAGGGTCAGCGGCAGGTAAATGGGGTCAGAGAGGGGGAAGAGGATCAGCAGCAAGTAAATGGGGTCATAGAGAGGGGAAATATGGTCAGCAGCTGGTAAATGGTGTCAGCGTGGGGGGGAGTGGCTCAGCAGCAGGTAAATGGTGTCAGAGAGAGGGGGAAGAGGGTCAGCAGCAGGTAAATGGCGTCAGAGAGAGGGGGAAGAGGGTCAGCAGCAGGTAAATGGCGCCAGAGAGATGGGGAAGAGGGTCAGCAGCAGGTAAATGGGGTCAGAGGGATGGGGAAGAGGGTCAGCAGCAGGTAAATGGCGTCAGAGAGAGGGGGAAGAGGGTCAGCAGCAGGTAAATGGGGCCAGAGAGAGGGGGAAGAGGGTCAGCAGCAGGTAAATGGGGACAGAGAGAGGGGAAAGAGGGTCAGCAGCAGGTAAAAGGGGTCAGTGTGAGTGCAAAGAGGGTCAGCAGCAGGTAAATGGGGCAAGAGAGACGGTCAAGAGGGTCTGCAGCAGGTAAGTGGGGTCAGAGAGAGGGGCAAGAGGGACGGTTGCAGGGAAATAGGTCCAGAGAGAGGGGGTAGAGGGTTAGCAGCAAGTAAACTGGTCAGAGAGATGGGGAAGAGGGTCAGCAGCAGGTAAATGTGGACAGAGATGGGGAAGAGGATCAACAGCAGGTAAATGGGGTCAGAGAGAGGGGGAAGAGGGTCAGCAGCAAGTAAATGGCGTCAGAGAGTGGGGGAAGGGTGTCAGCAGCAGGTAAATGGGGTCAGAGAGAGGGGAAATATGGTCAGCAGCTGGTAAATGGGGTCAGCGTGGGGGGAAGTGGCTCAGCAGCAGATAAATGGTGTCAGAGAGAGGGGGAAGAGGGTCAGCAGCAGGTAAATGGGGTCAGAGAGAGGTGAAGAGGGTCAGCAGCAGGTAAATGGGGTCAGAGAGAGGGGGAAGAGGGTCAGCAGCAGGTAAATGGGTTCAAGGAGAGGGGGAAGAGGGTCAGCAGCAGGTAAATGGGGTCAGAGAGAGGGGGAAGAGGGTCAGCAGCAGGTAAATGGGGTACAATAGAGGGGAAAAGAGGGTCAGCAGCAGGTAAATTGGGTACAATAGAGGGGGAAAGAGGGTCAGCAGCAGGTAAATTGGGTATAAGAGAGGGAGAAAGAGGGTCAGCAGCAGGTAAATTGGGTAAAAGAGAGGGGGAAAGAGGGTCAGCAGCAGGTAAATGGGGTCAGGCAGTGGGGGAAGAGGGTCAGCAGCAGACAACTGGGGCCAGAGAGAGCGGGAAGAGTGTCAGCAGCAGGTAAATGGCGTCAGAGAGGGTGAAGACGGTCAGCAGCAGGTAAATGAGGTCAAGGAGAGGGGGGAAGAGGGTCAGCAGCAGGTAAATGGGGTCAAGGAGAGGGGAGAAGAGGGTCAGCATCAGGTAAATGGGGTAAAAGAGAGGGGGGAAGAGGGTCAGCAGCAGATATTTGGGGCCAGAGAGAGGGGAAAGAGGGTCAGCAGCAGGTAAATGTGGGTCAGAGAGAGGGGGAAGAGCATCAGCGGCAGGAAAATGGGGTCAGACAGATGGGGGAAGAGGCTCAGCAACAGGTAAATGGGGTCAGAGAGGGGGGAAGAGGGTCAGCAGCAGGTAAATGGGTTCAAGGAGAGGGGGGAAGAGAGTCAGCAGCAGGTAAATGGGGTCAAGGAGAGGGGAGAGGAGCGTCAGCAGCAGGTAAATGGGGTCAGGGAGAGGGGGGAAGAGGGTCAGCAGCAGGTAAATGGGGTCAGAGAGTGGGGGAGAGGGTCAGCAGCAGATAAATGGGGTCAAGGAGAGGGGGGAAGAGAGTCAGCAGCAGGTAAATGGGGTCAGAGAGTGGGGGAAGAGGGTCAGCAGCAGCTAAATGGGGTCAGAGAGAGGGGGAAGAGGGTCAGCAGCAGGTAAATTTTGTCAGAGAGAGGGGGAAAAGGGTCAGCAGCAGGTAAATGGGGTCAGAGGAAGGGGGAAGAGGGTCAGCAGCGGGTAAATGGGGTCAGTGTGAGTGCGAAGAGGGTCAGCAGCAGTTAAGTGATGTCGGAGAGAGGGGCAAGAGGGTCAGCAGCAGGTAACTGGGGTCAGAGCGAGGGGTAAGAGGGTCAGCAGCAGGTAAATGGGTCCAGAGAGAGGGGGTAGCGGGTTAGCAGCATTGAAATTGGTCAGAGAGAGGGGGAAGAGGGTCAGCAGCAGGTAATTGGGGACAGAGAGAGGGGGAAGAGGATCAGCAGCAGGTCAATGGGGTCAAAGAGAGAGGAGGAAGAGGGCCAGCAGCAGGTAAATGGGGTCAGAGAGAGGGGGAAGAGGGTCAGCAGCAGGTAAATGGGGACAGAGAGTGGTGGAAGAGGGTCAGCAGCAAGTAAATGGCGTCAGAGAGAGGGGGAAGAGTGTCAGCAGCTGGTAAATGGGGTCAGCGTGGGGGGAAGTGGCTCAGCAGCAGATAAATGGTGTCAGAGAGAGGGGGAAGAGGGTCAGCAGCAGGTAAATGGGGTAAAAGAGAGGGGGAAAGAGGGTCAGCAGCAGGTAAATGGGGCCAGAGAGTGCGGGAAGAGGGTCAGCAGCAGGTAAATGGGTTCAAGGAGAGGGGGAAGAGGGTCAGCAGCAGGTAAATGGGGTCAGAGAGAGGGGGAAGAGGGTCAGCAGCAGGTAAATGGGGTCAGAGTGAGGGGGAAGTGGGTCAGCAGCAGGTAAATGGGGTCAGAGAGAGGGGGGAAGAGGGTCAGCAGCAGGTAAATTGGGTACAATAGAGGGGGAAAGAGGGTCAGCAGCAGGTAAATTGGGTATAAGAGAGGGGGAAAGAGGGTCAGCAGCAGGTAAATGGGGTCAGAGAGAGGGGGAAGAGGGTCAGCAGCAGGCAAATGGGTTCAAGGAGAGGGGGAAGAGGGTCAGCAGCAGGTAAATGGGGTCAGAGAGAGGGGGAAGAGGGTCAGCAGCAGGTAAATGGGGTACAATAGAGGGGGAAAGAGGGTCAGCAGCAGGTAAATTGGGTACAATAGAGGGGGAAAGAGGGTCAGCAGCAGGTAAATTGGGTATAAGAGAGGGGGAAAGAGGGTCAGCAGCAGGTAAATTGGGTTAAAGAGAGGGGGAAAGAGGGTCAGCAGCAGGAAAATGGGGTCAGAGAGGGGGGAAGAGTGTCAGCAGCAGGTAAATGGGGTCAGAGACAGGGGGAAGAGGGTCAGCAGCAGGTAAATGGGGTCAGAGACAGGGGGAAGAGGGTCAGCAGCAGGTAAATGGGGTCAGAGAGTGGGGGAAGAGGGTCAGCAGCAGACAACTGGGGCCAGAGAGAGCGGGAAGAGTGTCAGCAGCAGGAAAATGGCGTCAGAGAGGGGGAAGACGGTCAGCAGCAGGTAAATGAGGTCAAGGAGAGGGGGGAAGAGGGTCAGCAGCAGGTAAATGGGGTCAAGGAGAGGGGAGAAGAGGGTCAGCAGCAGGTAAATGGGGTAAAAGAGAGGGGGGAAGAGGGTCAGCAGCAGATATTTGGGGCCAGAGAGAGGGGAAAGAGGGTCAGCAGCAGGTAAATGTGGGTCAGAGAGAGGGGGAAGTGCATCAGCGGCAGGAAAATGGGGTCAGAGATAGGGGGGAAGAGGCTCAGCAGCAGGTAAATGGGGTCAGAGAGGGGGGAAGAGGGTCAGCAGCAGGTAAATGGGGTCAGAGAGAGGTGGAAGAGGATCAGCAGCAGATACATGAGGTCAGAGAGAGTTGGAAGAGGGTCAGCAGCAGGTAAATGGGGTCAGAAAGCGGGGGAAGAGAGTCAGCAGCAGGTAAATGAGTCAGAGAAAGGGGACTCTCCAGAGGCCTGTGGATGCTCAGTCGATGACTATCTTCAAGGTTGAGAGCGATAGATATCTGGGCTCTAAGTGAATCAATGGACCTGGAGACCGGGCGGGAAACTGAAGTTGTGCTGGAAGTTCAGCCATGATCTTATTGAATGGCAGAGCAGCCTCGAGGGGTTCTATGGCCTACTCCTGCTCCTTTTTCTTATGTTAATAAAAAACGCGGCAGCCAATTTGCGCACTGCAAGCTCCCACAAACGGCAATGTGATAATGACCAGATAATCTGTTGTTTTGAGTAGATTGAGGGATAAATATTGACCAGGTCACCGGGTAACTTCCCTGCTCTTTTTCGAAGTAATGCCGTATGTGATCTTTTACGCCCACCTGAGAGGGCAGACGGGGCTTGGGTTTAACGTCTCAGCTAAAACACGGCAACTCCGACAGTGCAGCACTCCCTCAGTGTTGCCTTGAAGTGCCCAAGTCTCTGAACCAATATCTTTCTGATTCAGGGTGTCACCAACTGAGCCACGGCTGTCACACGGCCTCCCTGAAGGCCCGCGTCATTGTATCGAAACGGAGCTGGAGCTTCCCGGATTGCAGGAACCGACAGGTTGCAGGTGTCCTGTTGAGCGAAAGAATCTCTCTGAGAAGAGGGGAAAGCCAATCGGGGAAATTAAAGGGAGTGGTCAATCAGTGACCTGCCAGACACCCAATCCGGGAATGACGGATTGAACCAAATATAGGAAAAGAGGAACTCTACAGGTACCTGTTCGGTAATTCTTCAACATCATAAAACCATCCCAAGTAATTCTCCCGGTGTCCTGGTCGATATTTCCACCTTATGTTAATTTCACGGAAACTTTGACTTTAAATCAGACAATAGTCAGAAGAGGGCAGCGTGAATCTACATTGCAGCTGAATGTATTGTCATGTATTGTGTTTAAAGTTACCTCACACTATTTATAAAATGGGGCGCACAGTTAAGATGAAGAGGGGCCGTCGGACGGTGGATTCCACCGCTGCTGCTGCTCAACAATAATTGCCTTCAGTGTGTACAGTGAGCAGAAAGGAATTGCTGCTGATTCTTCACATTTCCCACTGCACTCATTGTCATTCTGCTTTAACAGAACCAGCTTGGATCTCATGATATATTTAAACAATAAACCTCGGGGCTGATAGAATAATAATACAATAATATGAACATCACGTGCTTTCAATGGAGAAGTGTTTTCCACCTGCCGTGAGCAGAGAGCTTGGTGAAGACAGCGTTTGGTGAATCTGCTAAACTGAGTGGTGATGGGAAGTTGGTGAGAGTGGGACTTTGGTGCAGAGGGGGAAGGAGCTGCTCAGTAATTTAAATCAAGGAACAACAGTAAATACACAAAAAGAGCCTAACTAATTAGATCTAGGGATAAAATTAAAATTAACTAAGTTCAGGATAGCAACATTAAAGGAATCTGAATTGCATTAAATAAAAATCGGATGTACATCATTAATTAAATAATAAGTAGGAGAAAGGGGTGCTAAACTAATATAGATGAAGAATACTAGAATAGAATCATAGAAGTTTACAGCACTGAAGGGGCCATTCGGCCCGTCGGGCCAGTGCCGGCTCTTTGAAAGAGCTGTAAAATCTGAACCCCGACCCCAGCGTTTTACTCTTAACCCTGGAAATCTGTTCCCTTCAAATACAGGTCCAATTGTAATCAAGATCAAGGGGCAGCTGAGACCCGCTGCCTGCAATTCTTGTGGCATTTAGCAGCTGCAGAAAGTTTCCTGTGTCCTGGATAACCACGTGTTCAGGACGAGCTCGAGTTGCTCGAGCTCAGGGTTTCTGAGACTGAGGAGCGGCGGGAATCACTGCTGGGCATTCGGGAGGCTGGCAATTCCCCGTAGAAAAAGTTGCAGGAGGTGGTAACCCCGCAGCTACAGAGAGTTCAGGTGGGGAGTAAGTGGGTGGCCAACTGACAGGTGAGCAGGAGGCAGGCCCTGCAGGATTCCCCCGCGAATCAGGCCCTCCCAACCCGGTTTTCCGTGCTGATACCAGTGACGGTGATGACACCCCGGGGGAGTGCATCCTAGAGGAAAGAGGTTGGTGAAGGGAGAGATGGGTGAATCTGCTAAACGGCTTCGTGGGGCAAATGGCTCCACAGGGGGCGCAGCAAAGCGAGCACATTCAGTAGTGCTTGGGGATTCGATAATCAGGGGGGAGAGACAGGCGTTACAGCATCAGTCGTCGTGATTCTCGCAGAGTGTGTTGCCTCCCTGATGCCAGGGTGATGGACATCATTGATAGGGTGCATAACATTTTGCGAGGGGCAGATGAACAGCCAGCAGCCATGATCATTGTTGGAACCAATGACGGAGATAGGAAACGGGCTGTGTTCCTACAGGCACATTTTCCAGAGCAAGTTAAACTGCAGTACCAAAAAAGGTAGTAATCCCTGGATTACTCCCAGTGTCACGTCCTGGAGCATATAGGAGAAGTAAGATAAGACATGTTAACGTGTGGCTGGAGAACTGGTGCAGATGGGAGGTGTAAGACATTCTGATTGTCTGATAGATTTTAGGGTTCAGACTCGTGGAACAGAGAGCAAAAAACCCAATGAATCTGTGAAACTTCTATTACTTAAAAATCCACAAGAGGTTACAAGTAAAATTAGCAGAATACAAATAGTACTCAATTCATGTACTTATCACAAGCAAGTATCAAAAATCATTTACTTTAAGCTCAGGTGATTAAAAGCAAACCCACATGCATACAACACCTGGTTGGGTATTGGAACCGGGGGGCAACGGGTGAATGGGTGGGTATTGGAGCCGGGGGTCCCTGTGTGAATGGTTGGGTTTTGGAGACGAGGGGGCAGTGGGTGAATGGTTGGGTATTGGAGCCGGTGGTCCATGGGTAAATGGTTGGGTATTGGAGCCGGGGGCAGTGGGTGAATGGTTGGGTATTGGAGCCGGGGGGTAATGGTTGGGTATTGCAGCTGTGGTGGAAGCAGTGGTTGGGTATTGGAGCCGGGGGGTAAGGGTTGGGTATTGTAGCTGTGGTGGGAGCAGTGGTTGGGCATTGGAGCTAGTGGGCAATGGTTGGGTATTGTAGCTGTCGTGGGAGCAATGGTTGGGTATTGGAGCCGGGGGGCAATGGTTGGGTGTTGTAGCTGTGGTGGGAGCAGTGGTTAGGTATTGGAGGCGGGGGCAATGGTTGGGTATTGGAGCCAGGGGGCAATGGTTGGGTACTGTCGCTGTGGTGGGAGCAGTGGTTGGGTATTGGAGCTGGGGGGCATTGGTTGGGTATTGTAGCTGTGGTGGGGACAATGGTTGGGCATTGTTGCTGTGGTGGGAGCAGTGATTGGGTTTTGGAGCTGTGCTGGGAGCAGTGGTTCGGTATTGGAGCTGAGGGGCAATGGTTGGGTATTGCAGCTGTGGTGGGAGCAGTGATTTGGTATTGGAGCTGTGCTGGGAGCAGTGGTTGGGTTTTGGAGCTGAGGGGCAATGGTTGGGTATTGCAGCTGTGGTGGGAGCAATGGTTGGGTATTGGAGCTGGGGGGGGCAATTGTTGGGTATTGCAGCTGTGGTGGGAGCAATGGTTGGGTATTGGAGCCGGGGGGGGCAATGGTTGGGTATTGTAGCTGTGGGGGGAGCAGTGGTTGGGTATTGAGCTGGGGGGCACTGCCAGCTGCAATATGATGGACATTGATTCCTTGGCTGGAAGTGAGGAAAAGATGCGACGGCAGCTTGAAGGAATGTTGTTAAAGGAGAACCAGATGTTCAAGGGCCAGGGAGGAAAGATTAGACAGGTGTTGTTCTCAGTGACGGACCGAGTGTCCAATGAACATAAACTGCAGGGCAAAATTAGTGCACCATCCAAGGGGATGCTCAGGCTTCAATTAACGCCTCAAAGGGAGTTGCTTGTAGCATGTATGGGGTATTCATTCTTTCCCCCAATACACGAGGGATTGGGTGATATGAAGAACAACCTAATCCCCAACTTTGTGACAAATAAACAGCTGGCAGAATGGAAGGTGTCGACGTCACGCTTTCCATTGTGAACTCAAGAGGTTGGGCATAGTCGGGGCAACGTCTCACCCGTGCCCTGGTAAACTGAAGGGTCTGGGAGGGATCATTCCTGCCCTGGCAATACAAGCGACCCATGGATCCATAAAAGTATGGTCAGTAGAATCAGTTCTGATATTGGAGGAGAAATTGCATCATGAATATCAGCCCTTCCCACCGTACATGGTTCAAGTAAATGAAGGAAGGACAGCGCCAGACATGGCAGGATGTTCTTTAATCAAAGGATGTGTTGATATCACCTGAGGGAAGTTAATGAAACACTATGGGGGTTTTGTTTGGAATTAAGAAACTCCAACTTGCACCATGTCTGTAATATGCTGGCACCAGAGATAAACTAATACTAGTTGTGTCGCACAGGGGCGCTATTGTGTCGCTACGGCCGCAGCCTCTGTGAATACGGACCCCTCACCTGCCCTGTCACCCACTCCTCTTTCTGCTTTGAACCAACCTAGGTCACCAAGATAGTTCATGAGATCCTGATACCAGTGATCAAGCATAATGTTACGAACATCACACTGCACGGTGATATGCTCTCAGACACTGACAAAATATTGATTGGATTTGGATATCCACTGGACGCCCCTCCGCCACCCAACACACGACACTAAAACTAAAAGAGATTACAGAACGAACCGAGATCTCAGGAAAACACCTGCACCAACTACACCAGGAAAATGAAAACCTGCTAACAGAGCTAGAGGGAGTGGGAAGGAAATCACGGTGGGAGCAGGTCAATAACATCTTGATACACCCGTTGTTCAGAATTATTTCACAACTGTTAATTATTTTCCAATGCCGTCTACTGGTCCTGGTCATCATTGTGTACGTATTGCTCAGACAAGCCCTTACACAATTGAAGAGGAAAACAAGGAGCCGGGTCAGCAGAGAGCTCTCCCAAGCCTGGAGTGCGGGGGAACTCAGGAATAATTATCAACCAATGAAATAAGACCAAAGGAGCCATTGGAGCCGTGTGGACATGTTCGGTGTGCTGACATCAATGTAACAGTAATCGACTGTAAACTCCAAGCAGATCAACGGTAAAGACAGAAAGAAAGTTAATTGGCTCAGAGTGATTGCTCAAATTCTGTGTCTAAAGGGGGGAAATGTTAGAATGATTTAAGATGATTTATGTTAGAATGCTTTAAGATGATTCACTGGTCCAACTATCCCAGCGTCCTTTCACTTAGGTTTGCATTATTATATCAACATGGGAGATCCAAGCATATTAATAGGAACTTTCAAAAGTGAATTGAGGTGTTCCGCAAAGCAATCACCCAATCTTTGTGTGGTCTCCCCAATGTAGCGGAGTCTGCAGCAATTATAGTTTACTAAATTGCAAGAAGAAAAGTAAATCGTTGTTGCACCTGGAAGTTGTGTTCGGGTCCCTGGACAGTGAGAAGGGAGGAGGTAAAAGGGCCGGTGTTGCACCTCCTGCGCTTGCACGGGAAGGTGTCGTGGGAAGGGGAAGGGGTGGTCGGGTGATAGATGAGTGGACCAGAGTGTCGCAGAGGGAGCGGTCTCTTCTGACTGCTGAAAGGGGACTAGAGGGGAAGATGTGTTTGGTGATGGGATCAAGCTGGAGGTGGTGGAAATGGTGGAGGATGATCCATTGAATGTGGAGGCTGGTGGGGTGAAAGGTGAGGACAAGGGAAATCCTATCGTGCTTCAGAGAGGAAGAGGAATGGGCGAGAGCAGAAGTGCGGGAAATGGAACAGTCGAGAGTCCTGTCCACCATGGTGGAGGGGATTCCTTGGTTGAAGGAAAAGTAAAACATATCGGAAGGTGGCATCATCAGAAGAGATCCGATGGAGATGGAGAAACTGAGAAAAAGGAATAGAGCCCTTACACGAATCAAGGTGGGAGGAAGTGTCGTCAAGTTAGCTATGGGAGCAGCTGGGCATATTTGGTTGAAGTGAATGGATTCAAAGGAGAATTAGTTCCATGTATTTTCAATACAAGGGCAGCCAGGTGGAGGAAGGGCTGGTGGATGGTGACTGTGTTGGCCTCCGTTCAGGGAAGAAGCGGAGGGCCCTCCTGCCGTCCTGGTGGCTGATGGAGGTGTAGAGGGATTGGACGCCCACAGTGAAAGGGAGACGATGAGGACCAGGAAACTGGAAAGTAACTGTTGTTTTTTTCCACAGCAGCTTTCAAATCACTGGCATTATCAATGGGTTCGTATGTTCATGTGAAAGGAATTTGTCGAATTGTGTACAACTGCGCGTCGCTGTTTAAATCAGCAGGGCGGTTGAAGGATTCCTTTTAAAGATCGAGTGTACTTCAGTTCGTGTGGTTTCGAGCACTGCTGCCGGTGGATGTGATAATTCGTCCGAGAATTGTAACCATTGCAAAGGAAGTTTTAATATTTATATCTCACATTTCCAGGCAGCGTTCCTACATTTACAGCAGGCTATCCGCTGATTGACAGAAAATAGAAACAGGAGTGGGTCATTTAACCCTTCGAGCCTGTTCCGCCATTCAGTGAGATCATGCCTGACCTGGATCTTAACTTCACCCACCTGCTTTGACTCCAAATCAATCCCTATCTTGTCTGACAGAAAACTATCGACCTGAGCTTTAAATTATTAATTTAATTGGCAATAGAGCGCGAGGTGAGATGAGATTGCTTTATTACTCAGACGATGAGATTGTATTATTGCTCATAGGGTAGTTATGACCTGGAATGCATTGTCTGAACTGTTGGTGGAAGCAGATCCGATCGCTGATCCAATAGTCACATTCAGCAGGGAATTGGATAAATACTTGATGGCGAACAATGTGCAGGGCTGTGGGGAAAGTGCGTCATTCTATGGTTCTATGATGCGACAATGCTCTCTCTCAGTGAGCTTGTGTTTTCACCGGTAAACCTCAGGTCATGGCTTTAATTCCCGTCCGAGCCGGCAGCGACTTTCTCACCTTTAATGTGATGTTTCTCTTTTTCTCGCTCTATGATTCGCTCTATTTCTCTCTGTTTCTGTTGTTCTTACCATCTGTCAGTCTCTCTGTATGTCTCACTCAGTCTCAGTCACTTTCTGTAAGCTTTGCTAATTGGGTCTCTGAATATCCCTCCAACTATTACTTTCTCTCGGTCACTCTCCCCATCGCTCCCCCACAACATTTTACTCTGCACTTTATAATATAACCCTTTAAGCGCTGGCTCAGTTTAGAGCTTGCTGATCCTGAGTGTTTGACCTGCATTTTAACATTCTTCCTTCAAAGGTTTTCAGTGCTGATGGGAGGGTTACATGCTCTGTGGGCTAAAAGCCGAGGGGTTTCTTGTCTAGTTACGAACGGTCAGCTCAATGCATTACTTGCCCAGCTGCTGTCTTTATCCTCTCACATTTTCGGATTATGCTGATGCATAGTTTGCTCTGCGCTGAAAACTAAACTTAGTCAGCAAGGGATTTGTCGAATTTTCAAGCACTGCGCGGCTGGGTTTTTATCACCAGGGTGGCCGAGTGGTTAAGGCGTTGGACTTAAAATCCAATGGACGGTGTGTTTGCTTGGGTTCGAACCCCACTCCTGGTAGATGCTCAGGCAACGAGGTTGAAAGTAAAAACTAAAGCTATTTTTGGTAAGAAAACGCTTATGATCTCTGCAAAGGATGGTGCCATATTTATAATTCACCCTTCAAGACAGCGTTTCTTCATTTACAATTGGTGTACTGAACATAGGAACCGGAGGAGGCCCTTGAGCCTGTTCGCCATTCATTGAATTCCTGTCTGAGCTGTGTCTTAACTCCATCCAGCTGCTTTGGCTCCAGATCATTTTAACGCATGTGTAGCAAAAACGTACCGATCTCAGATTTACATTATTAGTTGAGCTGGAATATACTCCTATTTTGTGGGAGAGAGTTCCACACTGCTACCAACCTTCGCATGAAGAAATGTTTCCTAACTTCTTTCCCGAATGGCCTGCCTCTGATTTTACGATTATGTCCCCTTGTCCTCGGCTCCCCCACCAACGGCGAAAAAAGGTTTATCTCTATCTAGCTTATCAATTCGTTTCAAAATCTTAAAAACCTCAATCAAATCCCCACAACCTTCTATATTCCAGGAAGTACAAGCCCAGTTTATGTAATCTCTCCTCATATTTTAACCATTGGAGCGCTGGTAACGTTCTGGTGAATGTGCACTGCACTTCCTCTAAGGTCAATCTATCCTTTCTAACAGGCGGTGCCCAGAACTGTACACAGAACTCCAGATGTGGTCTAACCAGGTCTCTGTATAGCTGTAGAATAACTTCATCTCCTTTCTATTCTATTTTTTTGATTATTTTTGTACCTTACTGCTACATTTCAGTGATCTGTGTACATGGACCCGAAACCCTTTTGGAACTCCACTGTTCCGAGCTCTGCACCATGTAATTAATACTCGGATCTACTTTTTAGGTCAAAAATAAATGACGATATACTTACCTGCGTTGAAATCCATCAGCCACTGTTTCGCCCATTCACTTAATCTATAAATATATCTTTGTAATTATATGCTGCTGTCTACACGACTTACCATACCACCAGCCTTTGCATCCTCGGCAAACGTGGATATAGGAATTTTCTAAGTCATTAATAACTATAGAATTGTTGTGGAATATTTTAAACCAACACTTGACACAAGGTTTTTGCATCGATAATCAAGTTGTCTTTATTACACCAGTGGGGAGACAATCTGCTCTGTCTTAGCCAGACTTCTCCAA
The DNA here is from genome assembly GCF_052327205.1 of Somniosus microcephalus. Classification (NCBI taxonomy): domain Eukaryota; kingdom Metazoa; phylum Chordata; class Chondrichthyes; order Squaliformes; family Somniosidae; genus Somniosus; species Somniosus microcephalus. The sequence goes on along the minus strand of NW_028225179.1, from coordinate 22,196,201 downwards.
ATTGGTACAGCAAGCCCTACATTTTTATACATTACAACATATATGTCCAGCTCATTCAAAATTCATTCCTACCACCTGATTGGTCCTTGACCCGTATACATATTCACTGATTGGTTGCCTATACTGCGTTATATTAAAGTACCGCCTTTATTATCGGAAAAGTACATGTCCATTATCCCCCAAGCTGTTGTTGCACCTATGACCTTTGTTTATGCCAGATGGGGTCTCATCAACATTGCACTTCTGACTCATTGTCCTCCTTTCCTGCCTCTCTAGGCCTCTTTACTTCCAACTCATTGTTTTACTTTCCTGCCAGAACAGAGCTTACATCCTCTAGGCCTCTTATGGTTTCCCCCTCCGACTATTTGAAATTGTCTCTTAGTGACTAAGTAAGCAGTTCTACAACTACTGCTTAGGTTATCTCAACTGCCAGTTCAGCAATTTAGAAAAAGCTTACTACTGCAAAGACCTATTAGATTATTCTCTTTATTACACCATTCAGTGAAGCTGCCAGCGATGTCAGTTTAACTCATTCCCCACTGCAATCCCCCCTTTTGGTACTTGGCCACTACCCAAGTTAAACAACATGTATAAGCATTGCTGTGCCTCCTGCCCCATGTGGTGATCAGGCGCTGGCTCGGGAGGCCCTGCATACCCATCATGTCTAGAGCAAACTTGTTTTTTCCAGCACTTTCCGCTTCGCTTTAGCTCTTTGTTGGTCCGTTTCTTGTTACAAGCGGTGCATGCTGCTATTCCCCATCATATAGCCATGAATAACTGTACTAACACTATTATATATGGGAAATGATGCGGATCCATGGGTGTATGTTGACATTCATTCCCCAATCCCACAGCTTCTCATACCACGGGAACTCCTGTAGCTCTATCTCTATGACCCTTTCTAATTCCCCAAGGTCCCTTTGCAGCACTATGTATTGTTTCACCATCTTACTTAAATCCTCTTTCAATTCTTGCAGATCCTCTTGCAGGTGGGGTATTGCGGTCCCTTCTGGTACTTCATAATTGACCAACGCTTTCTTTAGACTATCTGGCACATTTAGCTTTATCTCCTCCCTTGAATGTACATACACCAATCTGGTGTGTCCAATTGTGACAGGGATCTTTGGCGTAAATCAGAAGTTAGGCATTGTGATTGCACATACAAGGTTACTATATTGGTACTCAGCCTCTGTGGTGGCTCTACAATACTCCCCTTCACCTTTATATCCCGAGCGGGTGTGATGGTGATCAACATGTGATAAGTCCAACACACACTCTCTGTCTTATTATAGGCGCACTCATCCATAGGGCCTTCTCCTACTGGATGTGGGCACATCGTAAGCGTGCCTTTCCTGTGGCATCCGTTTAGGGAGACTCCTCTCATAGTATCATTCTTCCTGATGGCATAGGTATCAATTGAATAGTATTGGAGGTATGTCTCACCCCTCACTATGCCTATGTTTGTTAACTGGTGCTGTGGGTATGGAGCCATGTCTAGTCCCACCACTGGCATCAGGAGTACGATGCCTATCATTGCTGTCACTTCTGCTTTACATTTTTGTATCACTGGATATACTCTGGTCATCCCTTTGAGGGTACAAGCAGTCAGAGGGCCTGAATTCTGGCTCAGGCCACAGAGCTGTGGGCTGTTAATCCAGTCTGGTACCTCGCCTCGCTGTATCTGTGCCAGATTATGTTTAACTGTCCAGTGATCCATTGGCCATAGGCTTAACACAAGCCTCTTCCTACCCCGTCTTTTGCCTGTTCCTCATCTCTATGGTTTGGTTTGTTGATAATGCTAGCATGTTCCTCTGTAACCTTGATTCCCTTGAGTAACTTCCTTATCGTATGTCCTCCCAACTCTGATCCTTGTCGAACCAAACCAGTTTCCTTCTCTAAAATCTGTTGTATTACCCTTTGTATTCGTTCCACACTACTTTGGACACCTTGTATATCTAGGGCATTAATGAATGATGTCCCCGTATGGGTAGCACGGTGGCATAGTGGTTAGTACTGTTGCCTCACCGCCAGTGGACCCGGGTTCGAATCCAGCCTCGGGCGATTGTCTGTGTGGAGTTTGCACATTCTCCCTGTGTTTGCGTGGGTTTACTCCGGGTGCTTCGGTTTCCTCCCACAGTCCAAAGATGTGTGGATTAGGTTGTATTGGCTATGATAAATTGACCCTTAGTTGTTAGGGGGATTAAATACGCGGGGATAGGGTGGGATATGTGTTGGTGTAGGGGTTGTGGGGATCGGGTGGGACATGTGTCGGTGCAGGCTCGATGGGCCGAAATGGCCTCTATCTGCACTGTGTGGTTTCTGTGTTTATTCCCATGGGTATATCGGTTACTAAGCGCCTCTTAATCCTTTGGTGAAATGCAGCATGTCCCCTAACGTCAGTAGCCCCTGTCACATCAGCAGCTTGGTTAATTACATTCTTTATCATATATGCATAGAATTTTCTAGTTTTAGTAAACCTTTCAGAATATCCTGGCCATTGTAACATGGTTAAGTTCATTAGTACCGGTACAATTTCGTGTCTCGCACTATCATACAATTGTTCTCCCTCAGTGAATATCACCAGTCCATTTTCAGGCCAAGGCGTCCATTTCGGACACCTCCATTCTTCAGGTATTGTTGTGATTGGGGGTGTTGTTGTTTCTAGGGTTAACCTTTGTGGTGTGGTCCTTGTTGTTGTTGGTTGAGGTGTTGTAATGCCGTGTACAATAGTCCATCTTATATCATTTTCCACGCAGCTCAGGACATATCCTCCCCCTACTTGAGCCAACACCTGCCAGTGTCTATTACATTCTACCATATTGCTGGCATTTATTCATTCTACAGGGTCCGCATGGTTGTTGATCCAAGTTCACCCAGGTACCGTTACACCTGTAACATCATTTTCCTTGTTTTCACACTCCTAACTGTGTGATATGATGAAGACTCCATGAAGTCGCCATTATGGGATCTTAACCTGCAGTCCATTTCTTCCAGCCCGTTATTTGTACTTATAAATGCTGTCATCAGGGTAGTTATGACAATCCATCTTACGGGATCCATGTTTATCTGTAATTTAAACAGAGGTCTGGTTGTCACCAGAGGTAGCTCATCTCCGGTGTTTATTCCATTGTTTCTGTGGGACTTAAGATCAGATGGGTTATTGTTGTACCGGTTTAGTTGTGTCCAATGTTTCCATCTATCCCTTCCCCTCATATGTATACATGCGCACATATCGCTGGTCATGATAACCTCAAATGTTCTGGTCCATCTAGGTGAGAATCCCGATCTCTCTGGCAATATTTTAATAACTACCTGCTCGCCCACCTTGGGTAGGGGCTCCGAGGACCACTACTTTTGTGTATTTTTATCTCTGATGTCTTGTTGTTCTTTAACTTCTTGTTAGAGCTCTTTCAATTGATTATCCAATGTTTGTACGTATTTCCTAATTTTATCATTTAATGGTCCTAGTCCCTCGCTACCAGATGCTAATACTTCCGGCAGACACATTGCTTGTCCACTCATGAGTTCATGTGGTGTCAGTCCGGTCATCCTGTTTGAGTTGACGCTCAGCCTCATCAGGATACATGGAAGGACATCCACCCACCCCTGTCCAGTTTCAGCTATGGCCTTGCTTAAGGCTTTTTTCAGGGTTCTGTCCATTCGCTCTACCATGCCTGAGCTTTGCAGATGGTAGGGGACATGCAACTTCTGTCTTACTCCCAGTAACTTACAAGTTTCTTTCATTACCTTTCCCGTAAAGTGGGTACCTTGATCTGAACCTATTTGTAACAGGATCCCCACCTCGGTATCACGTCGTATGCAAATATTCGGGCCACAGTCTGAGCACTACAGTAGGGAATGCTTCCACCCACCTTTTAAACTGGTCTATGATCACTAAACAGTATTTCTTCCCTCTACTGTTCGGTAGGGTTCCAGTAAAGTTTAATTGGAGGCTTTCCCAGTGGCCTTTGTGTCGTGGCTGGTGAGCTATTCTAACCTTTATGGGCCTACCTGGGTTGTGTTGTCCACAGATGATGCAGCGTCTGCAGTATCTTGCCACATCTTTTCCCATTCCACTCCACCACCAATCTGTACTTAGCCTACCTATCATGCCATTCCACCCGCCATGGTCTGGCTCATGATACATTTTCAACAAGTTCCCCTGTGATCCTTTTTCCATATTCCATCTCTACCTTTGGCTGCGCCTCTCTTGATCCACTGCTCCTGCTCCTCCATTTCGGTCTCCTCTTGGATTCTTTTAATGTTCACTTCCTCTGCTGTTATTCTACCTGCAGCTATTGGTATAGGGATCTCTGTGTCCGCTGCTGTTCTTGCTGCCTGATCAGCCAGCATATTTCCTTTTTGTTGCTCGCTCACTACCTTGCGCTGTGCCTTTATTTTATTCACTGCTACCTCTTCTGCTCCTTTTACCGCTTCTACTAGGTCTCTCACTACTTCCTCATGCTGTATTTCTCCTCCTCCGGAGGTTACATATCCTCTCATATTCTACGCTGTCATATAATCATTCACTACCCCAAACGCATATCTACTGTCTGTGTATATATTTACTCGTTTTCCTTTTGCCAATTTCAATGCTTCCGTGAGAGTCACTAGTTCTGATCTGTCTGGTTTACCTACCGGCCAAATTGGTGAGTTTGTGGTTGCTGTGGTTTCTTTTAACACTCCCTGTTTCAGTAACTCGGTTATTATCCTGAATACGGCCTCTTTGGCTGCTGGTTTTATCGGGTATTGTCTATGCGCCTTGTGCTCCGGTCCGGGTATCATGATAGGGTTAATTGTAGTTAGTCCACAGTCCTGTTTAGAGGTGACCCATACTCCTTCCACCACCTGGCATAGGACTCCCCATATTCCGTATTGTTCCCAATCCCTTTACTACCGATCTTTACCATATAACTGGCCATAATCCTGGCTTCAAATTTATCATCAATTACGCGCTTTCGTAGTACTGTCTTATTTCATACATCTGTCACATGGTCCAGTTCACTTGTTTTATCCACGCCTAAGATTGTTCCCTCTGGGTTATCACATGCCCATAACTGTAATGGGAGAAAAATTCCTCCTAGTTCCAATAATTGTGTCCCGTTTTTGTAAGCGCGATTGCTCTTCCCGCCCACTCCTTGTATCTTTATTGAGGTTTTGAGGTTTGTGTGTGCGGGAGGTCCAAATTGGTTATAGACACTGATGCCCCTGTGTCAGCTAACATATAGCACTGCTGGCCCCATAACAGTGCTGTTAGCTCCAGACGGGGATCGGTGCCTGTACCGAGGGCCGATGACACCTAGCGGGACTGTGACAGGGTTTTGATTAGTTCGATCAATTGAATCTTATTCATATTGGCCTCGCCCGTTATCTGCTCGCTACACGCTGCCTCTTGTTGTCTTGAGCCTTGACCTTCCTTCCCCCCTCCCTTGGACCAAGAGTCTCGCTGTTCGTGTCCAGATTTATTACAGTTTTTACATCTCCTTCCTGTGTCTTTCCTAGTTAATGTGCAATGATAACTCTTGTGCCCAAGCCTATTGCATTTTATACAGTCTTCCATCTCCTTTACTGCAGCTATCTGTTCCTCCAAGGCAGCCACCTTAACTTTCTGCTGGTTGTCTACCTCAGTCGCCCATCTGATCAATTCATCAAAGGTCTGTATGGTGACCAATCCAATTTGTACTATGGCCTGATGGGCACGACTCAGCCCTTGTACATTTTCAAAAATGCCAAATTGTCTCGTTGTGGTGCTATTATACTGGAGTGGGCTACAAAACTAGTCCACTTCCGTTCTCCATAATCGTGGGTTGACACCCCTTTCCCCTGACTAATTCCCATGACTAGTCCCCAGTTTACTGGTACTAATCCTAAAACTTGTGTAACAGCGGTCCTAAAAGCCGTATAATCCACATCTCATTGCTGGTTTACAGGGGCTACATCTTGACACCATATTGTTGCGGTAATTGACCCAACATATCTTCGCTCATTTTTGCCCGCACTAGTCCATCAACATCCCGGTTGTGGAAGTTGTGACATATTCTCATTTCTCTTAGTTTCTGCCAAAATATGGCAATACTCTGTCGGAGCTTTAGTTCCGGCAGAATTTGAAGCAACTTTAATTTATCTCCTGTGGAGAAAGATACATAAGTGATTTATACCTGAACTGGTACTGCTGGGATCGCTACGGTGCCTGGGGGTGCCCCTAAAAGTATAGGCACCGCCGGGGTGACCGGAATAAATTCCACCTTAATAGGTGCCACTTTTATGTCGTCATATGGGGGCGAGATTTCCCCATCATTATAGTCGGGGTCATGTTCAGCAACTTTTCGGCTCAGCGCATCCCAGTCTATCCTGTCCTCCTCTACTCTTTTCACCTCAGATGGCGCTACAGGAGCTGTTGCCATTATGGGTACTTGGGTACAATTTTGGCACCCGTTTTTGGTCCAAACTCGAGCACAGCTGCACAACTCATAATATGCATGAGCCACTAAAATGATGGCCCTTCTTCCTTTAATTTTGTTTCTTTAGCCCACCATTCTCTTTGTTTGGCCGGTGGGTCGTTCGGTTGCCAATCGTTATTAACAATTTTGTCATTGCATCTTTTATTTTTGTCCATTAAACAGTGTATCAGCGACCCCACCAAGCCCCCTCGAGTTTTTCACTTTCCATGGTTAATTGTTGTCAGCGGTATGTCCCATCCTTTACTCTCGCAACCGCAGTTGTCAGAGGTACCATCCTTGCTTTACTCTCACAGTGTGAGACGGTACTTGCAACCGCAGTTGTCAGAGGTAGCTCCCTTATTTACTCTCGCAGGGTGAGTCCATACTTGCAACAATTTTGTTCGGGTAACTTGTTGTCAGGTGTATGCTTAACACTACTTGCAACTGGAGTTGTCAGAGGTATGCTTAAACTTTCTGCATTGCTTGTAACTCGAGCTGTCAGAGGTACGCTTTAGACTTTTACTCCAAAGTTAACGCACTACTTGCAACACATACCACGCCTATAGTTCTGCGTATTTCACCTGAACCCCAAGACCGCTTGACTTATTGATTCAAACCTTTTAGTTCTTTGATTCCAAAGGGGCGGTGGACACGAGACGGTGTTGCCTTGCCCTAACTGTACGTGGTTTTTCAAAATAACTTACATTTTTGCTCAGCTTCACTCTCCCATGCCACCCATCCATGTGGGATCCTGTTCGTGATGCCAATTGCTGTGGAGTATTTCAAACCAACACTCGACACAAGGTTTTCGGATCGATAATCAATCATCTTTATTACACTGGTGGGGAGACAATCTGCTCTGTCATAGCCAGACTTCACCAAATTGGTGCAGCAAACAGTACATTTTTATACATTAAAACATATATGTCCAGCTCGGTCAGAATTCATTCCTGCCACCTGATTGGATCTTGGCCCGTATGCATCTTCACTGATTGGTTGCCTATGCTGCGTTATATTAATGTACCACTTTTATTATCGCAAACCTATATGTCCGTTATCCCCCAAGCTATTGTTGCACCTATGACCTTTCTTTATGCCAGATAGGGTCTCATCAACATTGTACTTCTGACTCATTGTCCTCCATTCCTGCCTCTGTAGGTCTCTTTACTTCCAACTCATTATTTTACTTTCCTGCCAGAACAGAACTTACATCCTCTAGGCCTCTTATGTTTTCCACATCCGACTATTTCCAATTTCACTAATTGACACAGTATGCAGTTCTAACACTACTGCTTAGGTTGTCTCAACTGCCAGTTCAGCACTTTAGAAAAAGCTTACTACTGCAAATACCTATTAGATTTTTTCTTTATTACACCATTCAGTAAAACTGCCAGCGGTGTCAGTTTAACTCTTCCCCCACTGCAGAAGGAACCACTTATTTAATATCAACATTTATAAATGAGCCATGCTGGGACACCCTGGCACGATCTGTGGGGAGAGGAAGGTAGGGTTAAGGTTTCAGCTCGATGATCATCTGTTCCTACAAATAAACATCATGCATATGTTAGTCGTTTTTAAACAGTAAAAAAGAGAACTTGCACTCCTAAAGCAACTTTCACGACCTTGGGACGTCCTAATGCTCACCAATGCTCAGTTTGAGTCCCGACAGGACCATTAGTTTCCAGACCTCATTACAGCCTTGATCCTAACATGGACAAAGGAGCTGGATTCTAAAGGCGAGGTGAGAGTGATTGTTCTTCGCAGCAAAACAGCATTAGACCAAGTGTTGCATCAAGGAGCCCGAGTACAATTGAAGTCAATGGAACCTGTGGGTGGACACGGGGGAAAGTCCACTGTTAGAGACATACCTAGCATAAAGGAAGATGCTTGTGGTTGTTGGAGGTCAATCATGTCAGCACCAGGACATCACTGCAGGAGTTAATCTTCACCTGCTTCATCAATGACCTTCCCTCTATCATAAGGTCAGACGTGGGGATGTTCAGTGATGATCGCAAAGTGTTCAGTTCCATTCTCATCTCATCAGATAATGAAGCAATCCTGGCCTGCATGCAGAAAGACCTGCACAACATTCCGGCTTGGGCTGATATGTGGAAAGTAAATATCGCGCTGCACAAGTGCCAAAGCTTCTTCCACAGCACCTCCCAAAACCGCGACCTGTACCTCCTAGAAGGTCAAGAGCAGTTTGCGCATGGGAACACCACCACCTGTAAGTTCCCCTCCAAGGCATGCACCATCCTGACTTGTAAATATATCGTCATTCCTTCATTGTCGCTGGGTCAAAATCCGGGACATCCTTCCCTAACAGCACTCTGGGTCCCTTCACCTCACGGACTGCAGTGGTTCAAAAAGGGGCTCATCACCACCCTCTCAAGGGCAAGTGGGATTGTGCAATAAATGCTGATATTGTTAGCGACATCCACATCCCATGAATGGTGATTTTTGTTTAAATTGCTTTACAGAAAATGAAGTACTTTTTGAAGCGTAGTCACTGCTTATAATATAAGAAAATACGGCGGCCGATTTCTACACAGAAAGATCCCACTGTGATGTTGTTCCTGTCCCTGTTTGGGCGCTGTTTTATGGCGCCGATGAAGATGGCTGCCGTCCTTGCGGGCTCCGTGTGTACCAGGTAGCAAAGTGTCCTTGCTGCTTGGTGCGCTCGGTTTGTTAAGGAAAAAGCATTTCACTTACTGGATTTCACTTGTTGTATTTGGTTACGTGACAAATAAAATTGAAATTGAATTGATGTTGGCTGTCGGACACAGCTATGCCCAGGGCACCTAGGAAAATCAGTACCTGTTAGAATCATAGAATCTTTGAAATTTGCAGCACAGAAGGAGGGTCATCGGCTCTGGTCGAAAGAGCTATCCAGCCTAATCCCACTTTCAAGCTATTGGTCCATAGCCTTGCAGTTTACGGCACATCAAGTACATATCCAAGTACTTCTCAAATATGATGAGGGTTTCTGCCTCTACCACCATTTCAGGTAGTGAGTTACAGACCCCGCCACCCTTTGGGTGATAAAAGTTCTCCTCAACTTCCCTCTAATTCTTCTACCAATTACTTTAAATCTATTCCTCCTTGTTATTGGCCTCTCTGCTAACTAAAATGGGTGCTTCCTATCCACTATAGTTCGGCCGCTCATAATTTTATACACTTCAATTAAGCCTCCCCTCCGCCTCCTCTGTTCCAAAGAAAGCAACTCCAGCCTCTCCAATCTTTCCTCAGAGTCAAAATCCTCCACTCCTGGCAACACCCAGATGACAACAGACGACATCGAATTGGAAAAGATCCAGAGGGGAGATGAGGAGATTTTCTTTTTTACATTACAAGTTATTATCATCTTAATGCTCTGCCTGAAATGGTGGAGGAAGCAGATTCAATAGTAACTTTCAAAAGGGAATTGGATAAATACTTGAATTGGAAAAATTTGCAGGGGTATGGGGAACGAACTGGGAATAATTGGATTGCTCTTCCAAGAGCACGACGGGGCAAATGGCCTCCTTCTGTGATGTAGGATTCTCTGATTCTCTGAAAGGTTTTATGAAAAGATTCATCTAAATGAGGCGGTTATTTGCTGGCTCCACCATCTCATTTTATTCCTGTATACAAGTGTCTGTTCTGCCTTCCCTCAACCTCAAGGCAAAGGCTGATGTACGGCGTGGTGGCCAGGTGGTAAGGCCATCTGTCACATAAGCCGAATATCATGGGTTCGACCCCCAACTGCGCCTGGGTGGATTTTATCATATTTTTTTAACATTTTTAAGGTTTCTCCTTTTTTATCTCTATCAAAACCATTCATAATTTTGAATATTTCTATCAAATCTCCTCTTGACATTCACTGCTCTAAGAAGAAAAATCCCAGCTTCTCCAGTCTCTTCCCATAAATGAGGTCCCCCATCCCTGGTACCATTCCAGTAACTCTAGTCTGCACTCTCTCCAAGGCCTTGACTTCTTTCCTAATATGTGGTGCCCAGAATTGAACGCAATACACCAGTGCTTTATAAATGTTTAGCATAATTTCCTTGCTTTTATGCTCTATTCATCTATTAATAAAAGAAAGGAACCCTAATCATTTTTAACATCCTTCTCACCTTGTCCTCCCACCTTCAAAGATTTGTGTGCACACAGCCAATGTCTCCCTGTTCCTGCACCCTCTTTAAAATTGAACCATTTAGAGCTGGTTAATAAATTGCAGGGGAGAGCATTGTGAGCAGTTTCGGGGCCAGTGATCTCCAGAGGGAGCCGATAAAAGGAAATAATCGGCCCCATTAAATTAGTACCATTTAGTTTACATTGCCTCTCCTCATTCTTCCGACCAAAATATATCACTTTGCACTTCTCTGCGTTAACTTTCATCTGCCATGTGTCTGCCCATTTCACCAGTCTCTTTCTGTTCATACTCCCTCTTTGTAGCTATTACTATCTGCTCTTACTCTCTGTTCTTTGTATCTTTCCCATTCGCCAGGATCTGTGCTATGTTTAGCATTTTTGTATGCTTTTTATTTTATTTTAACGCTGTCTGTCTCTTACCTCTTTAGTCGTCCATGCCTGTTTTTTTGTCCAGTAGAGTTCTTGCCCCACAGGGATATAAACTGATTCCGTACCATGTTAAATTTATTTTGAACACCTCCCGCTGATCTTCTGTCATTTTACCTATTAACAGATTTGCCCAGTTTAATGTGGACAGTCTCTTCCTCATCCGTTGAAGTCGGCCCCACCCAAATCTAGAATCTTAGTAGTTGTGTCGCGTTTCTCCCTTTCAAACACTACGTTGAACTTGATCATGTTATGATCACTATTAAATAAATGTTCATGCACCTTTAGTCTGTTGAATAAATCTGACTCATTACTCATTCCTAAATCAAATATGGCCTGCCCGTGTGTTGTTTCTAAGGCATATTGTTGTCGAAAACTATTCCGGATGCACTCAATAAATTAACTTTCTGATAGGTGCTAGTCTGCTTATCCCTATCTATATGAAAATTTACATCCTCCATTAAAACCACTCTGCTTTTCCTACACGCTTGTCTAATTTCTGCTTTTACTAGAACTAGGGGGCATAATCTTAAAATAATGGGCTGCTCATTCAAAACTGAGATGAGGAGAAACTTCTTCACTCAGAGGGTGGTAGGTTTGTGGAATTTGCTGCCCCAGAAAGCTGTGGAAGCTACATCATTAAATAAATTTAAAACAGAAATAGATAGTTTCCTAGAAGTAAAGGGAATTAAGGGTTACGGGGAGCGGGCAGGAAATTGGACATGAGTCTAGGTTCGGAATGGTCATGGCCCTGTGGGTAGTCGAGTGGGCCCAGGGGCCGTGTAGCCTTGTTCTGCACCTACTGTGCTCTAATTCTGTGTTAGATTTCAGGAGATGGTTTTATTCCTGTTCCTGGCTGGGGTGGAGATCGCCTTTACAGAAGGTAAGTACTGTAGAAAATATAGGGACAGAGTGATCTCCTGGAAGAATTTCGATCGCCTAGATGGGTCGGAGAGGAATTTCCCAGATTTTTTTCTCCCAAATTGGCCATTGGGTCTTTATCTGGTTTTTCGCCTCACATGGGTTCGGGTGGATGCAGAGTGATAGAAGATTTGAGGTTAGGATCAGATCAGCCATGATCTTATTGAATGGTGGAGCAGGCTCGAGGGGCCGATTGGCCTACTCCTGCTCCTATTTCTTATGTTCTTATGTTCTTTATAAAATCTAGCACTTCACAGCTGCGATCAGAGGGCCTCTACTCAACTCCCACTGCAGTCTTAAATTTTTCCTAGCTCTTAATTCTAACCATAAAGTCTCCATTGCCTGCTTGTCTCTCATTATAGTCTCTCTTATGATTGAAGTCATTTCACACTTAGTCACTAAGACTACTGCTCCCCCCTGTACCATTTCCCTATCTTTCCTGTAGACGTCCAGCAGACCTTCCACCACTCTGTATTACTGCCAACTTGAGATGAAGGCTACAATTCCATGAACCTTTCATCTTCTTTTGTACCTGTCCAGCAGTTTGAAGTAATTAATGTACGTAGACTTTTAACACTTTCTGCTCCTCCACGGTTCCTAAATTCTCACCTTTTTGAATATACTCTGATCTATATTTCTCAGGTCTAAAGTGGATGATCTCACGGTTCTCCACTTTGAACTCAATCGGCCACAGTTTTGCCCACTCATTTAATCTATCAATGTTCCTTTGGAACTTTCTGCTCCCACCTACACTACTTACTTTGCCGCCTAACTTAATGCCATCAGCAAACTTGGTTATAGGGTGGACGTCATCGAAATTTGAAAAAGGGCTGGGAATGGGAATAGATCAGCGGGCTGAGCTGACAGGGCATTGGAATTCGGAATGTATAAAATGCAGTCTCCAATGCTCCACTTATCTGCATCAGACTGAAAGTAATTTGTAATACATCATCGATCCATACTGGTCGCTGTAATCTGAGGTTGTAGCTCGGTGTTTCAGTTTGGAAAGGGTTGGGTCTCGTTGGCACAATCGGTTGACAAGGTCAGCTGTCAGCTCAAATAACTGATGGTTCCATTAACGATCGAGTAATCTTTACCTTATTGTCTCACTGTTTCAGGTTTCAACGAATGAACACAAATGTGCTGCAAACATTGCCAGCTGGGCCCGGCTGATATTCCCAACATTTACCCTGCGGTCGGATAGCAAGCACATCAAAAATATATAAAAGCCTGAGACTGGCTTCACGGAAATCAGAATTCATCTTAGCAGACTAGGCCCCGAAAGGACGGATGGGAGGCCGCACTGGTTGCAGGAGAGCTGGTTCACTGTGACATGGATATTTCCGCAGTGAGCCACACCAGACTCTCTCCATGTTTCCACAATGAATGTCACACCGTTTATTTTAGAAAAGCAAAATGATATTCCCATCCTCACTGGCTTCAGTTGATTTGTGAGAGATCATTATAAGATCCTGCAGGGCTGCCTCGGTTAATAACAACTGTTTTAATCTACATTTCAGACACGGCAACAAATCTATCGTTTGGTTGCTGTTTTCTAGAGCCTGGAATGAGTGAGGCCGCGAAAGCAGCTCTCTTCAATAACCCGCTGCTGGCAAATAGCAGCGAATGTGGCCTCAGACAGCGCATTACAGCCCATTTCTGGGGAACAAGATACCACTGAAGCAGAGTTCTGCAGAGCTTTGCATCTCTCGCCTATAGGTGACACCATGGAGATCGATAACATAGAATCATAGAATATTACAGCACAGTAGGGGGCATTCGGCCCATCGAGCCTTTGTAAGAGTGAACCAATTAGTCCCACTCCCCTGCGGGTTCCCCATAGTCCAGCATATTTTTTTTATTTCCAAGTGTTTATCTAATTACCTTTTAAATGTTAGTATTGAATCAGCTCTGCACCTAACTGAAGTCTTTCATCACTTGTACCATTCCAGTAAATCTCCACTGCACACTCTCTGAGGGCTTGACATGATTCCTCACTGTGGAGCCCAGAATTGGCCACAATACTCCAGCTTGTGCCTAATTAGTATTTTATGAAGTTTGAACATAAATTCCTTGCTTTTTCCTCAATTCCTCGATTTATAAAGTCATGGACCGTGAATGCCCTCCTTACAGCCTTCTCAACTTGTCCCACCACCTACAAATACATGTGAACGTACACCCCCAGGTCGCTCTGTTCCTGCCCCCACTTTAAATGAAACACGTGGTTTATTTTGACTCTCCTGATACTTCCTACCAAACTTAATTAATTTGTCAAATTTCATCTGCCATGACCATTTCGCCGGTCTGTCGATGTCCTCCTGAAATCTGCCAATAACATACTCACTACTTATTACGTTGCCAACACATCCACAAACTTTGAAATTTGACTCGCTATACCCAACTCCAGGTCATTTATATATAACAAGAAAAGAAATAATCTTAATACCCATCGCTGGGGGACCCACTGCAGCGAAGGCAGCGCATTACTGCCAGTGAAGCAAGATACCACATGGCCCAGCGAGGTCTCCTCATACACAGAACACATTGACAGTGAAATCCCAGGGCCTTCCAACAACAGTTCGCGTTTTGTTTACCTCAGTGTGTAACTGCAGGGTCATTAGGTTTTGAATCAGGAGGTCAGAATGACCGAATGGTCTAAGGCGCTCTGTTTAGGTTGTAATTTCCTTTCGAGGCGAGTGTTCGAATTCCACTTCTGACAATTTGTCCTTTACTTATACAGAACGATTTTATCTAGATTTTTTGGAGGTAATTTTTCAGCCCAGTTGATTTATTCCTTCCAGAAAACGAAGCCCACTTCCATCCAAGGCAGGTTTGTTTCATTGGTTGTAAGTATGTATTGTGTTGGCAGTCAGCAGAACAGGGCAAGTGGAATCAATCCATTGTGCTTCAAACTTGCAGTTCCACATCATAAATTATCAGATAGGGCCCATATCATTCCACAGCAATCTTCAGTGGCTTTGGAAGAAGGCTAATGTAAACTAGCATATTTACTTCAGGACTTAAAGACACTCAATTAAAGTCTTTTTTTAGCAATCAATAACCTGTGATCCTTTTAAATATATTTAGGTGTGCCCATGTTAGATACACGTGTATTTGCGAGTTGCTAATGTGTTGAATGTAACTGATTTTGCGTCTCTGTTATTTACTAATATAGTTAGATGTGTCTGTATTATTATTTTTGTATTGGGTGGGGGATCTGTGTCAGTAATAAATGTAATAAATGTATATCTGAGCGCTGCAAATGTCCAGTCCGACACCATTCTATCTTCCCATTGTCCCTGTTATGTTCATTAATAAATAGACATTCTTATTATGAACACAGCTAGCTTTTGCTAGTTACTTTATTGAGCTCATGTGGACTGGTACAGTATCTGTAGAGGCTTCCATCTTGACTGCTGCCTTGTGGGTAGCCTAGTGCCTCATGGGTAATGTAGTCTTAATATATATACAGCTGAGTAGTGTAGTCTTATATACAGCTCTACACAGCTCTACGGCTCCACCTAGTGTCCACTATAGAATGACATGTTATTGATCGTTACATCCCTCTTTCTTTGAGGTTTAACAAAATCAATATCAATCATCTTTCAAGAAAACAATTAAGATAATATAAGTAACACTTTTGTTAGTGCTCTATAAACATAAACATTTTCAAAACAGTCAGCCCTATTCAAAGCTTTACATTGTACTCAAAGATTAAGTCTATCAGGCTCTTTTACTTCACGTGTGGATCTTCTCAACACGGGTAAGTCTGATGTGTCTTCATGAGATTGTTCTGGAGGTGAATGACAAGATGCAGTTGCGGCATTCTCATCAATCTGGTCTTGAATAGATCGAGGTCTCCTTGCAATCTTTGCTTGGAGAGGGTTTCAGTGTTTCCTTCACTCTTCATGCCATAACTCTCAATGTAGTCAATGCACTCTCGAAAAACTGCTGGCAGCTGGATCCCATCATACAGCATAGTCCTCTCAGCAGCCTCGGCTAATGGAACACCAAAGATTGGCCTGAGGGAAGAATGAGTATCGCCCGGAACTGCTTCCTGCTCTGGTGCAGGCTTCTTCTTTTTCTTTTTCTCTTTCCACTGCTTAACAACATCTGCTGCGGTTATATCTTTGGACTTTTTCTCCTTTTGTTTTCCTCTTTGTGCTTTTCTTCCTTTGGCTTCTCTTTGACCATAAAGTATTTTTCCTTCTTCTTGGAGAAACTAGGCTTTTTGAAGACATGGATACCTTTCGCCTTTTCATCCTTGATGGGCTCTCTGCTTCATCACCTGAGTCATCTGGTCTGCTTATGGCACAGTTTATACGGTAGTCTCTCTTGACCAGTTCTAAGTCTTCACAAGCTTTGTCACCTAGTATCGAATCAAGTCGATCAGCCACAACAGAAAACAAGAGATGATGCACTTTTGTAGTGTCCGTGTGTAGATAAAGACACTGAAGACAGGAGTTGGTTCATAGGTATTTACTAAGCAAGTCTGGGGGGGGGTTCTAAAGGATATACACAATACACAGGCTTATATAGCCCAAGTGGCAATTACCGGCATTGCGCACACCTGGGGCTCTTAAAGGCACATACACCACAATTGCTTTTAAAGGCACATACACCACAATTCCTCCCCTTCTAGCTAACTAGTACATCATATTTTAAGTAATTATTAATTACATGTTATATGCAAAATAATATACATTGCTGTATTAATTAATTATAAGTTAGTCTCTCAGGAGGCTTCCTGACTCGGTCCGGATAACGCCTCGGGGGTGTAGTAGTTTCTGGTGGTGTAGTAGGTTCTTCTGGTAAGGCTGATTCAGCTTGAAGGCCAGTGTCGGGTTCATCGGGTTCCGGTATCACCGGATCGGAGGTAGATATGGGTATCTCTACTTCATCGTTAGATGTATAGCGTGGTGGTGTAGGTTGTCCCTTTTCGGATGACTTGATGATTTGGTCAGCATGGTGCCTTATTATGCTTTCTCCGATGTCCACGGTATACATCAATGGTCCTAGTCGTGTGCAGATAGTTCCAGGCTGCCATTTCTCGGTACGGTAGTCCCGGGCCAAAAGCGGTTGGCCTATCTGGAAGGCCCTAGTTGGCCTTTCATTCATGCCCTGAAACTGCCGGTTCTCCACGTCCCTTCGGATGTTGGGCTTGACCAAATCCAGCCGGCATCTTAGGTTTCTATTGTAGAACATCATGGCGGGAGTTTGGTTTGTAACCATATGTGTTGCATTCCTATATGCAAATAAGAAGTTATCCACCTTGTGCTGAAGTTTTATTTTTTCATTACCCATGGCCTTTATGGCCTTCTTAAAGGTCTGGACAAACCTTTCAGCCAATCCATTGGTGGCGGGATGGTATGGGGCGGACGTGTAGTGCTTTACCCCATTGTTCTTTAAGAACTTTCTGAATTCTTCGGACACAAATTGCGGTCCATTATTAGAACATATCTGTTCCGGCAGCCCATTCCTGGCAAATATGGTCCTTAATACTGTGATGGTTTTTTCCGTGGTGGTGGAGGACATCTTTATTACCTCCGGCCACTTGGAGTGTGCATCAACTGCGATTAAGAACATTGAGTCCATAAATGGACCAGCAAAGTCGATGTGCACCCTTTGCCAGGGAGATGAGGGCCACTCCCATGGATGTAGAGGGGCCTGTGGCGGAGCATTTTGGACCTTCTGGCATCCTAGGCAGCTCTTGGTCATGTCTTCGATGTCTCCATCGATACCTGGCCACCATACAAACGCCCTAGCTAGGTTCTTCATTTTCACTCCACCCAGATGCCCCCCGTGAAGCTCCTTTAGCACTTTATCCTGGAGTTTGGGTGGAATCACCACTCTGGATCCACACATCAAGGTTCCTCGGCACACTGACAGCTGTTCTCTTCTTTGCGAGAATGCTGGCAACAGTGGTTCGCCGTGTGCTGGCCATCCCTTCATTGTTAAATCGTAGACCCGTGAGAGAGTAGGGTCATTTCTGGTCTCCCTTTCAATGGCAGACTTTGTCACCGGTAGACATTCCACTATGGTAGAGTGGAATATCTCTACTGGGTCTACTGTAGGTGCCTCTTCTATCGTTGGCAACGGCAGGCGCGATAAACCGTCAGCATTCCCATGCTGTTTTGACCCTTTGTATTCAATGTTGTATTGGTGTGCCCCTAGAAAAAGGGACCACCTCTGGAGTCTTTGTGCCGTCATAATGGGGACACCTTTCTTAGGGTTGAATATGGAGATGAGGGGTTGATGGTCAGTCAGCAAGGTAAATTTTTGTCCGTGTAGGTAATGGTTGAATTTCTTCACTCCCCATACCAGGCTGAGGGCTTCCCTGTCTATCTGGGAATAGTTACGCTCAGCTGAGTTCAATGAGCGTGACGCAAAAGCTATCGGCCGTTCCGAGCCATCAGGGAATCTATGGGACAATACCGCTCCTATGCCGTAAGGGGATGCATCGCACGCCAGTCTGATTGGTAGTGATGGGTTGTAATGAGCCAAAACTTTCTCGGATGTGATTAAGTCTTTACATTTATGGAAGGCACGTTTACAGTCTTCGTTCCATTTCCAAATCACTCCTGTGCGTAGAAGATCATTAAGAGGGTGTAGAATAGTTGATAAGTTCGGTAAAAATTTATGATAGTAATTTATTAATCCCAGGAATGACCTCAATTGTGAAACATTTTCAGGTGCTGGGGCTTTTATAACTGCTTCAATTTTTTCAGGTGACTTATGCAACCCTTCCTTATTAATTATGTGGCCACAATACGATATCTGATTTTGGAAAAATTCGCACTTGTGGCGATTTGCTCGTAGGCCCCGTTCTTTCAGCCTAGTGAGCACCTGCTCCAAATTGGCAAGGTGCTCGTTGTCGTTTTCTCCTGTTATAAGGATGTCGTCTAGGTAACACTGAGTCCCCGGAATCCCTTGCAGGACTTGCTCCATAGCTCTTTGCCAGATAGCTGGAGCTGATGCTACTCCAAAAACCAGTCGATTGTACTGGTACAGGCCTTTGTGTGTGTTTATTGTGAGATACTTTTTAGAGGTCTCCTCAACCTTCATCTGTAGATATGCCTGGGCCAAGTCAATTTTTGTGAAACGTTTTCCTCCGGATAGTGAGGTGAAAAAATCTTCTATCCTCGGAAGAGGATACTGTACCGTGTGAAGGACCGGGTTTACAGTCACCTTAAAGTCCCCACAGATGCGAATTTTTCTCTGTTCTTCAGAGTTATTTTTCAATGCTTTTTTCATGACTGGAACGATGGGCGTTGCCCATTCGCTCCAATCTATTTTGGATAATACGCCTGCCTTTTCCAAATTCTCCAGCTCTGCCTCGACTGCCGGACGTATTGCGTATGGCACCGGTCTTGCCTTAAAAAATTTTGGTATTGCTGCATCTTCCACTTTTATTGAGGCGGTGATGCCTTTCAAGGTTCCTAGTTTCTCTTGAAACACTTCTTTGGCGTTGGCCAAGATGTCTTTTAATCGTTCAGGTATGATGTCATCATTGTTTTTTTCCTTACTGGTCACCGTCAGTGCCTGAATGGAGTGCCAGTCTAAACGTATCTTCCTTATCCATTCACGTCCCAACAACGGTGGACCACCATCTTGTAGAATGTATAAATACAACTTTTGTATTTCTTTGCCGTTGTATACCACAGGCACCTTTATTTTTCCTTTGGGGTATACTTTCTGCCCCGTATATGTTTTTAAGATAATGGATGTGTCTTTTAGAGGTATATGCGAAAATAGCCTCTCGTAATCTCGTCGATTTATTACGGTTAGAGCTGATCCTGTATCTAGCTCCATTTTAACTGGGGACCCTGCTATTATGAGGGTAACCCAAATGGTCTGGTAATCTTCATTGGCAATTACATTATGTAATTTGAGAGAGCTTAGTCTCTTGTTCCCGGAGTCGCTATCGCTCTTCTGGTCTTTGAAGCTACTGTCCATCATCATTTGTACCTTTCTGTGCTTTTCCTTATTGACTCTTTTCCCATTAGTGGATTTTTTATTTTGAGATCGGCATACACGTGGAATGTGTCCCATCTTTCCGCATCGCCTGCATGCTTTTTCTTTGAACCAGCAATCCCTCTGGTCATGGTTGGATCTGCCGCAGCGATAACATCTCTTGAAACCCCGTGTCATTTCATGGGTGCCGAAGTCCTGTGGCCTTTGCTGTATCTTTGCCGCTCCTATTGCACTGAAAGCCTTGTCCAGTGTTAAATCTTTTCCAGAAGATACCTTTTTTTGTGTTTCTACACTTAGGGGATCGCAGATGAATTTGTCTTTCAGAGAATCTGCCAGTCCTGCCTCGAATTGGCAGTGTAGGGTATCAACAATCTCCTCAAAATTCTTGTCCATCGGTTCGGCTGGAGTGATTAAGTTGCGTAACAGCTTGTATGTTTCTGCGCCCATTAGATCCAGAAGCACTGAAGCTTTTTTTTCATCTTCTATTCCATTTGCGGTGCAAAACACCTCCACTCTTTCTACATATGTGGTCCAATCCTCTATCTTGTTATCAAAAACATCAATATTGCCAAAGTTAGGCTCTGTTTCGTTATCAAAAGCATCAATATTGCCAGACTTAGGCATTTCAAAAAAAAGATATGGCGCTTCCCGCGCTTTTTTTTTTCTCTCTGTAGCAACGATATGGCACTTCCTGCGCTTTCCCGTCGCTGCTACCGATAACAATGCTGTTTTACTGTGGTTTCCGTTTATTCACTGTTGGAGACTCGTTCCCGACGGAGGTCTAAACACTGACCTGCTTGCCGTGCCGGCCGTCTCCCGAGTGCACCCTCCCAGTCCGTTATTGCTTGCCTCCGATTTCGCTGCCTGTCTCAGCTGCAGAGCCCGCCGCTGGAGCCCCAGCCTGATGCCCAGGAAGGATTAGCGCAGTACCTGCCACCAGCTTGGCCAGCTGGTGAAACCACAGTTTCTATTACTTCCTTGAGTCTTCTGGACGCTGGAGGAATCGATGTCCTTGAAGTGCTGCCGAATTGCAGGTAAGTCCGTTTCCACTTCGTCGCCACTGTAGTGTCCGTGTGTAGATAAAGACACTGAAGACAGGAGTTGGTTCATAGGTATTTACTAAGCAAGTCTGGGGGGGGTTCTAAAGGATATACACAATACACAGGCTTATATAGCCCAAGTGGCAATTACCGGCATTGCGCACACCTGGGGCTCTTAAAGGCACATACACCACAATTGCTTTTAAAGGCACATACACCACAACTTTGTCTTTGACTGTCACTTTAAGTCTGCATACACCTAAGCTATCTATGTTCTGTCCGTTATAGCTCTTCAGTAGTACTGACTTTTTCTGTATTTTCGGCTTTTCTTTCATATTTTTTATGTCACTCATACTGATTAAGTTTGCTTTTGCCCCAGTGTCCAGTATCAATGTAACTAATGCTCCATTTATCTGCAGTGGGCTCATCCATTTGTCCCCTTTTACTGCATTGACTTTATGTTCAGCATTGTCCATTTCTGAGGGCTGCACATTTTCTGTATTTTTTTTGATATCGTCACATGACACCATTCCTACAAAAAATGTCTCACTTAAATCATAAGAACATAAGAACATAAGAAATAGGAGCAGGAGTAGGCCAATCGGCCCCTCGAGCCTGCTCCACCATTCAATAAGTAATGGCTGATCTGATCCTAACCGCCAATCCACTATCACAGAACCATCTCCTGAATCTAACAGAATTAGACACACGAAATAGGAGCAGTATCAGGCTACACGGCCCCTGGGCCCGCTCCGCTACCCACAGGGCCATGACCGATTCGAACATAGACTCATGTCCAAATTCCTGCCCGCTCCCCGTAACCCTTAATTCCCTTTACTTCTAGGAAACTGTCTATTTCTGTTTTAAATTTATGTAATGATGTAGCTTCTACAGCTTTTTGGGGCAGCATATTCCATGGACCTACCACCGTCTGAGTGAAGTAGTTCCTCCTCATCTCAGTTTTGAAAGAGCAGCCCCTTATTCTAAGACTATGCCCCCTAGTTCTAGTTTCACCCATCATCGGCAACATCTTCCCCGCATCCACCCGATCCAACCCCTTCACAATCTTATATGTTTCAATAAGATCGCCTCTCATTCTTCTGAACTCCAATGAGTAGAGTCCCAATCTACTCAACCTCTCCTCATATGTCCATCCCCTCATCCCTGGGATTAACCGAGTGAACTTTCTTTGTATTGACTCGAGAGCAAGTATGTCCTTTCTTAAGTATGGACACCAAAACTGTACACAGTATTCCAGGTGCGGTCTCACCAATACCTTGTACAACTGAAGCAATACCTCCCTATTTTTATATTCTATTCCCCTAGCAATGAAAGCCAACATTCCATTGGCCTTCTTAATCCCTTGCTGCACCTGCATACTAACCTTTTGAGTTTCGTGCATCAGGACGCCCAGATCCCTTTGTATTTCAGTACTTTCCAGTTTCTTGCCATTAAGATAATAACTTGCTCTACGATTTTTCCTGCCAAAATGCATAACCTCACACTTTCCAGTATTGTATTCCATCTGCCAAATCTCTGCCCACTTACTTAGCCTGTCGATGTCCCCTTGCAGGTTGTTTATGTCCTCCTCGCTCACTACTTTCCCTCCCATCTTAGTATCATCTGCAAACTTTGATATGTTACACTCGGTCCCCTCCTCCAAATCGTTAATATAGATTGTAAAGAGCTGGGGCCCCAGCACTGACCCCTGCGGAACACCACTAGTTACTGATTGCCAGTCTGAGAATGAACCATTTATCCCAACTCTCTGCCTTCTGTTAGATAGCCAATCCTCTATCCATGCCAGAATATTACCCTCAATCCCGTGATTTTTTATCTTAAGCAATAATCTTTTGTGTGGCACCTTGTCAAATGCCTTTTGGAAGTCTAAATACACTACGTCCACTGGTTCCCCTTTATCCACCCTATATGTTACTTCCTCAAAGAACTCCAGCAAATTTGTCAAACATGACTTCCCCTTCATATAACCATGCTGACTTTGTCCTATTAAATTATGATATTCTAAATGTCCTGTTACTGTCTCCTTAATAATGGACTCCAAAACTTTACCTACCACAGATGTTAGGCTAACCGGTCTATAGATTCCAGCCTTCTGTCTACTGCCATTTTTAAATAAGGGTGTTACATTAGCAGTTTTCCAGTCTGCCGGGACCTTTGCCGAGTCCAGGGAGTTTTGGAAAATTATTACCAATGCATCCACAATCCCTACCGCCACTTCCTTCAAGACCCTAGGATGTAAGCCATCAGGTCCAGATGATTTATCCACCTTGAGTCCCATTATTTTACCGTGTACCACTTCCTTAGTGATTTTGATCGTGTTTAGCTCATCCCCCCCTTTAGCCCCCTATTTATCCAGTGTTGGGATATTCTTAGTGTCTTCTACTGTAAAGACTGATGTAAAATATTCATTCAGTGTTTTTGCCATCTCCATATTTCCCACCATTAATTTCCCGGTCTCATCCTCTAAGGGACCAACATTTACTTTAGCCACCCTTTTTCTTTTTGTATAACTATAAAAACTCTTACTATCTGTTTTTATATTTTATGCTAATTTACTTTCATAATCTATCTTCCCTTTCTTAATCAATCTTTTTGTTATTTTTTGCTGTCTTTTAAAGTTTTCCCAATCCTCTATCCTCCCAATAGATTTGGCTACCTTATATGCCCTTGTTTTTAGTCGAATGCTATCCTTAATTTCTTTACTTAGCCACGGATGGCTGTCTTTTCTTTTACACTCTTTTCTTCTCAGTGGAATATATTTGTTTTGGAAGTTGTAAAATAACTCCTTAAATGTACACCACTGATCATGTATCGTCTTACCCTTTAATCTATTGTCCCAATCCACTCTACTCAATCTGCTCTCATACCTTCATAGTCTCCTTTATTCAAGCTTAGCACGCTTGTTTGAGATCCAACCTTCTCACCCTCTAATTGAATATGGAATTCAAGCATGTTATGGTCACTCATTCCAAGGGGATCCTTTACTAGGACATTTTTAATTAATCCCATCTCGTTACACAGGACCAGATCTAAGGTTGCTTGCCCCCTGGTCGGTTCAGTTACATACTGCTCAAGAAACCCATCCCTAATACACTCAATGAACTCATCCTCAAGGCAGCCCTGCCCAATTTGATTTGTCCAATTAATATGATATTTTAAATCCCCCATAATTATAGATGTTCCCTTATTACAAGCCTCAACTATTTCCTGATTGATACGCCATCCAACAGAGTTGCCACTGTTCGGAGGCCTATAGACTACGCCCACTAGTGTTTTTTCCCCTTATTATTCCTTACCTCCACCCAAACTGTTTCATTATCCTGATCTTTTGACCCAATATCATTTCTCTCTATTACAGTGATTCCTTCCTTTATTATCATAGCCACCCCACCTCCCCTTCCTTCCTGCCTGTCCTTCCTGATCGTTAAATAACGTGGTATGTTTAATTCCCAGGCATTGTCACCCTGCAGCCATGTTTCTGTAATGGCCACAAGATCATACCCATATGTAGTTATTTGTGCCATTAACTCGTCTATTTTGTTACAAATGCTACGTGCATTCAGATAGAGAACTTTCAAAGATGTTTTGTGACACTTAGTTCCTGCTTTTCCCCTTTTTAGTTCTTTACCTTTTACTGCATACCTTCTGCCCCTTCCTGACACGCTCTGATTTTTAATTTCCCCACTGCAACCTAAGTCTATGACCTTCTCTGTTGTCATTTTTATTATTTGCTCTCTAGGAATCTCCCCCCCACTAGTTAGTTTAAAGCCCTCTCTACAACCCTAGTTATATGATCCGCCAGGACTCTAGTCCCAGCACTGGCTAAGTGAAGCCCATCCCAATGGAACAGCTCCCTCCTGCCCCAGTACTGGTGCCAGTGCCCCAGGAAGCAAAACCCATTTCTCCCACACCTGTCTTTGAGCCACGCATTTAACTCTCTAATTTTATTTGTCCTAGCCAAATTCGCTCGTGGCTCAGGTAATAATCCAGAGATTATTACCCTTGTGGTTCTGCTTTTTAATTTGACCCCTAGCTGCTCAAACTCCCTCAGCAGTACGTCCTTCCTTGTCCTATCTATGTCGTTGGTACCAACATGGACCACGACAACTGGATCCTCCCCCTCCCACTCCAAGTTTCTCTCCAGTCCAGAGGCGATGTCCTTAACCCTGGCACCGGGCAGGCAACACAGCCTTCGGGACTCTCGCTCTCGGCTGCAAAGAACTCTATCTATCCCCCTAACGATACTATCCCCTACCACTACAACATTTATTTTAACTCCCCCCAATTGAATGGCCCCCTGTCCACGGTGCTGTGGCCAGGTTGCTCATCCTCCCTGCAGTTCCTGCTCCTGTCCCCACAGGGAGTAAGAGCCTCGAACCTGTTGGACAAGTGCAAGGGCTGCGGCTCCTCCAACACTACCTCCTTGGTCCCCGCACCTGCCTCACTTCTAGTCACACCATCCTGACCCTGGCCACGGACTACATCTGAATTAATTAATCTAATTGGTGTGACTACCTCGTGATACACAGAGTCCAGGTAACTCTCCCCCTCCCTGATGTGTCTCAGTGTTTGAAGCTCGGACTCCAGCTCTTCAACACGGAGCCGGAGTTCCTCGAGCAGCCAACACTTACTGCAAATGTGATCACTTTGAGCATCAATGTCCTCAATCACATTAACTTGTTGCCCTTTCGTTGTTTTTACTTTTGAAAAGCATTGCTTGGCAAAGTGATTCTTTCCATTACACTTTGTGCACATTTTTCCAATCGCTGGGCATTGTCTTAACTGGTGTTTGTAACCACAGCGTTTACAATTAAAAATTTCATCCTCCGATTGCTTTTCATTTCTGTTCTGCCCACGTTTCTTCCCCTTGTAGTCCACAGCACCGACAGCAGCATTATCACTCATTGCAATCGCATCATTATTGATTTCACTGAAAGTCTTCGTGTGCTTTCGAGCTAGCTCGCTGGCTTGGCATATTTTCACCGCATTTTCCAAATTTAGTTTGGTTTCTCTCAACAGAGGTTCCCTGACTTTTTTATCATGAATACCAAACACAATCTGGTCACGAATCATGGATGCTTTGAGCTCAGAGAAATTACATGTCTGTGCTTTCAGTTTCAGATCAGTTATAAAGCTAGCAAAAGTCTCATTTTGTTGCTGTGTCCGAGAACGGAAGATGTATCTTTCATACGTCTCATTCCTTTTGGGAGCGCAAAGTGCATCAAATTTTTTTAGCACATCTCCTCATTTTTCTCTGTTCTCCACTGGATTAAATACAAATGTATTAAATACCTCTATCACCTGTGGGCCTGCAACCGTAAGCAGCAATTCTATCTTCCTTGCGTCTGGCTTCGTACCGAATCCGATGGCTGCAATGCAGAGTTCGAATTACTGTTTAAAAGTCTGCCAATTGTAGTCGATTTTTTCTGTGAGATTCAAACGCTCTGGTGGCTTCAAATTCTCCATGTCGCTTTTCACAATTTTCAGCAGATCTTCACCATCCTGGTACCATGTTATGTTCATTAATAAATAGACATTCTTATTATGAACACAGCTAGCTTTTGTTAGTTACTTTGTTGAGCACATGTGGACTGGTACAGTATCTGTAGAGGCTTCCATCTTGACTGCTTCCTTGTGGGTAGCCTAGTGCCTCATGGGTAATGTAGTCTTAATATATATACAGCTGGGTAGTGCAGTCTTATATACAGCTCTACACAGCTGTACGGCTCCACCTAGTGTCCACTATAGAATGACATGTTATTGATCGTTACAGTCCCCACTTAGGACACGGCAGACCAGCTGTTACATTTGGATTCAACTTTGCTTTCATCAACCATGTTGATATTTAGACAATGTGAAGTTTACACGATAAAAACTCATGTTCCACCAGACTCACTGCTACCACCTAAGCGTTCCTCAATCTTTCTGATAAAACCTGAGTGTTCATTTCTCACTCTGATATCTCCAGAGTATTGCTTACTCTCACTGATAGCTCCTCAGCGTCCCGTACCCTCTTCGATACATTCTGAGCGCCCCTTACACACTCTCATACCTCCCGAGCGCTCATTAAACCTCTCTGATACCGCCTGAGTTCCCTTTCCCTCTATAATACCTTCTGAGTGTCCGTTACTCTCTCTGGTATCCATTTAGAGCCCTCATACCCACGTGATACTATCTCAGAAACCCTTCAATTCCCTCACAGCTTCTGAGCTCCCCATTGCTCTGGCAATCCCCTCTGAGAAACTCTGAGACTCCCTGATGCCAGGAGCAACGTGTGTTTGGAATGTTGCGGTGCAGGAGAAAGTGGGCAGAAACAGCTGCCTTTACATCGTGTGCGGGGAAAGGTAAGTAGATCTTGTATGTGAGAAGAGCGCAGAAACGTTTTGCCTGAAACTGCGCCCTTGAGGCAAGTTTTGTGTTGTCGGGTAAACTGCTACAGTGAAAGCACAAAATTAAAACAGAACATATTGGAAATATTCAATAGATCAGGCAGCATCTGAAGAGAAATTTTCCTTTTACCAGACGTCACTGTCCACTTTCAATTACACTTCACGTAACTTATAGCTTACAATTTCAACTCCTCCGTGCAAGAAAAAGTTTGGGCTGAAATGAGGACTTTGCTGATTTGTGCAAATAGAGTGAGGCAGCAAAACAAAACTTCCCACTGCGGATTGGGCAAGGAAAGGACTCAGGAGTCTTGGATGCGTTGAAAAAGATCTAGTCTTAAATACAATAACGGTAGAATTCAAAACAATGCGTGTAGAGCACGGATGATTAGCGACCCACCGCCTTAACCCCTCAACCACCTCGCTCCATAAACAGAGCTCAGAAAGCTCTTTGTTTCCTTCTTTCTCAATGCAAAGCCCTTGACTCAATGCCGGCTTTCAATTATCAGTCACCAGTATCAGAAATGAAATCACACGGGTGTGGTAGCGTGGCCGAGCAGTCCAAGGCACTGAATTTAAAACTCCATTCTTTTCGGGGGCGTGGATTCGAAACCCACTCCTGTAATAAAATTGTATTGATTCTGTTGTTGCCCGAAGAAATGCTCGCTGCAAAGTTAAAAATATATGATGGAGCGAACGTTGATCAGGTCAAGTAGCATCTAGTGAGACAGGCACTTCATCAACAATCCCTTCATTAAGCAACATCATGCGCGAAAAAAATGTTCTTTTTATTCCTTCCTGGAACGTGGGCCTCGCTGGCAATCCCTATCAAACGTAATAACGACGAGGATGGGATCCAGAACCCACGCGTACAGAGCCCAATAGATTAACAGTCCATCGCCTTAATCTCTCGGCCACCTCGTCTCCACCATACACTGCTCTCAGCCATTCCATTTCCTGCTTTTTGCATTTAAGCAGAAATACCCTGAAAGAAAGTTCACTTCACCGCTTATTCTGCCCGTGCACACAGACCTACAATGTTGAAAATGTACAATCAGCTTAATGTAAGCAAAAGGCCTTCCGCTGCTTCAGTTGAGGGACTGTCAAAAATGGTCGGTTTGCAGCCAGATTCAGAAAAGAAAAAGCGTCTCCCAGTTAATTAAACGACCGCGGCAGGACTCCAACCTGCAATTTTTCGATAACTGAAAAACTCGCAACCGAATTCAGACGCCTTATCCATTAGGCCACGCGGCCGCTGAAGCTGCTGAGCCTCTTTTTATGGGGAGAATTGTGAGCAGATTCAAGGAAACTGCTCGAAAAAACAAGCGGATTGAGCAAAAGATAAACATATTTTAACTGAATGAACAGGACTTCTGCGAGCTGGGTTTGCACCAGCGCAGGGAATCGCAATGCAACTTGAAACATTACATCGGCGGCTCGTTGGTCTAGGGGTATGATTCTCACTTAGGAAATTTCTGTGGCTTAAAATGCGAGAGGTCCCGGGTTCAAATCCCGGACGAGCCCCGACACATTTAGTTAAACTCAACACCTCAGTCATGAAAGCTGAAATCGCTCTACTTTAAAAAAAACGGAATGATCCGGGACTGTGAGCACTCCCGGTGTAAACAGACCCAGAGTGATTAACAACTGACCACGACCCATTCCATTAAAGACAGTCCTGATTTGCAATGCTTATGAAATCGATGGCAACATAAATCGGACTGTTTCTATAATAGGCGGCCGATTACAATGCCGGCTTTTCTGTTGGACGACAAATTGAAGGTTTACTCCATTGTAATTTTTCCATTTATCTCCGTCATTTCTCTCCAGCCAAATGAACTGAGTGCAGGTGTCAGCCGTGATTCAGCGGCAGCAAAGTCAAGCAGCACTCCAGAGACTTGAGCACATAATCCAGGCTGACACTCCAGTGCAGTACTGAGGTAGTGCTGCACTGTTGGAGCCCCCGTCTTGCTAGTAAGACGTTAAACCGGGCCCTCCGATCCCATGAGAATATGCCGAAAAGAACGAGGATTTCTCGCCCATTATTTAGCTCTCAACCAAAGACACTAAAACAGAAAATCTCTTCATTAAGGTTGATCAATATTTTTGAAATTACATTGCCTCCTGAAGGAGAAATTTATGTTTCTGCTCCCTAAACATTTGCCTCTGGTCCCGCTACTCTTTCATTCGGTGACAATCTCAGCAGGAGAAAGGAGGAGTTCGACAATCTCCGAATCACGATCACTGCTCCACATTCATTCAAGAATTTGAAGAATTGCAGTGGTCTCTTTTAATTTTAACAAGATATGAGTAATGCATGGGGCACAGACCAGGAGCACCAGGGCGATTCTGACGAAATTGCATTTGAAAGTTTATTTTAGGCAAGTTTCAGTTAAAAGCTCGGAAAGGGGACCAGTATCAAACGTAATAACGACGAGGATGGGATCCGCATTCTCGATTAACAGTCCATCGCCTCAACCTCTCGGCCACCTCGTCTCAACCATGCACTGCTCTCAGCCATTCCATTTCCTGGTTTTTGCATCTAAGCAGAAATACCCTGAAAGAAAGTCCACTTCACCTCTTATCCTGCCCATGCACACAGATCTACAATGTAGAAAATGTACAATCAGCTTAATGTAAGGAAAAGGCCTTCCGCTGCTTCAGTTGAGGGGCTGTCAAAAATGGTCGTTTTGAAGCCAGATTCAGAACAGAAAAAGTGTCGCCGAGTTAATTGAACGACCGCGGCAGGACTCGAACCTGCAATCGTCTGATAACTGAAAAACCTCGCAACCGAAGTTAGACGCCTTATCCATTAAGCCACGCGGCCACTGATGCGGCTGTATCTCTTTTTATGGGGAGAATTGTGATCAGATTCAATTAAAATGCTCGCCAAAAAGAAACGGATTGAGGAAAAGATAAACATATTTTAACTGAATGAACAGGACTTCTGCGAGCTGGGTTTGCACCAGCGCAGGGAATCGCAATGCAACTTGAAACATAACATCGGCGGCTCGTTGGTCTAGGGGTATGATTCTCGCTTAGGGAATTTCTGTGGCTTAAAATGCGAGAGGTCCCGGGTTTAAATCCCGGACGCGCCCCGACACATTTAGTTAAACTCAACACCTCAGTGATGAAAGCTGAAATTGCTCTACGTTAAAAAAAACGGAATGATCCGGGACTGTGAGCTCTGCCATTTTAAACAGACACAGAATGATCCGGGACTGTGAGCACTCCCGGTGTAAACAGACCCAGAGTGATTAACAACTGACCACGACCCATTCCATTAAAGACAGGCCTGATTTTCAATGCTTATGAAATCGATGGCAACATAAATCGGACTGTTTCTATAATAGGCGGCCGATTACAATGCCCGCTCTTCTGCTGGACGACAAATTGAAGGTTTACTCCATTATAATTTTTCCATTAATCTCCGTCATTTCTCTCCAGCCAAATGAACTGAGTGTAGGTGTCAGCCGTGGCTCAGCGGCAGCAAAGTCAATCAGCACTCCAGAGACTTGAGCACATAATCCAGGCTGACACTCCAGTGCAGTACTGAGGTAGTGCTGCACTGTTGGTGCCCCCGTCTTGCTGGTAAGACGTTAAACCGGGCCCTCCGATCCCATGAGAATATGCCGAAAAGAACGAGGATTTCTCGCCCATTATTTAGCTCTCAACCAAAGACACTAAAACAGAAAGTCTCTTCATTAAGGTTGATCAATATTTTTGAAATTACATTGCCTCCTAAAGGAGAAATTTATGTTTCTGCTCCCTAAACATTTGCCTCTGGTCCCGCTGCTCTTTCATTCGGTGACAATCTCAGCAGAAGAAAGGAGGAATTCGACAATCCCCGAATCACGATCACTGCTCCACATTCATTCAAGATGTTGAAGAATTGCAGTGGTCTCTTTTAATTTTAACAAGATATGAGTAATGCATGGGGCACAGACCAGGAGCACCAGGGCGATTCTGACGAAATTGCATTTGAAAGTTTATTTTAGGCAAGTTTCAGTTAAAAGCTCGGAAAGGGGACCAGTATCAAACGTTATAACGACGAGGATGGGATCCGCATTCTCGATTAACAGTCCATCGCCTCAACCTCTCGGCCACCTCGTCTCAACCATGCACTGCTCTCAGCCATTCCATTTCCTGGTTTTTGCATCTAAGCAGAAATACCCTGAAAGAAAGTCCACTTCACCTCTTATCCTGCCCATGCACACAGATCTACAATGTAGAAAATGTACAATCAGCTTAATGTAAGGAAAAGGCCTTCCGCTGCTTCAGTTGAGGGGCTGTCAAAAATGGTCGTTTTGAAGCCAGATTCAGAACAGAAAAAGTGTCGCCGAGTTAATTGAACGACCGCGGCAGGACTCGAACCTGCAATCGTCTGATAACTGAAAAACCTCGCAACCGAAGTTAGACGCCTTATCCATTAAGCCACGCGGCCACTGATGCGGCTGTATCTCTTTTTATGGGGAGAATTGTGATCAGATTCAATTAAAATGCTCGCCAAAAAGAAACGGATTGAGGAAAAGATAAACATATTTTAACTGAATGAACAGGACTTCTGCGAGCTGGGTTTGCACCAGCGCAGGGAATCGCAATGCAACTTGAAACATAACATCGGCGGCTCGTTGGTCTAGGGGTATGATTCTCGCTTAGGGAATTTCTGTGGCTTAAAATGCGAGAGGTCCCGGGTTTAAATCCCGGACGCGCCCCGACACATTTAGTTAAACTCAACACCTCAGTGATGAAAGCTGAAATTGCTCTACGTTAAAAAAAACGGAATGATCCGGGACTGTGAGCTCTGCCATTTTAAACAGACACAGAATGATCCGGGACTGTGAGCACTCCCGGTGTAAACAGACCCAGAGTGATTAACAACTGACCACGACCCATTCCATTAAAGACAGGCCTGATTTTCAATGCTTATGAAATCGATGGCAACATAAATCGGACTGTTTCTATAATAGGCGGCCGATTACAATGCCCGCTCTTCTGCTGGACGACAAATTGAAGGTTTACTCCATTATAATTTTTCCATTTATCTCTGTCATTTCTCTCCAGCCAAATGAACTGAGTGTAGGTGTCCGCCGTGGCTCAGCGGGGGCAAAGTCAAGCAGCACTCCAGAGACTTGAGCACATAATCCAGGCTGACACTCCAGTGCAGTACTGAGGTACTGCTGCACTGTTGGTGCCCCCGTCTTGCTGGTAAGACGTTAAACCGGGCGCTCCTATCCCATGAGAGTATGCCGAAAAGAACGAGGATTTCTCGCCCATTATTTAGCTCTCAACCAAAGCCACTAAAACAGAAAATCTCTTCATTAAGGTTGATAAATATTTTTGAAATTACATTGCCTCCTAAAGGACAAATTTATGATTCTGCTCCCTAAACATTTGCCTCTGGTCCCGCTACTCTTTCATTCGGTGACAATCTCAGCAGAAGAAAGGAGGAGTTCGACAATCCCCGAATCACGATCACTGCTCCACATTCATTCAAGATGTTGAAGAATTGCAGTGGTCTCTTTTAATTTTAACAAGATATGAGTAATGCATAGGGCACAGACCAGGAGCACCAGGGCGATTCTGACGAAATTGCATTTGAAAGTTTATTTTAGGCAAGTTTCAGTTAAAAGCTCGGGAGGGGGACCAGTATCAAACGTAATAACGACGAGGATGGGATCCGCATTCTCGATTAACAGTCCATCGCCTCAACCTCCCGGCCACCTCGTCTCAACCATGCACTGCTCTCAGCCATTCCATTTCCTGGCTTTTGCATCTAAGCAGAAATACCCTGAAAGAAAGTCCACTTCACCTCTTATCCTGCCCATGCACACAGATCTACAATGTTGAAAATGTACAATCAGCTTAATGTAAGCAAAAGGCCTTCCGCTGCTTCAGTTGAGGGACTGTCAAAAATGGTCGGTTTGAAGCCAGATTCAGAACAGAAAAAGTGTCGCCTAGTTAATGGAACGACCGCGGCAGGACTCGAACTTGCAATCGTCTGATAACTGAAAAACCTCGCAACCGAAGTCAGACGCCTTATCCATTAGGCCACGCGGCCACTGATGCAACTGTACCTCTTTGATGGGGAGATTTGTGAGCAGATTCAATTAAAATGCTCGCCAAAAATTAGCGGATTGAGGAAAAGATAAACATATTTTAACTGAATGACCAGGACTTCTGCGAGCTGGGTTTGCACCAGCGCAGGGAATCGCAATGCAACTTGAAACATAACATCGGCGCCTCGTTGGTCTTGGGGTATGATTCTCGCTTAGGGAATTTCTGTGGCTTAAAATGCCAGAGGTCCCGGGTTCAAATCCCGGACGAGCCCCGACACATTTAGTTAAACTCAACACCTCAGTGATGAAAGCTGAAATCGCTCTAGGTTAAAAAAAACGGAATGATCCGGGACTGTGAGCTCTGCCATTTTAAGCAGACACAGAACGATCCGGGACTGTGAGCACTCCCGCTGTAAACAGACCCAGAGTGATTAACAACTGACCACGACCCGTTCCATTAAAGACAGGCCTGATTTTCAATGCTTATGAAATCGATGGCAACATAAATCGGACTGTTTCTGTAATAGGCGGCCGATTACAATGCCCGCTCTTCTGCTGGACGACAAATTGAAGGTTTACTCCATTATAATTTTTCCATTTATCTCCGTCATTTCTCTGCAGCCAAATGAACTGAGTCTAGGTGTCAGCCGTGGCTCAGCGGCAGCAAAGTCAAGCAGCACTCCAGAGACTTGAGCACACAATCCAGGCTGACTCCCCAGTGCAGTAATGAGGTAGTGCTGCACTGTTGGTGCCCCCGTCTTGCTGGTAAGACGTTAAACCGGGCCCTCCGATCCCATGAGAGTATGCCGAAAAGAACGAGGATTTCTCGCCCATTATTTAGCTCTCAACCAAAGACACTAAAACAGAAAATCTCTTCATTAAGGTTGATAAATATTTTTGAAATTACATTGCCTCCTAAAGGAGAAATTTATGTTTCTGCTCCCTAAACATTTGCCTCTGGTCCCGCTACTCTTTCATTCGGTGACAATCTCAGCAGAAGAAAGGAGGAGTTCGAAAATCCCCGAATCACGATCACTGCTCCACATTCATTCAAGATGTTGAAGAATTGCAGTGGTCTCTTTTAATTTTAACAAGATATGGTAATGCATGGGGCACAGACCAGGAGCACCAGGGCGATTCTGACGAAATTGCATTTGAAAGTTTATTTTAGGCATGTTTCAGTTAAAAGCTCGGAAAGGGGACCAGTATCAAACGTAATAACGACGAGGATGGGATCCGCATTCTCGATTAACAGTCCATCGCCTCAACCTCCCGGCCACCTCGTCTCAACCATATACTGCTCTCAGCCATTCCATTTCCTGGGTTTTGCATGTAAGCAGAAATACCCTGAAAAAAGTCCACTTCACCTCTTATCCTGCCCGTGCACACAGATCTACAATGTTGAAAATGTACAATCAGCTTAATGTAAGCAAAAGGCCTTCCGCTGCTTCAGTTGAGGGACTATCAAAAATGGTCGGTTTGAAGCCAGATTCAGAACAGAAAAAGTGTCGCCGAGTTAATTGAACGACCGCGGCAGGACTCGAATCGTCTGATAACTGAAAAACCTCGAAACCGAAGTCAGACGCCTTATCCATTAGGCCACCCGGCCACTGATGCGGCTGTACCTCTTTATATGGGGAGAATTGTGAGCAGAATCAATTAAAATGCTCGCCAAGAAGAAACGGATTGAGGAAAAGATAAACATATTTTAACTGAATGAACAGGACTTCTGCGAGCTGGGTTTGCACCAGCGCAGGGAATCGCAATGCAACTTGAAACATAACATCGGCGGCTCGTTGGTCTAGGGGTATGATTCTCGCTTAGGAAATTTCTGTGGCTTAAAATGCGAGAGGTCCCGGGTTCGAATCCCGGATCGAGCCCCGACACATTTAGTTAAACTCAACACCTCAGTCATGAAATCTGAAATCGCTCTACGTTAAAAAAAACTGAATGATCCGGTCATGTGAGCTCTGCCATTTTAAACAGACACAGAATGATCCGGGACTGTGAGCACTCCCGGTGTAAACAGACCCAGAGTGATTAACAACTGACCACGACCCATTCCATTAAAGACAGGCCTGATTTTCAATGCTTATGAAATCGATGGCAACATAAATCGGACTGTTTCTATAATAGGCGGCCGATTACAATGCCCGCTCTTCTGCTGGACGACAAATTGAAGGTTTACTCCATTATAATTTTTCCATTTATCTCCGTCATTTCTCTCCAGACAAATGAACTGAGTGTAAGTGTCAGCCGTGGCTCAGCGGCAGCAAAGTCAAGCAGCACTCCAGAGACTTGAGCACATAATCCAGGCTGACACTCCAGTGCAGTACTGAGGTAGTGCTGCACTGTTGATGCCCCCGTCTTGGTAGTAAGACGTTAAACCGGGCCCTCCGATCCCATGAGAGTATGCTGAAAAGAACGAGGATTTCTCGCCCATTATTTAGCTCTCAACCAAAGACACTAAAACAGAAAATCTCTTCATTAAGGTTGATAAATATTTTTGAAATTACATTGACTCCTAAAGGAGAAATTTATGTTTCTGCTCCCTAAACATTTGCCTCTGGTCCCGCTACTCTTTCATTCGGTGACAATCTCAGCAGAAGAAAGGAGGAGTTCGACAATCTCCGAATCACGATCACTGCTCCACATTCATTCAAGATGTTGAAGGATTGCAGTGGTCTCTTTTAATTTTAACAAGATATGAGTAATGCATGGGGCACAGACCAGGAGCACCAGGGCGATTCTGACGAAATTGCCTTTGAAAGTTTATTTTAGGCAAGTTTCAGTTAAAAGCTCGGAAAGGGGACCAGTATCAAACGTAATAACGACGAGGATGGGATCCGCCTTCTCGATTAACAGTCCATCGCCTCAACCTCTCGGCCACCTCGTCTCAACCATGCACTGCTCTCAGCCATTCCATTTCCTGGTTTTTGCATCTAAGCAGAAATACCCTGAAAGAAAGTCCACTTCACCTCTTATCCTGCCCATGCACACAGATCTACAATGTTGAAAATGTACAATCAGCTTAATGTAAGCAAAAGGCCTTCCGCTGCTTCAGTTGAGGGACTGTCAAAAATGGTCGGTTTGAAGCCAGATTCAGAACAGAAAAAGTATCGCCGAGTTAATTGAACGACCGCGGCAGGACTGGAACCTACAATCGTCTGATAACTGAAAAACCTCGCAAACGAAGTCAGACGCCTTATCCATTAGGCCACGCGGCCACTGATGCAGAAGTGCCTTTTTTTTATGGGGAGAATTGTGATCAGATTCAATTAAAATGCTCGCCAAAAAGAAACGGACAGAGGAAAAGAGAAACATATTTTAACTGAATGAACAGGACTTCTGCGAGCTGGGTTTGCACCAGCGCAGGGAATCACAATGCAACTTGAAACATAACATCGGCGGCTCGTTGGTCTCGGGGTATGATTCTCGTTTAGGAGATTTCTGTGGCTTAATAAATGCGAGAGGTCCCGGGTTCAAATCCCGGATGAGCCCCGACACATTTAGTTAAACTCAACACCTCAGTGATGAAAGCTGAAATCGCTCTCCGTTAAAAAAAAAGGAATGATCCGGGAATGTGAGATCTGCCATTTTAAACAGACACTGAATGATCCGGGACTGTGAGCACTCCCGGTGTAAACAGACCCAGAGTGATTAACAACTGACCACGAGCCATTCCATTAAAACAGGCCTGATTTTCAATGCTTAAGAAAGCGATGGCAACATAAATCGGACTGTTTCTATAATAGGCGGCCGATTACAATGCCCGCTCTTCTGTTGGACGACAAATTGAAGGTTTACTCCATTATAATTTTTCCATTTATCTCCGTCATTTCTCTCCAGCCAAATGACCTGAGTGTAGGTGTCAGCCGTGGCTCAGCTGCAGCCAAGTTAAGCAGCACTCCAGAGATTTGAGCACATAATCCAGGCTGACACTCCAGTGCAGTACTGAGGTAGTGCTGCACTGTTGGTGCCCCCGTCTTGCTGGTAAGACGTTAAACCGGGCCCTCCGATCCCATGAGAGTATGCCGAAAAGAACGAGGATTTCTCGCCCATTATTTAGCTCTCATCCAAAGACACTAAAACAGAAAATCTCTTCATTAAGGTTGATCAATATTTTTGAAATTACATTGCCTCCTGAAGGAGAAATTTATGTTTCTGCTCCCTAAACATTTGCCTCTGGTCCCGCTACTCTTTCATTCGGTGACAATCTCAGCAGAAGAAAGGAGGAGTTCGACAATCTCCGAATCACGATCACTGCTCCACATTCATTCAAGATGTTGAAGAATTGCAGTGGTCTCTTTTAATTTTAACAAGATATGATTAATGCATGGGGCACAGACCAGGAGCACCAGGGCGATTCTGACGAAATTGCATTTGAAAGTTTCTTTTAGGCAAATTTCAGTTAAAAGCTCGGAAAGGGTACCAGTATCAAACGTAATAACGACGAGGATGGGATCCGCATTCTCGATGAACAGTCCATCGCCTCAACCTCTCGGCCACCTCGTCTCAACCATGCACTGCTCTCAGCCATTCCATTTCCTGGTTTTTGCATCTAAGCAGAAATACCCTGAAAGAAAGTCCACTTCATCGCTTATCCTGCCCATGCACACAGATCTACAATGTTGAAAATGTACAATCAGCTTAATGTAAGCAAAAGGCCTTCCGCTGCTTCAGTTGAGGGACTGTCAAAAATGGTTGGTTTGAAGCCAGATTCAGAACAGAAAAACTGTCGCCCAGTTAATTGAACGACCGCGGCAGGACTCGAACCTGCAATCGTCTGATAACTGAAAAACCTCGCAACCGAAGTCAAACGCCTTATCGATTAGGCCACGCGGCCACTGATGCAGCTGTACCTCTTTTTATGGGGAGAATTGTGAGCAGATTCAATTAAAATGCTCGCAAAAAGAAGCGGATTGAGGAAAAGATAAACATATTTTAACTGAATGAACAGGACTTCTGCGCGCTGGGTTTGCACCAGCGCAGGGAATCGCAATGCAACTTGAAACATAACATCGGCGGCTCGTTGGTCTAGGGGTATGATTCTCGCTTAGAGAATTTCTGTGGCTTAAAATGCGAGAGGTACCGGGTTCAAATTCCGGACGAGACCCAGTCACATTTAGTTAAACTCAACACCTCAGTCATGAAAGCTGAAATCGCTCTACTTAAAAAAAAACGGAATGATCCGGGACTGTGAGCTCTGCCATTTTAAACAGACACAGAATGATCCGGGACTGTGAGCACTCCCAGTTTAAACAGACCCAGAGTGATTAACAACTGACCACGACCCATTCCATGAAAGACAGGCCTGGTTTTCAATGCTTAAGAAAGCGATGGCAACATAAATCGGACTGTTTGTATAATAGGCGGCCGATTACAATGCCCGCTCTTCTGTTGGACGACAAATTGAAGGTTTACTCCATTATAATTTTTCCATTTATCTCCGTCATTTCTCTCCAGCCAAATGACCTGAGTGTAGGTGTCAGCCGTGGCTCAGCTGCAGCCAAGTTAAGCAGCACTCCAGAGATTTGAGCACATAATCCAGGCTGACACTCCAGTGCAGTACTGAGGTAGTGCTGCACTGTTGGTGCCCCCGTCTTGCTTGTAAGACGTTAACCGGGCCCTCCGATCCCATGAGAGTATGCCGAAAAGAACGAGGATTTCTCGCCCATTATTTAGCTCTCATCCAAAGACACTAAAACAGAAAATCTCTTCATTAAGGTTGATCAATATTTTTGAAATTACATTGCCTCCTGAAGGAGAAATTTATGTTTCTGCTCCCTAAACATTTGCCTCTGGTCCCGCTACTCTTTCATTCGGTGATAATCTCAGCAGAAGAAAGGAGGAGTTCGACAATCTCCGAATCACGATCACTGCTCCACATTCATTCAAGATGTTGAAGAATTGCAGTGGTCTCTTTTAATTTTAACAAGATATGAGTAATGCATGGGGCACAGACCAGGAGCACCAGGGCGATTCTGACGAAATTGCATTTGAAAATATATTTTAGGCAAGTTTCAGTTAAAAGCTCGGAAGGGGTACCAGTATCAAACGTAATAACGACGAGGATGGGATCCGCATTCTCTATGAACAGTCCATCGCCTTAGCCTCTCGGCCACCTCGTCTCAACCATGCACTGCTCTCAGTCATTCCATTTCCTGGTTTTTGCATCTAAGCAGAAATACCCTGAAAGAAAGTCCACTTCACCGCTTATCCTGCCCATGCACACAGATCTACAATGTTGAAAATGTACAACCAGCTTAATGTAAGCAAAAGGCCTTCCGCTGCTTCAGTTGAGGGACTGTCAAAAATGGTTGGTTTGAAGCCAGATTCAGAACAGAAAAAGTGTCGTCTAGTTAATTGAACGACCGCGGCAGGACTCGAACCTGCAATCATCTGATAACAGAAAAACCTCGCAACCGAAGTCAGACGCCTTATCCATTAGGCCACGCGGCCACTAATGAGGCTGTACCTATTTTTATGGGTAGAATTGTGAGCAGATTCAATTAAAATGGTCGCAAAAAGAAGCGGATTGAGGAAAAGATAAACATATTTTAACTGAATGAACAGGACTTCTGCGAGCTGGGTTTGCACCAGCGCAAGGAATCGCAATGCAACTTGAAACATAACATCGGCGGCTCGTTGGTCTAAGGCTTTGATTCTCGCTTAGGCAATTTCGCTGTCTTGAAATGCGAGAGGTCCCAAGTTCAAATCCCGGACGAGCCCAGTCACATTTAGTTAAACTCAACACCTCAGTCATGAAAGCTGAAATCGCTCTGCTTTAAGAAAAACGGAATGATCCGGGACTGTGAGCTCTGCCATTTTAAACAGACACAGAATGATCCGGGACTGTAAGCACTCCCGGTTTAAACAGACCCAGAGTGATTAACAACTGACCACGAGCCATTCCATTAAAGACAGGCCTGATTTTCAATGATTAATGAAAGCGATGGCAACATAAATCGGACTGTTTCTATAATAGGCGGCCGATTACAATGCCCGCTCTTCTGTTGGACGACAAATTGAAGGTTTACTCCATTATAATTTTTCCATTTATCTCCGTCATTTCTCTCCAGCCAAATGACCTGAGTGTATGTGTCAGCCGTGGCTCAGCTGCAGCCAAGTCAAGCAGCACTCCAGAGATTTGAGCACATAATCCAGGCTGAATCTCCAGTGCAGTACTGAGGTAGTGCTGCACTGTTGGTGCCCCCGTCTGCTGGTAAGACGTTAAACCCGGCCCTCCGATCCCATGAGAGTATGCCGAAAAGAACGAGGATTTCTCGCCCATTATTTAGCTCTCATCCAAAGACACTAAAACAGAAAATCTCTTCATTAAGGTTGATCAATATTTTTGAAATTACATTGCCTCCTGAAGGAGAAATTTATGTTTCTGCTCCCTAAACATTTGCCTCTGGTCCCGCTACTCTTTCATTCGGTGACAATCTCAGCAGAAGAAAGGAGGAGTTCGATAATCTCCGAATCACGATCACTGCTCCACATTCATTCAAGATGTTGAAGAATTGCAGTGGTCTCTTTTAATTTTAACAAGATATGATTAATGCATGGGGCACAGACCAGGAGCACCAGGACGATTCTGACGAAATTGCATTTGAAAGTTTATTTTAGGCAAGTTTCAGTTAAAAGCTCGGAAAGGGTACCAGTATCAAACGTAATAACGACGAGGATGGGATCCGCATTCTCGATGAACATTCCATCGCCTCAACCACTCGGCCACCTCGTCTCAACCATGCACTGCTCTCAGCCATTCCATTTCCTCGTTTTTGCATCTAAGCAGAAATACCCTGAAAGAAAGTCCACTTCACCGCTTATCCTGCCCATGCACACAGATCTACAATGTTGAAAATGTACAATCAGCTTAATGTAAGCAAAAGGCCTTCCGCTGCTTCAGTTGAGGGACTGTCAAAAATGATTGGTTTGAAGCCAGATTCAGAACAGAAAAAGTGTCGCCCAGTTAATTGAACGACCGCGGCAGGACTCGAACCTGCCATCGTCTGACAACTGAAAAACCTCACAATCGAAGATCAGACGCCTTATCCATTAGGCCACGCGGCCACTGATGCGGCTGTATCTCTTTTTATGGGGAGAATTGTGAGCAGATTCAATTAAAATGCTCGCAAAAATAAGCGGATTGAGGAAAAGATAAACATATTTTAACTGAATGAACAGGACTTCTGCGAGCTGGGTTTGCACCAGCGCAGGGAATCGCAATGCAACTTGAAACATAACATCGGCGGTTCGTTGGTCTAGGGGTATGATTCTCGCTTGGGGAGTTTCTGTGGCTTGAAATGCGAGAGTTCCCGTGTTCAAATCCCGGACGAGTCAAATCCCGGACGAGGCTAGTCACATTTAGTTAAACTCAACACCTCAGTCATGAAAGCTGAAATCGCTCTACTTTAAAAAAAAACGGAATGATCCGGGACTATGAGCTCTGCCATTTTAAACAGACACAGAATGATCCGGGACTGTAAGCACTCCCGGTTTAAACAGACCCAGAGTGATTAACAACTGACCACGAGCCATTCCATTAAAGACAGGCCTGATTTTCAATGCTTAACAAAGCGATGGCAACATAAATCGGACTGTTTCTATAATAGGCGGCCGATTACAATGCCCGCTCTTCTGTTGGACGACAAATTGAAGGTTTACTCCATTATAATTTTTCCATTAATCTCCATCATTTCTCTCCAGCCAAATGACCTGAGAGTAGGTGTCAGCCGTGGCTCAGCTGCAGCCAAGTCAAGCAGCACTCCAGAGATTTGAGCACATAATCCAGGCTGACACTCCAGTGCAGTACTGAGGTACTGCTGCACTTTTGGTGCCCCCGTCTTGCTGGTAAGACGTTAAACCGGGCCCTCCGATCAAACCTGCAATCTTCTGATAACTGTAAAACTCACAACTGACGTCAGACGCCTTATCCATTAGGCCACGCGGCCGCTGATGATACTGCGCCTCTTTTTAAGGGGAGAATTGTGAGCAGATTCAAGGAAGCTGCTCGCAAAAAGAAGTCATTAACAACTGACCACTCATAACTCTTGTGCCAAAGCCTATTGCATTTAAAACAGACATTTTTTTTATTATTCATTGATGGGATGTGGGCGTCGCTAGCTGGTTGGCCTGCATTTAGTGCTTAACCCAAATTGCCCTTGAGAAGATGGTGGTGAGCCGCATTCTTGAACCGGTGCAGCCCA
Source organism: Somniosus microcephalus (assembly GCF_052327205.1). Lineage (NCBI taxonomy): Eukaryota > Metazoa > Chordata > Chondrichthyes > Squaliformes > Somniosidae > Somniosus > Somniosus microcephalus. The sequence goes on along the minus strand of NW_028225179.1, from coordinate 22,153,585 downwards.
TATGGTGTAGGTACTCCCTCAATGCTGTTCGGAAGGGAGTTCCAGGATTTTGGCCCAGCGGCAGTGAAGGACCGGCGATACAGGTCCAAGTCCGGATGGTGTGCGGCTTGGTGGGGAACTTGTAGGTGGTGATGTCCCGATGCGTCTGCTGCCCTTGTCCTTCTAAGTGGTAGAGGTCGCGGGTTTGGAAGGTGCTGTTGAAGGAGCTTTGGCGAGTTGCTGCAGTGCATCTTGTAGATGGTACACACTGCAGCCACAGTGCGCTGGTGGTGGAGGGGGTGAATGTTGAAGGTGGTGGATGGAGTGCCAATCAAGCGGGCTGCCTTATCTTGAATGGTGTCGAGCTTCTTGAGTGTTGTTGGAGCTGCACTCATCCAGGCAAGTGGAGAGTATTCCATCACACTCCCGACTTGTGCCTTATAGATGGTGGAAAGACTTTGGGGAGTCAGGAGGTGAGACACTCGCCGCAGAATTCCCAGCCTCTGGCCTGCTCTTGTAGCCACAGTATTTACATGGCTGGTCCAGTTCAGTTTCTGATCAATGGTAACCCCTAGAATGTTGATAGTGGGGGATTCAGCGATGGTAATGCCATTGAATGTCAAGGGGAGATGGTTAGAGTCTCGCTTGTTGGAGATGGTCATTGCGTGGCAGTTGTGTGGTGTGAATGTTACTTGCCAGCCCAAGTCTGAATGTTGTCCAGGTCTTGCTGCATATGGACACATAGATACATAGATACATAGAAGATAGGAGCAGGAGTAGGCCATTCGGCCCTTCGTGCCTGCTCCGCCATTCGATGAGATCATGGCTGATCCTTTAATTCAGTATCCCGTCCCCGCCTTCTCTCCGTAACCCTTAACCCCTTTTGCCCGTAGAAATATATCTAATTCCCTCTTAAATATATTTAATGAGCTGGCGTACACTGCCCTCTGTGGCAATGAGTTCCACAGGTTCACCACTCTCTGAGTGAAGAAATTCCCCCTCATCTCTGTCCTAAATGGTTTAGCCCTTATCCTTAAATTATGTCCTCTAGTTCTGTTCTCACCCGCCAAGGGAAACATTCCTTCTGCATCCAGTCTGTCTAGACCTGTCAGAATTTTATACACTTCTATGAGGTCCCCTCTCAATCTTCTAAACTCCAGTGTGTACATCCCTAAACTACATAGTCTCTCCTCATAGGTCATTCCCGCCATTCCTGGTATCAGCCTGGTGAATCGCCGCTGCACCCCCTCCATGGCAAGAACATCCTTCCTCAGATGAGGCGACCAAAACTGTACACAGTACTCGAGGTGTGGTCTCACCAGTGCCCTGTACAGCTGCAGCAAGGTATCCCTGTTCCTGTATTCTAACCCTTTTGCTATGAAGGCCAGCATACCGTTTGCCTTCTTGACCGCCTGTTGCACCTGCATGCTCGCCTTCAGTGACTGGTGTACAAGAACACCCAGGTCTCTCTGTACTTCCCCCTCTCCCAATCTATTGCCATTTAAATAATAATTTGCCCTCCCGTTCCTGCACCCAAGGTGGATAACTTCGCACTTGTCCACATTATAGTGCATCTGCCATTTATCCGCCCAATCGCCCAGTCTGTCCAAATCGCTCTGGAGCTTCCTGGTCTCTTCCTCTGAGCCCACCCCCCCTCCTAGTTTAGTGTCGTCTGCAAATTTGGAAATGCTGCATCCGACTCCCTGATCCAGGTCATTAATGTAAATTGTGAACAGCTGGGGGCCCAGGACAGATCCCTGTGGTACCCCACTTGTTACTGCCTGCCATTCAGAAAATGAGCCGTTTATTCCAACTCTCTGTTTTCTATCTGACAGCCAGTTCCCTATCCACGCCAAAACTTTCCCCTTTATCCCATGAGCCTCAATTTTCCATGCTAATCTTTTATGTGGGACCTTATCGAAGGCCTTTTGGAAGTCCAGGTACACCACATCTACTGGCTCTCCCCCATCTATTCTACCAGTTACTCCCTCAAAAAATTCCAATAGATTAGTCAAGCACGATTTACCCTTTGTAAATCCATGTTGACTCTGTCCTATCCTGTCCCCATTTGCTAAGTGCTCCGCTATTTCATCCTTAATGATGGACTCCAGCATTTTGCCCACAACTGATGTAAGGCTTACAGGTCTGTAATTACCTGCTTTTTCCCTACCCCCCTTTTTGAATAGTGGGGTAACGTTAGCTACCCTCCAATCCATCGGTACTGTTCCCGAGTCTAATGAATTCTGAAAAATCATCCTTAGTGCATCCGCTATCTCTAGGGCCACCTCCTTCAGTACCCTAGGATGCATGTTATCAGGCCCTGGGGATTTGTCCACCTTCAATCCCTTTAGCTTCCTTAACACCATATCCTTAGAGATATTGATTTGCGTCAGTTCCTCCTTTGCCAATGTCCCTATTTTTCCCGATATCCCAGGGAGGTTTTTTGTGTCTTCCTTCGTAAAGACTGACCCAAAGTATGCATTTAGTTGATCTGCCATTTCCTTATTTCCCATTATATATTCCCCCGTATCTGACTGCAATGGACCAAATTTGGTTTTCACCAGTCTTTTCCTTTTGATATACTTATAAAAGCTTTTGGAGTTAGTTTTTATATTTTCCGCCAGCTTGTTTTCGTAAGCTATTTTGCCCCTCTTGATTATGCCCTTTGCCCTCCTTTGCTCTATCTTAAACTGTTCCCAATCTTCCGCTCTGGCGCTTTTTTTGGCTATTTTATACGCCCTATCTTTGGATTTTATGCTGTCTCTAATTTCCCCTGTTATCCACGGTTGAGTCACCTTTTTAGATTTCCTTTTATGCCAGATTGGTATAAACAATTTTTGCAATTTTGTCATTCTATCTTTAAATGTTTGCCATTGTTTATCTACCTCCAGTCCTCCCAGGAACGTTGTCCACTCAGACCTACTCAGTTCCCGTCTCATGGCATCATAATTCCCCTTGTTTAAATTCAGGACCTTAGTCTCTGAGTCAATTTCTTCGCTCTCCATTTCGAGTGAGAAATCGATCATGTTATGATCGCTCTGACCCAAGGGTCCCCGTACAACAAGATTACTGATTAGTCCCTTCTCATTGCACAGTACCCAGTCCAATATAGCCTGTTCCCGAGTTGGTTCCTCGACATATTGATCCAGATAACCATCCCTCAAACACTCAAGGAATTCCTCCTCCTCATTATTTTTACTGATTAGGCTAGTCCAATCTATATGTAAGTTAAAGTCACCTATGATGACAGCTGTGCTCTTATTGCACGCTTCTCTAATTTCCCTCGTGATGCCCTCCCTAACCTCTATTTTACTATTTGGAGGCCTATATATCACTCCTATTAATGTTTTTCGCCCCTCGCTATTTCTTAGCTCCACCCATATAGATTCTGTATTAACTGAGTTAATATCCTTCCTTTCAATTGCATTTATCCCCTCTTTTACTAGCAATGCTACCCCTCCTCCCTTTCTTTTTTGTCGATCCTTCCTAAATACTGAATACCCCTGTATGTTAAGCTCCCAGCCCTGCTCACCCTGCAACCATGTTTCCGTAATCCCAATTAGATCATAATTATTAACCTCTATTTCCACAGCTAATTCATCTACCTTGTTCCTGATGCTTCTCGCATTAAGGTATAAAACCCGCAGGCTTTTTTTATGCTCACATTTTTTATGAATTAGTTTGACACGGACTGTGTCAGTATCTGACGAGTCTCGAATGGTGCTGAACAGTGTGCAATCATCAGCGAACATTACCACTTCTGACCTTATGATGGAGGGAAGGTCATTGATGAAACAGCTGAAGATGTTTGGGCCTAGGACACTGCCCTGAGGAACTCCTGCAGTGATGTCATGTGATTGAGATGAATGACCTCCAAGAACCACAGCCAACTTCCTTTGTGCTAAGTATGATTCTAACCAATGGGGAGTTTTCCCCTTGATTCCCATTGACTTCAGTTTTGCTAGGGCTCCTTGATGCCACACTCGATCAAATGCTGCCTTGATGTCAAGGGCAGTCACTCTCACGTCACCTCTTGAGTTCAGCTCTTTTGCCCATGTTTGGACCAAGGCTGTAATGAGGTCAGGAGCTGAGTGGCCCTGGAGGAACCCAAACTGGGTGTCAGTTAGTAGGTTATTGCTGAGTAAGTGCCGCTTGATGGCACTGTCAAGGACACCTTCCATCACTTTGCTGATGATTGAGCGTAGACTGATGGGACGGTAATTGGCTGGGTCGGATTTGTCCTGCTTTTTGTAGACAGGACATACTTGGGCAATTTTCCACATTGCCGGGTAGATGCCAGTGTTGTAGCTGTACTGGAACAGCTTGGCTAGGGGCGCAGCTTGTTCTGGAGCACAAGTCTTTAGTACTATTGCCGGAATTTTGTCAGGGCCCATAGCCTTTGCAGTATCCAGTGTCTTCAGCCGTTTCTTGACATCACGTGGAGTGAATTGAATGGGCTGAAGACTGGCATCTGTGATGCTGGGGACCTCAGGAGGAGGCCGAGATGAATCATCCACTCGGCACTTCTGGCTGAAGATAGTTGCAAATGCTTCAGCCATGTCTTTTGCACTCACGTGCTGGGCTCCACCATCATTGAGGATGGGGATATGTTTGGAGCCTCCTCCTCTTGTTAACTGTTTAATTGTCCACCACCACTCACGACTGGATGTGGCAGGGCTGCAGAGCTTTGATTTGATCCGATGGTTGTGAGATCGCTTAGCTCTGCCATCTCCTATACTGCAGCTATATGTTCCTCCAAGGCAGCCACTTTAACTTTCTGCTGGTTGTCTACCTCGGTCGCCCATCTGATCAGTTCATCAAAGGTCTGCATGGTGGCCAATCCAGTTTTCAGTGTGGCCTGATGGGCACCACACAGCCCTTCCTTGTACATTTAACAACATGCCAAATTGTCTTGTTGTGGTGCTATTATGCCTGAGTGGGCTACAAAACTAGTCCACTTCCGTTCCCATAGTCATGGGCGGACTCCCCTTTCCCCTGACTAATTCCCATGACTTGTCCCTACTTTACTTGTACAAATCCTAAAACATGCGTAACAGCGGTCCTAAATGCTGTATAATCCATATCTCGTTGCTGCTTTGTAGGGGCTACATTTTGATACCATGTTCCGTCCCTATATTGTTGAGTTAATTGACCCCACATATCTTCACTCATTTTTGCCCTCACTACTCCATCAGCTTCCCGGTTTTGGAAGTTCTGACCTATTCTCATTTCTCTTAGTTTCTGTCAGAATATGGCATTACTCTGTCGGGGCTTTAGTTCCGGCAGTATTTGAAGCAACTTTAATTTATCTCCTGGGGAGAAAGGTACGTAAGTGTTTTTTATCTGAACTGGTACTGCTGGGATGGATATGGTGCCTGTGGATGCCCCTACCAGTGTAGGCACCGCCGGGGTGCCCGGAATAAATTCCACCTTAATAGGTGCCGTTTTTATGTCGTCATATGGGGGCGGGATTTCCCCATCATTATAGTCGAGGTCATGTTCAGCCCCTTTTTGGCTTAGCACCTCCCAGTCTATCCTGTCCTTGAATACTCTTTTCACCTCTGATGGTGCTGCAGGATCTGTTGCCATTACTGGTACTTCGGTACAATTTTCGCGCCCGTTTTTGGTCCAAATTCGGGCAGGGCTACTCAACTCATAATATGCGTGAGCCACTAAAATGATGGCCTTTTCTTCATTTAATTTTGTTTCTTTAGCTTACCATTCTCTTTCTTTCGCCGGTGGGTCATTCGGTTGCCAATCCTTATTAACAATTTTGTCAATTAATCTTTTATTTTTGTCCGCTAAATAGCGTGTCAGAGACCCCACCGGTCCCCACTCGAGTTTTTCACTTTCCATGGTTAATTGTTGTCAGCAGTACGTCCCGTACTTTACTCTCGCAGAGTGAGACAGTACTTGCAACCACAGTTGTCAGAGGTACCTCCCTTATTTACTCTCACAGAGTGAGTCCATCTTGGCAACAATTTTGTTCGGGTAATTTGTTGTCAGATGTATGCTGAGCACTACTTTCAACTGGAGTTGTCAGAGGTATGCTTAAACTTTCTGCATTGCTTGCAACTCGAGTTGTCAGAGTTATGTTTTAGACTTTTTCTCCAAAGTTAACGCACTACTTGCAACACATACCACACCTACACTTCCGCGCATTTCACCTGCACCCCAAGACCGCTTGACTTATCGATTCACATGTTTTAGTTCTTTGATTCAAAAGGGGGTGGTGGACATGAGACGGTGTTACCTTGCCCTAACTGTATGTGGCTTTTTAAAGTACTCACGTTTTTGGCTCAGCTTCACTCGCCCATGCTTCCCGTCCATGAGGATCCTGTTCGTGATGCCAATTGATGTGGAGCATTTTAAACAAACACTTGACACAAGGTTTTCGGATCGATAATCAAGTCTTCTTTATTACACTGGTGGGGAGACAATCTGCTCTCTCTTAGCCAGACTTCACCAAATTGGTACAGCAAACACTACATTTTTATACATTAAAACACATATGTCCTGCTCGCTCAGAATTCATTCCTGCCACCTGATTGGACCTTGGCCATATGCATCTTCACTGATTGGTTGCCTATGCTGCATAACATTAAAGTACCACTTTTATTATCGTAAACCTTTATGTCCGTTATCCCCCACGCTGTTGTTGCACCTATGATCTTTGCTTATGCCAGATAGGGTCTCATCAACATTGTACTTCTGACTCATTGTCCTCCTTTCCTGCCTCTCTAGGCCTCTTTAATTCCAACTCATTGTTTTACTTTCCTGCTAGAACAGAACTTACATCCTCTAGGCCTCTTATGGTTTCCACATCTGACTATTTGCAATTGTCTGTAAGTGACACAGTCTGCAGTTCTAACACTGCCGCTTAGGTTATCTCAACTGCCAGTTCAGCAATTTAGAAAAAGCTTACTACTGCAAAGACTTATTAGATTATTTTCTTTATTACACCATTCAGTGAAACTGCCAGCGAAGTCACTTTTACTCTTTCCCCACTGCAGAAGGAACCATTTATTTAATATCAACATTTATAAACGGGCCATGCTGGGACACCCTGGCAGGATCTGTGGGGAGAGGAAGGCAGAGTTAAGGTTTCAGCTCGATGACCATCTGTTCCTACAAATAAACATCATGCATATGTTAGTAGTTTTTAAACAGTAAAAAAGAGAACTTGCACTCCTATAGCACCTTTCACGACCGTCGGACGTCCCAGTTGCTCACCAATGCTCAGTTTGAGTCCCGACAGGACCACTAGGTTCCAGACCACATTACAGCCTTGATTCTAACATGGACAAAGGAGCTGAATTCTAAAGGCGAGGTGAGAGTGATTGCTCTTAGCAGCAAAACAGCATTAGACCAAGTGTTGCACCAATGAGCCCGAGTAAAATTGAAGTCAATGGAACTTGTGGGTGGACACAGGGGAAAGTCGACTGTTGGAGACATACCTAGCATAAAGGAAGATGCTTGTGGATGTTGGAGGCGAATCATGTCAGCACCGGGACATCACTGCAGGAGTTAATCTTCACCTGCTTCATCAATGACCTTCCCTCTATCATAAGGTCTGACCTGGGGATGTTCAGTGATGATTGCACAATGTTCAGTTCCATTCTCTTCTCATCAGATAATGAATCAATCCTGGCCTGCATGCAGCAAGACCTGCACAACATTCAGGCTTGGGCTGATATGTGGTAAGCAACCATCGCGCTACACAAGTGCCGAAGCTTCTTCCACAGCACCTCCCAAAACCGCGACCTGTACCTCCTAGAAGGACAAGAGCAGTTAGCGCATGGGAACACCACCAGCTGCAAGTTCCCCTCCAAGGCATGCACCATCCTGACTTGGAAATATATCATCCTTCCTTCATTGTCGCTGGGTCAAAATCCGGGATCTCCATCCCTAAAAGCAACGTGGGTATCTTCACCTCACGGACTGCAGTGTTTCGAAAAGGCGCTCATCACCACCTTTTCAAGGGCAATTAGGGATGTGCAATAAATTCTGATATTGCCAGCGACACCCACATCCCATCAATGGTGATTTTTTTTAAATTGCTTTACAGAAAATGAAGTACTTTTTGAAGCATAGTCACTGCTTATAATATAGGAAAACACGGCAGCCGATTTCTGCACAGCAAGATCCCACTGTGATGTTGGCTGTCGGACACAGCTATGCCCAGGACACCTAGGAGAACTCAGTACCTCTTAGACTCAAAGAACATTAGAAATTTACAGCACAGAAGGAGGGTGATAGGCTCTGGCTGAAAGACCGACCCAGCCTAATCCCACTTTCCAGCTATTGGTCCGTAGCCTTGCAGTTTACGGCACATCAAGTGAATATCCAAGTACTTTTCAAATATGACGTGGGTTCCTGTTCTACCACCATTTCAGGTAGAGAGTTACAGACCCCCACCACCCTTTGGGTGAAAAAAATTCTCCCCAACTTCCCTCTAATTCTTCTACCAATTACTTTAAATCTATTCCTCCTTGTTATTAACCTCTCTGCTAACTGAAATGGATGCTTCCTATCCACTCTAGCTTGGCCCCTCATTATTTTATACACCTGAATTAAGTCTCAACACCGCCTCCTCTGTTCCAAAGAAAACAACTCCAGCCTATCCAATCTTTCCTCAGAGCCAAAATTCTCCAGTCCTGGCAACACCCAGAGGACAACAGTCGAAATGTAATTGGCAAAAGAACCAGAGGGGAGATGAGGAGTTTTTCTTTTTTACATTACGAGTTATTATAATCTGTAATGCTCTGCCTGAAATGGTGGTGGATGCAGCTTCAATAGTAAGTTTCAAAAGGGAATTGGATAAATACTTGAATTGGAACATTGTGCAGGGGTATGGGGAAAGAGCTGGGAATAATTGGATTGCTCTTTCAAGAGCACGACGGGGCAAATGGCCTCATTCTGTGATGTATGATTCTGTGATTCTCTGAAAGGTTTTATTAAAGGATTCATCTAAATGAGGCGGTTATTTGCCGGCTCCACTATCTCATTTTATTGCTGTATACAAGTATCTGTTCTGTTTTCCCTCAACCTCAACTCAAGCTCTGAGTACTGCGCGGTGGTCAAGTGGTAAGGCGTCCGTCTCATAAACCAAATATCACCCCCAACTGTGCCTGGGAGGGTTTTATCATATTTAATTTGACATTTTTAAGGTTTCTCCTTTTTTATCTCTATCAAAACCATTCTTAATTTTGAACATATCTATCAACAATCTTCTTGACATTCACTGCTCTAAGGAGAAAAATCCCAGCTTCTCCAGTCTCTTCGCATAAATGAGGTCCCCCATCCCTGGTACCATTCCAGTAACTCTATTCTGGACTCTCTACAAGGCCTTGAGTTCTTTCCTAAAGTGTGCTGCCCAGAATTGAACCCAATACTCCAGCTGAGGCTTCACCAGTGCTTTATACATGTTTAGCATAATTTCCTTGCTTTTATGCTCTATTCATCTATTAATAAAAGAAAGGACCCTAATCATTTCTACCATCCTTCTCGCCTTGTCCTGCCACCTTCAAAGGTTTGTGTGCACACACCCAATGTCTCCCTGTTCCTGCACCCTCTTTATAATTGTACCATTTAGAGCTGGTTAATACATTGCAGGGGAGAGCATTCTGAGCAATTTAGGGGCCAGTGATCTCCAGAGGGAGCCGATAAAAGGAAATAATCGGCCCCATTAAATTAGTACCATTTAATTTATATTGCCTCTCCTCATTCTTCCGACCAAAATATATCCATTTGCACTTACCTACATTAACTTTCATCTGCCATGTGTCTGCCCATTTCACCAGTCTCTTTCTGTTCATACTCCCTCTTTGTAGCTCTTACTATCTGCTCTTACTATCTGTGCTTTGTATCTTTCCCATTCGTCAGGATCTGTGCTATGTTTAGCTTTTTTGTATGCTTTTTATTTTATTTTACCGCTGTCTATCTCTTACCTCTTTAGTCGTCCATGCCTGTTTTTTTGTCCAGTAGAGTTCTTGCCCCTCAGGGGTATAAACTGATTCTGTACCATGTTAAATTTATTTTGAACACCTCCCACTGATCTTCTGTCATTTTACCTATTAACAGATTTGCCCAGTTTAATGTGGACAGTCTCTCCCTCATCCCGTTGAAGTCGGCCCCACCCAAATCTAGAATCTTAGCAGTTGTTTCGCGTTTCTTCCTTTCAAACACTATGTTGAACTCGATCATGTTATGATCACTATTAAATAAATGTTCATGCGCCTTTAGTCTGTTGAATAAATGTGACTCATTACTCATTGCTAAATCAAATATGGCCTGCCCGCGTGTTTTTTCTAAGGCATATTGTTGTAGAAAACTATTCCGGACGCACTCAATAAATTAATTAACTATCTGACAGGTGCTAGTCTGCTTATCGCTATCTATAGGAAAATTTAAATCCTCCATTAAAACCACTCTGCTTTTCCTACACGCTTGTCTAATTTCTGCATTTATAAAATCTAACATTTCACAGCTGCGACCAGGGGGCCTCTACCCAACTTCCACTACAGTCTTAAATCATTTCCTAGCTCTTAATTCTACCCATAATGTCTCCATAGCCTACTTATCTCTCATTATGTCCTCTCTTAGCATTGTAGTGATTTCATGCTTAATCACGAAGACTACGACTCCCCCTGTACCATTTCCCTATCTTTCCTGTTGACTTCCAGCAGAACTTCCACCACTCTGTATTACCGCCAACTTGATATGAAGGCTACAATTCCATGAACCTTTCATTTTATGTTGTACCTGTCCAGTAGTTTAAAGGAATTACTCTACGTTAAGTTTTAATATTTTCTGCTCCTCCAGAGTTCCTAACTCCTCACCTTTTTGAATAGACTCTGATTTGTATTACTCCGGTCTAAAGTGGATGATCTCACAGTTCTCCACGTTGAACTCCATCGGCCACAGTTTTGCCCACTCACTTAATCTATCAATGTTCCTTTGGAACTTTCTGCTCTCACCTACACTACTTACTGTGCCACCTAACTTAATGCCATCAGCAAACTTGGTTATAGGATGGACGTCATCGAAATGTGAAAGAGGGCTGGGACTGGGAATAGATCTGCGGGCTGAGCTGACAGGACATTGGAATTCAGAATGTATAAAGTGCAGTCTCCAATGCTCCACTTATCTAAATCAGACTGAAAGTAATTTGTAATACATCATCGATCCATATTGGTCGCTGTAACCTGAGGTTGTAGCTCGGTGTTTCAGTTTCGAAAGGGTTGTGTTTCTGTGGCACAATCGGTTGACAAGGTCAGCTGTCAGCTCAAATAATTGATGGTTCCATTAACGATCGAGTAATCTTTATCTTATTGTCTCACAGTTTCAGTTTTCAACGAATGAACACAAATGTGATGCAAACATTGCCAGCTGGGCCCGGTTGATATTCCCAACATTTACCCTGCGGTCGGATAGCACGCACATCAAAAATATTAAAAAGCCTGAGACTGGCTTCACGGAAATCAGAATTCATCCTAGCAGACTAGGTCCCGAAAGGACGGATGGGAGGCCGCACTGGTTGCAGGAGAGCTGGTTCGCTGTGACATGGATGTTTCCGCAATGAGCCACACCAGGCTCTCTCCGTGTTTCTACAATGAATGTCACACTGTTTATTTTGGAAAAGCAAAATGATATTCACATTCTCACTGGTTTCAGTTGATTTGTGAGAGATCATTATAAGATCCTGCAGGGCTGCCTCGGTTAATAATAACTGTTTTAAGCTGAATTTGAGACACGGCAGCAAATCTATCATTTTGTTGCTGTTTTCCAGAGCCCAGAATGAGTGAGGCCGTGAAAAGCAGCTCTCTTCAATAACCCGCTGCTGGCAAATAGCAGCGAATGTGGCATCAGACAGCGCATTACAGCCCATCTCTGGGGAACAAGGTCCCACTGAAGCAGAGTGGTGCAGAGCTTTACATCTCACGCCTATAGGTGACGCCATGGAGATCGATATCATAGAATCATAGAATGATAGAATATTACAGCACAGTAGGGGGCATTCGGCCCATCGAGCCTTTGAAAGAGTGAACCAATTAATCCCACTCCCCTGCGGGTTCCCCATAGCCCAGCATATTTTTTTATTTCCAAGTGTTTATCTAATTACCTTTTAAATGTTAGTATTGAATCTGCTTCCACTACCCCTTCAGGCAGTGCATTACAGATCATAAAAATTCACTGTATTAATGTTTCCTCCTGTCACTTCTTTTTCCGTTCCAAATACCGTAAATCTGTGAATTCAGGTAACTCACCCTCTGGTCACTGGAAACAGATTGTTCTTCTTAACTCTCCCCAAATCCTTCAAGTTTTTAATCACCTCCCTCAAATCTCCCCTTAAGCTTCTCTGCTCTAACGAGAACAACCCAGCTTCTTTAGTCTCTGCACATAACTGAAGCCTTTGATCACTGGTACCATTCTAGTAAATCTCCACTGCACACTCTCTGAGGGCTTGACATCCTTCCTCATGGTGCTGCCCAGAATTGGCCACAATACTCCAGCTTGGGCCTAATTAGGTTTTTATGAAGTTTGAACATAAATTCCTTGCTTTTTTGCTCTATTCCCCGATTTATAAAGTCAAGGACCGCGATGCCCTCCTTGCAGCCTTCTCAACTTGTTCTACCACCCCCAAATACTTGTGACCGTACACGTCCAGGTCGTTCTGTTCCTGCACCCACTTTAAACGTAACACGTGGTTTATTTTCACTCTCCTGATACTTCCTACCAAAATTAATTCGTCAAATTTCATCTGCCATGACCATTTCGCCGGTCTGTCTATGTCCTCCTGAAATCTGCCAATAACATTCTTGTGGCGGTTCCACCGGGTGTCCCTTACATATATTATACATAATTCACTTTAACATACTTATGTATGTATATAACTTACCTCTTTGGGCCGTTACCCCTTTAACATACCTGTTTGGGCCGTTGCCACTTTAAGGATGCGACATAATGCACTGACGTTACATCACGCAGCATGTGACACACCTAAACGCATCGGCCGCCGGCCTAGTTCGGCCGTCCGCTCCCTCGACGGTCACAACAGCCGGCAACAGTGCCGGGTGCCTCTCGCGCTCGGACTTCGGCCGCAACGGCCAGACTCAGTGCTGGGTAAACGCGCCGACGTATCGGCGCAGATCATGTGCCCGCCCCAAGCGCGGGCGAACGATCTGACGTCACGACGCGGTCCCGTGACGCCCGAACCGCGGGAAAACACTGCCGAGCGTGATGACATCATCACGCAACTCACAGGACTGCGGACTTAGTCCTCGTTGTGTCCCCGCTGGGTTAAGACCTACCTACCGGCTCTCCTGCATCCAACTCCATTGTCTGCTGTATAACATCTGTTTCCTGCATTAAATAACTTATTGATTGTTCTCCTGGCGTCCAACTCGATTATTTAGCAGTCATTCATTCAATACCTACCTAGGTGAACACGAACTGCTGCATTGGTGACCCCAACCACGAAGACTCGTTCCCTGCCGACGATTCACCAGCCCGTCAGCCGGCTGGTTGTGTGACCTACCACACTTTTCAGCGAGGCGGAGAAGCGTGCCGCCCTCTCGGCAGTTTTTCCACTAAGTCAACAACAAAAAGCGTTGCCATCCTCCAGGCAGTTTACCGCTACCGAAATTCACAACAACCCGGACTGTTGCCGTCCTTTCTCCAGTTTTCTCCTTAACAAACGCAAACAGCTACTGACGCTGCAAACATCGAGGACGGGTCCAACGGGCATCCCGCGGCCATGATCTGCCACGGGAAAGTTGCTGTTTTCACCGATCACTGATCAACGCAGCAACTTTTCACCCTCCATTGTGTTATCATCGTAGCACTATGGCACACACCGTTCTGTGTGTTCCAGCCTCCCGAACGATACGCTCACCTGTCGGCGAGTTCACCGACCTCGCCTGTCAAGTCCTTCTGGATCGATCATTTGGCGTTCCTGCAGAGTTTGTCAGAAGAAGGACTTGTTTCAACATCAACGGAGACATCGCCCACGTCCGCCCAACCTGCCCGTCACTCTGATAAGGCCGGCTGTTTCGCACGTCTCCATGGTCCTTCGCCTGATGGATATGTTTTATTTGCGACAACATGCGTAAGGATCACCTTATGACCAGCATCTTCAAACGTGGCCTGCCAAGTCGAGACAGCATGGGCGCCGAGACCACTAGCTCATCAGACCATCTCATCTTTCGGCTTTCGTTAAAGTGAATTCTGGTGGGGGTGCATGTGGCGGTTCCAGCGGGTGTCCCTTACTATGTATATACATAATTCCCTTTAACTTACCTTTGTATGTGCATAACTTACCTGTTTGGGCTGTTGCCCCTTTAACGTACCTGTTTGGGCCGTTGCCCCTTTAAGGACGCGTCCTAATGCGCTGCTGTCACGTCACGCATCACGTGACGCACGCGCGGCAGCCGCCAACCCGGCTCGGCCTCCCGTGATGGCAGCCGGCACAGCTCGGCCTACCGCGGCCGCGACTTCGGCCGCATCGGCCAGTTGCAGCGCCGGGTGTCACAGAGTCATAGAGTTTTACAGCACAGAAAGAGGCCCTTCGGCCCATTGTGTCTGCGCCGTCCATCAATCCCTGTCCAGTCTAATCCCATTTTCCAGCATTTGGTCCATAGCCTTGTAGCAATGGCATTTCAAGTGCTCATCCAAATGCTTCTTGAATGTTGTGAGGGTTCCTGCCTCTACTACCCTTTCAGGCAGTGAGTTCCACATTCCAACCACCCTCTGGGTGAAAAGGTTCCTCCTCAAATCGCCTCTAAATCTCCTGCCACTTAACCTGAATCTATGCCCCCTTGTTATTGACCCCCCTACTAAGGGGAAAAGTTCCTCTTTATCTACCCTATCTATGCCCCTCATCATTTTGTACACCTCAATCAGGTCCCCCCTCAGCCTTCTTTGCTCCACGGAAAACAACCCCAGCCTGTTTCGCCTTTCTTCATAGCTGAGGCGCTCCATCCCAGGTATCATCCTGGTGAATCTTCTCTGCACCCTCTCCAAAGCAATCACATCCTTCCTATAGTGAGGCGGCCAGAACTGCACACAGTACTCCAGCTGTGGCCTCACCAGCGTTTTGTACAGCTCCATCATAACCTCCCTGCTCTGATATTCTATGCCTCGGCTAATGAAGGCAAGTATCCCATATGCCTTTTTAACCACCTTATCTGCCTGTTCCGCTGCCTTCAGGGATCTATGTACATGTACACCAAGGTCCCTCTGACCCTCTGTACTTCCTAGGGTCCTACCACTCATTGTGTATTCCCTTGCCTTATTTGTCCATCCAAAATGCATCACCTCGCAATTTTCAGGGTTAAATTCCATTTGCCACTTTTCCGCCCATCTGACCAACCCGTTTATATCGTCCTGTAGCCTGAGGCTTTCCTCCTCGCAATTTACCACACCACCAATTTTCGTGTCATCTGCTAATTTAGTGATCATACCTTTTACATTCTCATCCAAATCATTTATGTAGATCACAAACAGCAAGGGACCCAGCACCGATCCCTGAGGTACCCCACTGGACACAGGCTTCCAGTCACAAAAGCAACCTTCGACCATCACCCTCTGCCTCCTGCCACTCAGCCAATTTAGGATCCAATGCGCCAAGGCACCCTGGATCCCATGGGCTCTTACCTTCTTGACCAGTCTCCTATGCGGGTCTTTGTCAAAAGCTTTACTGAAGTCCATGTAAACCACATCCACAGCATTCCCCTCATCCACACACCTAGTCACCCCCTCGAAAAATTCAATCAGATTGGTCAGACATGAT
This sequence comes from Somniosus microcephalus, assembly GCF_052327205.1. Taxonomy (NCBI): domain Eukaryota; kingdom Metazoa; phylum Chordata; class Chondrichthyes; order Squaliformes; family Somniosidae; genus Somniosus; species Somniosus microcephalus. The sequence goes on along the minus strand of NW_028225179.1, from coordinate 22,137,813 downwards.
TTACCCTTGACAAAGCCATGCTGACTATCCCCAATTAATCCTTGCCTCTCCAAGTGGTGACTAATTTTGTCCCTCAGAATTTTTTCCAATAATTTCCCTACCACAGATGTTAGGCTCACTGGCCTGTAATTCCCTGGTTTATTCCTGCTACCCTTCTTGAATAATGGTACTACGTTAGCTGTTCTCCAGTCCTCTGGTACATCCCCTGTGGCCAGAGAGGTTCTGAAAATTTGTGTCAGAGCCCCTGCAATCTCCTCCTTTGCCTCACACAACAGCCTGGGATACATCTCGTCCGGGCCTGGGGATTTATCCAGTTTTTGGCCTGCTAAAACCGCTAGAACCTCCTCCCTCTCGATGCTAATATGTTCAAGTATGTCACAGTCCCCTTGCCCGATTTCTATGCCTACATCGTCTTTCTCCATATTGAACACAGATGCAAAACATTCATTTAAAACCCCGCCTGCATCATCTGGCTCTACACACAGATTGCCACTTTGGTCCCTAATCGGCCCTACCCTTTCCCTGGTTATCCTCTTGCCCTTAATAAACTTATAAAACATCTTAGGATTTTCCTTTATTTTGCTCGCCAGTGTTATTTCATGGCCCCTCCTCGCCCTCCTAATTTCTCTTTTAAGTATGCCCCTGCGCTTTTTATACTCTGTCTTTAGTCTTTTGTAACTGCCAAATGCCCCCCTTTTTTTCCAAATGCATTTTTGTATATCCCTTGTCATCCAAGGTTCCCTTTGCTTGTTGGTCCCACCCTTGACCTTTACAGGAACATGTTGGCGTTGTACTCTCTCTATTTCCCCTCTGAAAGTCTCTCACTGTTTTGACGTGGATTTTCCTATAAGTAGCTGCTCCCAGTCCACTTTGGCCAGATCCTGCCTTATCATATTAAAATCGGCCTTCCCCCAATTTAGAACCCTTTTTTCCGGGCCGTCTTTGTCTTTTTCCATGACCACCTTAAATCTCACCGAATTATGGTCACTGTCGCCAAAATGCTCTCCTACTGACACTTCCACCACTTGCCCGGCTACATTCCCAAGAATTAGGTCCATTACCGCCCCCTCTCTTGTAGGACTTTCCACATGTTGGCTCAAAAAGCTCTCCTGGATGCACTTTAAGAATTCTGCACCCTCTAACCCTTTCACACTCTGACTATCCCAATTAATATTGGTGAAGTTGAGATCCCCCACTATTATTACCCTATTATTTTCGCACTTCTCTGAGATTTGCCTACATATCTGTTCCTCTATCTCCCCCTGACTGTTTGGGGGCCTATAGTACACTCCCAGCAAAGTGCTTGCCCCCTTTTTGTTTTTTAGTTCTACCCATATGGCCTCATTAGAGGAACCCGCTAATATATCGTCCCTCCTTACAGCAGTAATTGACTCCTTAATTAATATTGCAACACCCCCTCCCCTTTTACACCCCCCTCTGTCTCGCCTGAAGATTCTATACCCCGGAATATTGAGCTGCCAGTCCTGACCCTCCCTCAACCATGTCTCCGTGACAGCAACAATATCGTACTACCATGTTTTCAACAACAACTTCAGTTCATCCACCTTATTTGCAAGACTCCTTGCATTAAAATAAATGCCTTCCAGCCCTGCCATATTCCCTTTTGCCTTTACATATTTGCTCTGCCTTCCCAGCTGACTTGTTTTTTCCTCCGTATTTGGCTGTAAATCACCCCCTACTATAGCTCCACTCTGTATCCCATCCCCCTGCCAAGTTAGTTTAAACCCCCCCCCCAGCAGTGCTAGCAAACCTCCCAGCAAGGATATTGGTTCCCCTCTGGTTCGGGTGTAAACCGTCCGACTTGTACAAGTCCCACCTTTCCCAGAAGCAGATCCAGGAAACTAAAGCCCTCCCTCCTGCACCATCCCTTTAGCCACGCATTCATCTGTTCTATCTTCCTATTCCTATACTCACTAACACGTGGCACCGGGAGTAATCCAGAGATTACAACCTTTGAGGTCCTGCTCTTTAATTTTCCACCTAGCTCCCTAAATTCTTGCTGCAGGACCTCATCCCTCTTTTTACCTATGTCGTTGGTACCAATGTGGACCACGACCTCTGGCTGTTCACCCTCCCCCTCCAGAATGCCCTGCAGCCGCTCAGTGACATACTTGACCCTGGCACCAGGGAGGCAACAAACCATCCTGGATTCACGTCTACGGCCACAGAAACGCCTATCTGTTCCCCTTACTATAGAATCCCCTACCACTATTGCTCTCCCACTCTTTTTCCTCCCTTCCTGGGCAGCAGGAGCACCCCCAGTGCCAGGAAGTTGGCTGCTGCTGCCTTCCCCTGGTGAGTCATCCCCCTCAACAGTATCCAAATCGGTATACCTGTTTGAGAGGGGAATGGTCACAGGGGTCTCCTGCACTACCTGCCTGCTTCTATTGCTCCGCCTGGTGGTCACCCATTTCCTATCTTCCTGTGCAGCCCTTACCTGCGGTGTGACCAACTCACTAAACGTGTTATCCACGACCGTCTCAGCATCGTGAATGCTCAACAACCCATCCACCCGCAGCTCCAGTGCCTCAATGCAGTCTGCTAGTAGCTGCAGATGGATGCATCTCCGGCACACGTGGTCATCAGGGGCACCGGCAGTGTCCCTGAATTCCCACATAGAGCAAGAGGAGCATATCACGGGGCTGGGCTCTCCTGGCATGACCTTCCCTTTAATTAATTTTAATTAATTTACTATCACCAATTAAAGATATCTCTAAGGCGCTTGTATAGTCTACCAACAGTCCCTGCTATACCAGAAAAGAACCTAGTAACTATAAACTACAGAGTTAAAGTTTAAAAAAGAGAAATACTCACCAACCAGTCACTTACCTGCTCCCTGGTGACGTCACACTCTGATTACTTTTTACCTCTCTCCCCGCTGCTGAGTTGGTATGCCTCAACTCCCTGCTCCGTGCTCCGACTGGTCTCGGGCCTCGCTGGTTGTCGGTTTTTATACCGGGCTCCTCACCTCCCTGCTCCGTGCTCCAACTGGTCTCGGGCCTCGCTGGTCGCCGGTTTTTATACCGGGCTCCTCACCTTCCTGCTCCGTGCTCCGACTGGTCTCGGGCCTCGCTGGTCGCCGATTTTTTTGCCGGGCTCCGCACCTCCCTGCTCCGTGCTCCGACTGGTCTCGGGCCTCGCTGGTCGCCGGTTTTTATACCGGGCTCCTCACCTCCCTGCTCCGTGTTCCGACTGGTCTCGGGTCTCGCTGGTCGCCGGTTTTTATACCGGGCTCTCAAGGGATCGGAGGACCCGGTTTAATGTCTTACTAGAAAGACGGAGGCACCAACAGTGCAGCACAACCTCAGTACCGCACTGCAGTGTCAGCCTGGATTATGTGCTCAAGTCTCTGGAGTGGTGCTTGACTTTGCTGCCGCTGACCCACGGCTGACACCTACACTCAGTTCATTTGGCTGGAGAGAAATGACGGAGGTAAAGGGAAAAATTATAATGGAGTAAACCTTCAATTTGTCGTCCAACAGAAAAGCGGGCATCGTAATCCGCCGCCTGTTATAGAAACAGTCCGATTTATGTTGCCATCGATATCATAAGCATTGAACATCAGGCCTGTCTATAATGGAATGGGTCGTGGTCAGCTGTTAATCACTCTGGGTCTGTTTAAACCGGGAGTGCTCACAGTCCCGGATAATTCTGTGTCTGTTTAAAATGGCAGAGCTCAGAGGCCCGGATCATTCCGTTTTTTTAAAAGTAGAGCGATTTCAGCTTTCATGACGGAGGTGTTGAGTTTAACTAAATGCAGGGGGGCTCGTCCGGGATTTGAACCCGAGACCTCTCACACTTTAAGGCACGAAATTCCCTAAGCGAGAATCATACCCATAGACCAACGAGCCGCTGATGTTGTGCTCCAAGTTGCATTGCAATTCCCTGCGCTGGTGCAAACCGAGCTCGCAGAAGTCCTGTTCATTCAGTTATAATGTTTATCTTCTCCTCAATCCGCTTGTTTTTGCGAACAGTTTCCTTGAATCTGCTCACAATTCTCCGCATTAAAAGAGGCTTAGCAACATCAGCGGACGCGTGGCCTAATGGATAAGGCGTCTGACTGCGGTTGCGAGCGTTTGAGTTATCAGAAGATTGCAGGTTCGAATCCTGCTGCGGTCGTTTAATTAACTGGGCGACAATTTTTATGTTTTGAATCTAGCTTCAATCCGACCATTTTTGACAGTCCCTCAACTGAAGCAGCGGAAGGCCTTTGGCTTACATTAAGCTGATTGTACATTTTCAACATTGCAGATCTGTGTGCACGGGCATGATAAGCGGTGAAGTGGACTTTCTTTCAGGATATTTCTGCTTAGATGCAAAAAGCAGGAAATGGAATGGCTGAGAGCAGTGTATGCTGGAGACGAGGTGGCCGACAGGCTAAGGCGATGGACTGTTTACCCATTGCTGATCTGTACGTGAGGATTCGGATCCCATCCTCCTCATTACTTTACGTTTGAAACTGGTATACTTTCCGAGCATTTAACTGAATCTTGCCTAAAATAAGCTTTCAAATGCAATTTCGTCAGAATCCTCCTGGTCTGTGCCCCATGCATTACTCATATCTTGTTAAAATTAAAAGAGACCACTGCAATTCTTCAAATTTCTTGAATGAAGTTGGAGCAGTGATCGCGATTCGGAGATTGTCGAACTCCTCCTTTCTTCTGCTGAGATTGTCACCGAATGAAAGAGTAGAGGGACCAGAGGCAAATGATTAGGGCGTAGAAACATAAATTTCTCCTTTAGGAGGTAATGTAATTTCAAAAACATTTATCAACCCTACTGAAGAGATTTTCTGTTTTAGTGTCTTTGGTTGAGAGATAAATAATGAGCGAGAAATCCTCGTTCTTTCCGGCATACTCTCAAGGGATTGGAAGACCCGGTTTAACGCCTTACTAGAAAGTCGGAGGCACCAACAGTGCAGCACTACCTCAGTACCGCACTGGAGTCTCAGCCTGGATTATGTGCTCAAGTCTGTGGAGTGGTGCTTGACTTTGCTGCCGCTGAGCCACGGCTGACACCTACACTCAGTTCATTTGGCTGGAGAGAAATGACGGAGATAAAGGGAAAAATTACAATGGAGTAAACCTTCAATTTGTCGTCCAACAGAAAAGCGGATATCGTAATCGGCCGCCTGTTAAAGAAACAGTCCGATTTATGTTGCCATCGATTTCATAAGCATTGAAAATCAGGCCTGTCTATAATGGAATGGGTCGTGGTCAGTTGTTAATCACTCTGGGTCTATTTAAACCGGGAGTGCTCACAGTCCCGGATCATTCTGTGTCTGTTTAAAATGGCAGAGCTCACAGCCCCGGATCATTCCATTTTTTTTGAAGTAGAGTGATTTCAGCTTTCATGGCCGAGGTGTTGAGTTTAACTAAATGCGGCGGTGCTCGTCCGGGATTTGAGCCCGGAATATCTTGCATTTTAAGCAACAGAAATTTTCTAAGCGAGAATCATACCCCTAGACCAACGAGCTGCTGATGTTTTGCTGCAAGTTGCATTGCGATTCCCTGCGCTGGTGCAAACCCAGCTCGCAGAAGTCCTGTTCATTCAGTGAAAATGTTTATCTTCTCCTCAATTCGCTTCTTTTTGCGAACAGCTTCCTTGAATCTGCTCACAATTCTCCCCATAAAAAGAGGCTCAGCGATATCGGCGGCCGCGTGGCCTAATGGATAAGGCATCTGACTTCGGTTGTAAGTTTCTCAGTTTATCAGAAAATTGCAGGTTCGAGTCCTGCCACGGTCGTTTAATTAACTGGGCAACAATTTCTTTGTTTTGAATCTAGCTTCAATCCGACCATTTTTGACAGTCCCTCAACTGAAGCTGCGGAAGGCCTTTTGCTTACATTAAGCTGATTGTACATTTTCAACATTGTCGATCTGTGTGCACGGGCAGGATAAGCGGGAAGTGGACTTTCCTTCAGTGTATTTCTGCTTAGATGGAAAGAGCAGGAAATGGAATGGCTGAGAGCCGTGTGTGGTTGAGACGAGGTGGCCGAGAGGTTAAGGCGATGGACCCTTAATCTATTGCCGATCCATACGCGAGGGTTCAGATCCCATCCTCGTCGTTATTACGTTTGATACTGGTACAGTTTCCGAGAATTTAACTGAATCTTGCCTAAAATAAGCTTTCAAATGCAATTTCGTCAGAATCGCCCTGGTGCTCCTGGTCTATGCCCCATGCATTGATCATACCTTGTTAAAATTAAAAGAGACCACTGCAATTCTTCAACTTCTTGAATGAAGGTGGAGCAGTGATCGCGATTCGGAGATTGTCGAACTCCTCCTTTCTTCTGCTAAGATTGTCACCGAATGAAAGAGTAGCGGGACCAGAGGCAAATGGTTAGGGAGCAGAAACATAAATTTCTCCTTTAGGAGGCAATGTAATTTCAAAAATATTTATCAACCTTAATGATGAGATTTTCTGTTTTAGTGTCTTTGGTTGAGAGCTAAATAATGGGCGAGAAATCCTCGTTCTTTTCGGCATACTCTCATGGGATCGGAGGGCCCGGTTTAACGTCTTACTCGAAAGACGGAGGCACCAACAGTGCAGCACTTCCTCAGTACTGCACTGGGGTGTCAGCCTGGATTATGTGCTCAAGTCTCTGGAGTGGTGCTTGACTTTGCTGCCGCTGAGCCACGGCTGACACCTACACTCAGTTCATTTGGCTGGAGAGAAATGACGGAGATAAAGGGAATAATTATAATGGAGTAAACCTTCAATTTGTCGTCCAACAGAAAAGCGGATATCATAATCGGCCGCCTATTATAGAAACAGTCCGATTTTTGTTGCCATCGATTTCATAAGCATTGAAAATCAGGCCAGTCTGTAATGGAATGGGTCATGGTCAGTTGTTAATCACTCTGGGTCTATTTAAAACGGGAGTGCTCACAATCTCGGATCATTCTGTGTCTGTTTAAAATGGCAGAGCTCACAGCCCCTGTGGTGTATGTGCCTTTAAGAGCAATAATGGTGTTTGTGCCTTTAAGAGCCCCAGGTGTGCTTAATGCCGGTAATGGCCACTTGGGCGATATAAGCCTGTGTATTGTGTATATCCTTCAGAAACCCCCCCCCAGACTTGCTCAGTAAATACCTATGAACCAACTCCTGTCTTCAGTGTCTTTATCTACACACGGACACTACAGTGGTGACGAAGTGGAAACGGACTTACCTGCAATTCGGCAGCACCTCAAGGACATCGATTCCTCCAGCGTCCAGAAGACTCAAGGAAGTAAGAGAAACTGTGGTTTCACCAGCTGGCCAAGCTGGTGACAGGTACTGCGCTAATCCTTCCTGGGCGTCAGGCTGGAGTTCCAGCGGCGGGCTCTACAGCTGAGACAGGCAGCGAAATCGGAGGCAAGCAATAACGGACTGGGAGGGTGCACTAGCGAGACGGCCGGCGCGGCAAGCAGGTCAGTGTTTAGACCTCCGTCGGGAACGAGTCTCCAACAGTGAATAAACGGAAACCACAGTAAAACAGCGTTGTTATCGGTAGCAGCGGCGGGAAAGCGCGGGAAGCGCCATATCGTTGCTACGGAGAGATAAAAAAAAGCGCGGGAAGCGCCATATCTTTTCTGAAATGCCTAAATCTGGTAATATTGAGGCTTTTGATGGCGAAATAGAAGATTGGACCACGTACGTGGAAAGAGTAGAGGTTTATTGCACTGCAAATGGAATAACAGATGAAAAAAAAGCTTCAGTACTTCTGAACTTAATGGGCGCGAAGACATACAGGCTGTTACGAAATTTAATCACTCCAGCCAAACCAAAGGACAAGACTTTTAAAGAAATTGTTGATACCCTGCAGGAGCATTTAAACCCAACACCGCTGCTGATAGCGGAACGATTCAAGTTCTTCAAGAGAAATCAACACAAGAATGAAAGTAACGCTGATTACCTAACCGAATTAAGAAAGCTATCAAAGTACTGCCAATTCAGAGCAGGACTATCGGATTATCTTCGAGGCAAATTCGTTTGCGGTCTCTTAAGTGAAGGAACACAAAAAAGACTGCTTTCTGAAAAAGATTTAACATTGGACAAAGCTTTCAGTATGGCTGTATCATACGAAGCAGCAGCAAAAGGAGCTGCAGAGATACAACAAGAGACACAGGACTTCGGCACCCATAAAATGACACAGGAGTTCGGAAGATGTTATCGCTGCGGCAGATCCACCCATAACCAGAGGGACTGCTGGTTCAAGGGCAAAGCATGCAGGCAATGTGGTAAGATTGGACACATTGCACGGGTATGCCAATCTGGACAAAAAAGATCAACTGACAGAAAACAAAAAATCAATAAAGAAAAGTACAGGAAGGTACAAATGATGACGGACAATAGCTCCGAAGACCAGAATAGCGATAGCGACTCCGGAAACAAGAGAATAAGCTGTCTCAAATTACATAATGTACTTGCCAAAGAGGATTACCAACCATTTGGGTTACCCTCACAATAGCAGGGTCCCCAGTTAAAATGGAGCTAGATACAGGATCAGCTCTAACCATAATAAATCGATGAGATTACGAGAGGCTATTTTTGCATATGCCTCTAAAAGACACATCCATTATCTTAAAAACATATACAGGGCAGAAAGTCTACCCCAAAGGAAAAATAAGGGTGCCTGTGATATACAACGGCAAAGAAATACAAAAGTTGTATTTATACATTCTACAAGATGGTGGTCCACCGTTGTTGGGACGTGAATGGATAAGGAAGATACGTTTAGACTGGCACTCCATTCAGGCACTGACGGTGACCAGTAAGGAAAAAAACAATGATGACATCATACCTGAACGATTAAAAGACATCTTGGCCAACGCCAAAGAAGTGTTTCAAGAGAAACTAGGAACCTTGAAAGGCATCACCGCCTCAATAAAAGTGGAAGATACAGCAATTCCAAAATTTTTTAAGGCAAGACCGGTGCCATATGCAATACGTCCGGCAGTCGAGGCAGAGCTGAAGAATTTGGAAAAGGCAGGCGTATTATCCAAAATAGACTGAAGCGAATGGGCAACACCCATCGTTCCAGTCATGAAAAAAACATTGAAAAATAACTCTGAGGAACAGAAAAAAATTCGCATCTGTGGGGACTTTAAGGTGACTGTAAACCCGGTCCTTCACACGGTACAGTATCCTCTTCCGAGGATAGAAGATATTTTCGCCTCACTATCCGGAGGGAAACGTTTCACAAAAATTGACTTGGCACAGGCATATCTACAGATGGAGGTTGAGGAGACCTCTAAAAAATATCTCACAATAAACACACACAAAGGCCTGTACCAGTACAATCGACTGGTTTTTGGAATAGCATCAGTTCCAGCTATCTGGCAAAGAGCTATGGAGCAAGTCCTGCAAGGGATTCCGGGGACTCAATGCTACCTAGACGACATCCTTATAACAGGAGAAAACGACAACGAGCACCTTGCCAATTTGGAGCAGGTGCTCACTAGGCTGAAAGAACGGGGCCTACGAGCAAATCACCCCAAGTGCGAATTTTTCCAAAATCAGATATCATATTGTGGCCACATAATTAATAAGGAAGGGTTGCATAAGTCACCTGAAAAAATTGAAGCAGTTATAAAAGCCCCAGCACCTGAAAATGTTTCACAATTAAGGTCATTCCTGGGATTAATAAATTACTATCATAAATTTTTACCGAACTTATTAACTATTCTACACCCTCTTAATGATCTTCTACAGACAGGAGTGATTTGGAAATGGAACGAAGACTGTAAACGTGCCTTCCATAAATGTAAAGACTTAATCACATCCGAGAAAATTTTGGCTCCTTACAACCCATCACTACCAATCAGACTGGCGTGCGATGCATCCCCTTACGGCATAGGAGCAGTATTGTCCCATAGATTCCCTGATGGCTCGGAACGGCCGATAGCTTTTGCGTCACGCTCATTGAACTCAGATGAGCGTAACTATGCCCAGGTAGACAGGGAAGCACTCAGCCTGGTATGGGGAGTGAAGAAATTCAACCATTACCTACACGGACAATAATTTACCTTGCTGACTGACCATCAACCCCTCATCTCCATATTCAACCCTAAAAAAGGTGTCCCCATTATGACGGCACAAAGACTACAGAGGTGGTCCCTTTTTCTAGGGGTACACCAATACAACATTGAATACAAAGGGTCAAAACAGCATGGGAATGCTGATGGTTTATCACGCCTACCATTGCCAACGATAGAAGAGGCACCTACAGTAGACCCAGTAGAGATATTCCACTCTACCATAGTGGAATGTCTACCAGTGACAAATTCTGCCATTGAAAGGGAGACAAGAAATGACCTTACTCTCTCACGGGTCCACAATTTAACAGTGAAGGGATGGCCAGCACATGGTGAACCACTGTTGCCAGCATTCTCGCAAAGAAGAGAACAGCTATCAGTTTGCCGAGGAACCTTGATGTGTGGATCCAGAGTGGTGATTCCACCCAAACTCCAGGATAAAGCGCTAAACGAGCTTCACGAGGGGCATCTGGGTGGAGTGAAAATGAAGAACCTAGCCAGGGCGTTTGTATGGTGGCCAGGTATCGATGGAGACATCGAAGACATGACGAAGAGCTGCCTAGGATGCCAGAAGGTCCAAAATGCTCTGCCACAGGCCCCTCTACATCCATGGGAGTGCCCCTCATCTCCCTGGCAAAGGGTGCACATCGACTTTGCTGGTCCATTTATGGACTCAATGTTCTTAATCGCAGTTGATGCACACTCCAAGTGGCCGGAGGTAATAAAGATGTCCTCCACCACCACGGAAAAAACCATCACAGTATTAAGGACCATATTTGCCAGGAATGGGCTGCCGGAGCAGATTTGTTCTGATAATGGACCGCAATTTGTGTCCGAAGAATTCAGAAAGTTCTTAAAGAACAATGGGGTAAAGCACTACACGTCCGCCCCATACCATCCCGCCACCAATGGATTGGCTGAAAGGTTTGTCCAGACCTTCAACAAGGCCATCAAGGCCATGGGTAATGAAGACATAAAACTTCAGCACAAGGTGGATAACTTCTTATTTGCATATAGGAATGCAACGCATATGGTTACTAACCAAACTCCCGCCATGATGTTCTACAATAGAAACCTAAGATGCCGGCTGGATTTGGTCAAGCCCAACATCCGAAGGGACGTGGAGAACCGGCAGTTTCAGGGCATGAATGAAAGGCCAACTAGGGCCTTCCAGATAGGCCAACCGGTTTTGGCCCGGGACTACCGTACCGAGAAATGCAGCCTGGAACTACCTGCACACGATTAGGACCACTGATGTATACCGTGGACATCGGAGACAGCATAATAAGGCGCCATGCTGACCAAATCATCAAGTCATCCGAAAAGGGACAACCTACACCACCACTCTATACATCTAACGATGAAGTAGAGATACCCATGTCTACCTCCGATCCAGTGATACTGGAGCCCGATGAACCCGACACTGGCCTTCAAGCCGAATCAGCCTTGCCAGAAGAACCTACTACACCACCAGAAACTACGACACCCCCGAGGCATTATCCGGACCGAGTCAGGAAGCCTCCTGAGAGACTAACTTATAATTAATTAATACAGCAATGTATATTATTTTGCATATAACATGTAATTAATAATTACTTAAAATATGATGTACTAGTTAGCTAGAAGGGGAGAAATTGTGGTGTATGTGCCTTTAAGAGCAATTATGGTGTATGTGCCTCTAAGAGCCCCAGGTGTGCATAATGCCAGTAATTGCCACTTGGGCTATATAAGCCTGTGTATTGTGTATATCCTTTCGAAACCCCCCCCAGACTTGCTTAGTAAATACCTATGTACCAACTCCTGTCTTCAGTGTCTTTATCTACACACGGACACTACAGCCCCGGATCATTCCGATTTTTTTGAAGAAGAGCGATTTCAGCTTTCATGACCAAGGTGTTGAGTTTAACTAAATGCGGCGGGGTTCGTCTGGGAGTTGAACCCGGGACCTCTCGCATTTTAAGCCACGAAAATTCTCTAAGCGAGAATCATGCATCCTAGACCAACGAGCCGCCGATGCGTTGCTGCAAGTTGCATTGCGATTCCCTGCGCTGGTGCAAACCCAGCTCACAGAAGTTCTGTTCATTCAGTTAAAATGTTTATCTTTTCCTCAATCCGCTTCTTTTTGCGAGCAGTTTCCTTGAATCTGCTCACAATTCTCCCCATAAAAAAAGGCTCAACAGTATCGGCGGCCGCGTGGCCTAATGGATAAGGCGTCTGACTTCGGTTGCGAGTTTTTCAGTTATCAGAAGATTGCAGGTTCGAGTTCTGCCGCGGTCGTTTAATTAACTAGGCGGCACTTTTTCTGTTCCGAATCTAGCTTCAATCCGACCGTTTTTGACAGTCCCTCAACTGAAGCAGCGGAAGGCCTTTTGCTTACATTAAGCTGATTGTACATTTTCAACATTGTAGATCTGTGTGCACGGGCAGGATAAGCGGTGAAGTGGACTTTCTTTCAGGGTATTTCTGCTTAGATGCAAAAAGCAGGAAATGGAATGGCTGAGAGCAGTGTATGGTTGAGACGAGGTGGCCGACAGGCTAAGGCGATGGACTGTTTACCCATTTGCCGATCTGTACGTGAGGGTTCGGATCCCATCCTCGTCGTTATTAAGTTTGATACTGGTACACTTTCAGAGCTTTTAACTGAAACTTGCCTCAATTAAGCTTTCAAATGCAATTTCGTCAGAATCCCCCTGGTGCTCCTGGGCTGTGCCCCATGCATTACTCATATCTTGTTAAAATTAAAAGAGACCACTGCAATTCTTCAAATTCTTGAATGAAGGTGGAGCAGTGATCGCGATTCAGAGATTGTCGAACTCCTCCTTTCTTCTGTTGAGATTGTCACCGAATGAAAGAGTAGCGGGACCAGAGGCAAATGATTAGGGAGCAGAAACATAAATTCTCCTTTAGGAGGCAATGTAATTTCAAAAATATTGATCAACCCTGATGAAGAGATTTTCTGTTTTAGTGTCTTTGGTTGAGAGATAAATAATGGGCGAGACATCCTCGTTCTTTTCGGCATACTCTCATGGGATCGCAGGGCCCGGTTTAAAGTCTTATTAGAAAGACGGAGGCACCATCAGTGCAGCACTACCTCAGTACTGCACTGGGGTGTCAGCCTGGATTATGTGCTCAAGTCTCTGGAGTGGTGCTTGACTTTGCTGCCGCTGAGCCACGGCTGACACCTACACTCAGTTCATTTGGCTGGAGAGAAATGACGGAGATAAAGGGAAAAATTATAATGGAGTAAACCTTCAATTTGTCGTCCAACAGAAAAGCGGGCATTGTAATCGGCCGCCTGTTATAGAAACAGTCCGATTTATGTTGCCATCGATTACATAAGCATTGAAAATCAGGCCTGTCTATAATGGAATGGGTCGTGGTCAGTTGTTAATCATCTGGGTCTGTTTAAAGCGGGAGTGCTCACAGTCCCGGATCATTCTGTGTCTGTTTAAAATGGCAGAGCTCACAGTCCCGGATCATTCCGTTTTTTTAAAAGTAGAGCGATTTCAGCTTTCATGACCAATGTGTTGAGTTTAACTAAATGCGGCGGGGCTCGTCCGGGATTTCAACCCGGGACCTCTTTCATTTTAAGCCACAAAATTACCCTAAGCGAAAATCATACCCCTACACCAACAAGCCGCCAATGTTCTGCTGCATGTTGCATTGCGATTCCCTGCGCTGGTGCAAACCCAGCTCGCAGAAGTCCTGTTCATTCAGTTAAAATGTTTATCTTCTCCTCAATCCGCTTCTTTTTCCGAACAGTTTCCTTGAATCTGCTCACAATTCTCCCCTTAAAAAGAGGCTTACCAGTATCAGTGGCCGCGTGGCCCAATGGATAAGGCGTCTGACTTCGGTTGCGAGTTTTTCAGTTATCAGAAGAATGTTGGTCCGAGTCTTGCCGCGGTCGTTTAATTAACTGGGCGGCAATTTTTATCTTTTGAATCTAGCTTCAATCCGACCGTTTTTGACAGTCCCTCAACTGAAGCAGCGGAAGGCCTTTTGCTTTCCAAGCATTAACACTGAATCTTACGTGAAATGCAATTTCGTGAAAACTGCACTGGTGTTGCTGGTCTGTGCCCCTGCATTGCTCATATCTAGTTAAAATTGAAACATTCCACTAGAATTCCTCAACTACCTTGAACGAAGGTGGAGCAGAGACCGCGAATCGGAGAATGAGAACCCTCCCTTCCTTCTTCTGAGATTGGCACCGAATGAAAGACTAGCGGCAACAGAGGCAAATGATTAGGGAGCAGAAACATAAATATCTCCTTTGGGGGCAATTTAATTTCAAAAATATTTATCAAACTTAATGACGAGATTTTCTGTTTTACTCTCTTTGGTTGAGATATAAATAATGCGCGAGAAATTCTCGTTCTTTTCAGCATTCTCTCATGGGATCTGATGCCCCAGTTTAACGTCTTCCTAGAAAGACGACACTGCAGCACTACCTCAGTACTGCACTGGAGTGTCAGCCTGGATTATGTGCTCAAGTCATTGGAGTGGGGCTTGAGTTTGCTACCGCTGAGCCACGGCTGACAGTTCATTTGGCTTGAGTAAAATGACGGAGATAAAGGGAAAAATGATAATGGAGTAAACTTTCAACTTGGCGTCCAAGAATAAACCTGACATTGTTATAGAAACAGCGAGATTAATGTTGACATCGATTTCATAAGCATTGCAAATCAGGCCTGTCAAAAATGAGCGGGGTCGTTATCAGTTGCGAATCATTCTGGGTCTGTTTAAACCGGGAGTGCTCACAGTCCCGGATCATTCTGTGTCTGTTTGAAATGGCAGAGCTCACAATCCCGGATCACGCCTTTATTTTTTAGAAGTAGAGCGATTTCAGCTTTGATGACCGAGTTGTTGAGTTTAACTAAACGCGCCAGGGCTCGTCCGGGATTTGAACCTAGGACCTCTCGCATTCTTAAATCGTCAAATACCCAAAGCGAGAATCATACATCTAGACCAACGAGCCACCGATGGGTCTTTCTACTTAGGTACAGAAAGCAGGAAATGGAATGTCTGAGAACAATGCGTCGGCGAGACGAGGTGGCCGAGAGGTTAAGGCGATGGACTGCTAATCCGTTGCGTGCTACACGTGTGGGTTTGAATCCCATCATCGTCATTACTGTGTTACATGTTTGCTGCTGATGCACTTTGCTGATGCAATTTGCTGATGCAGTGCATCTTGCAGATGGTACACACTGCAGCCACAGTGCACCGGTGGTGGAGGGATTGAATGTTGAAGGTGGTGGATGGAGTGCCAATCAAGCGGGCTGCTTTATCCTGCATGGTGTCGAGCTTCTTGAGTGTTGTAGGAGCTGCACTCATCCAGGCAACTGGAGAGTATTCCATCACACTCCTGACTTGTGCCTTGTAGATGGTGGAAAGGCTTTGGGGAGTCAGGAGGTGAGACACTCGCCACAGAATTCCCAGCCTCTGGCCTGCTCTTGTAGCCACAGTATTTATATGGCTGGTCCAGTTCAGTTTCTGATCAATGGTGACCCCCAGGATGTTCATAGTAGGGGATTCAGCGATGGTAATGCCATTGAATGTCAAGGGGAGATGGTTAGAGTCACGCTTGTTGGAGATGGTCATTGCCTGGCACTTGTGTGGTGCGAATGTTACTTGCCACTTATCAGCCCAAGTCTGAATGTTGTCCAGGTCTTGCTGCATATCGACACGGACTGCGTCAGTATCTGACGAGTCTCGAATGGTGCTGAACAGTGTGCAATCATCAGCGAACATCCCCACTTCTGACCTTATGATGGAGGGAAGGTCATTGATGAAGCAGCTGAAGATGGTTAGGCCTAGGACACTGCCCCGAGGAACTCCTGCAGTGATGTCATGTGATTGAGATGAATGACCTCCAACAACCACAGCCAACTTCCTTTGTGCTAGGTATGATTCCAACCAATGGGGAGTTTTCCCCTTGATTCCCATTGACTACAGTTTTGCTAGGGCTCCTTGATGCCACTCTCGATCAAATGCTGCCTTGATGTCAAGGACATTCACTCTCACCTCACCTCTTGAGTTTAGCTCTTTTGTCCATGTTTGGACCAAGGCTGTAATGAGGTCAGGAGCCGAGTGGCCCTGGTGGAACCCAAACTGGGCGTCAGTTAGCAGGGTATTGCTGAGTAGGTGCCGCTTGATAGCACTGTCAACGACACCTTCCATCACTTTGCTGATGATTGAGAGTAGACTGATGGGACGGTAATTGGCCGGGTCGGATTTGTCCTGCTTTTTGTAGACAGGACATACTTAGGCAATTTTCCACATTGCCGGGTAGATACCAGTGTTGTAGCTGTACTGGAACAGCTTGGCTAGGGGTGCAGCTAATTCTGGAGCACAAGTCTTCCGTACTATTGCCGGAATGTTGTCAGGGCCCATAGCCTTTGCAGTATCCAGTATCTTCAGCCGTTTCTTGACATCACGTGGAGTGAATTGAATGGGCTGAAGACTGGCATCTGTGATGCTGAGGCCCTCAGGAGGAGGCCGAGATGGATCATCCACTCGGCACTTCTGGCTGAAGTTAGTTGCAAATGCTACAGCCTTGACTTTTGCACTGACGTGCTGGGCTCCACCATCATTGAGGATGGGGATATTTTTGCAGCCTCCTCCTCCTGTTAACTGTTTGATGCTGATGCACTTTCCAAGCATTTCACTGAATCTTACTTAAAATGCAATTTCGTGAAAGCTGCACTGATGTTGCTGGTCTGTGCCCCTGCATTGCTCATGTCTTGTTAAGATTAAAACATTCCACTGGAATTCCTCAACCACCTTGAATGAAGGTGGAGCAGAGATCGCAAATCGAAGATTGAGAACCCTCTCTTCCTTCTTCTGAGATTGGCATCGAATGAAAGACTAGCGGCAACAGAGGCAAATGATTCGGGAGCAGAAAAATAAATTTCTCCTTTGGGGGCAATTCAATTTCAAAAATATTTATCAAACTTAATGACGAGATTTTCTGTTTTACTGTCTTTGGTTGAGAGATAAATAATGCGCGAGAAATCCTCGTTCTTTTCAGCATTATCTCATGGGAACTGAAGCCCCAGTTTAATGTCTTAATAGAAAGACGGCACTGCTGACAGTGCAGCACTCCCTCGGTACTGCACTGGAGTGTCAGCCTGGATTGTGTGCTCAAGTTCTGGAGTGGGGCTTGAGTTTGCTGCCGCTGAGCCACGGCTGTCAACTAAACTCAGTTAATTTGGCTGCAGTAAAATGACGGAGATAAAGGGAAAAATGATAATGGAGTAAACTTTCAACTTGGCATCCAAGAATAAACCGGGTATCGTTATAGAAACAGCGCGATTTATGGTGCCATCAATTTCATAAGCATTGCAAATCAGGCCTGTCTATAATGGGCGGGGTCGCGGTCAGTTGCGAATCATTCTGGGTATGTTTAAACCGGGAGTGCTCACAGTCCCGGATCATGCCGTTTTTTTTCGAAGGAGAGCGATTTCAGCTTTGATGACCGAGTTTTTGAGTTTAACAAAATGTGTGAGGGCTCGTCTGGGATTTGAATCCGGGACCTCTCGCATTTTAAATCGTGAAATACCCAAAGCGACAATCATACCCCTAGACCAACGAGCCGCCCATGTCATCTTCGCATTTGCATTGAGTTTCACTGCGCTGGTACGAATCCAGTTCGCAGAAGACCTGTTTATTCAGTTGAAATATTATTATCTTTTCCTCAATCCACTTCTTTTTTCGAGCAGTTGCCTTGAACCTGCTCACAATTCACCCCATATAAAGAGATTCAGCAGCATCAGCGGCCGCATAGACTAATCGATAATGCTTCTGACTTCGGTTGCGAATTCTTCAGTTATCAGAAAAGTTCAGGTTCGCGTCCTGCCACGGTTGTTTAATTATCTGGGCGACACTGTTTCTGTTCTGAATCTGGCTTCAAACTGACCATTATTGACAGTCCATCACCTGAAGCAACGGAAGGCCTTTTGCTTACATTAAGCTGATTGTACATTTTCAGCATTGCAGATCTGTGTGCACGGGCAGGATAAGCGGTGAAGTTGACTTTCTTTCAGGGTATCCTACTTAGATGCAAAAAGCAGGAAATGGAATGTCTGAGAGCAGTGCATCGGTGAGACGAGGTGGCCGAGAGGCTAAGGCAACGGACTGCTAATCCATTGTGTGCTGCACGCGTGGGTTGGGATGCCATCCTTCTCGTTACTGTGTTAAATGTTTAAAAACAAAAAAATTAAATCATCGATGGGATGTGGACGTCGCTGGCTGGCTAGGCCTGCATTTGGAGCCCATCCCTAATTGCCCTTGAGGGGATGGTGGTGACCGTCTTCTTGAGCCGCTGCAGTTCATATGGTGTAGGTACACCCACAATGCTGTTAGGAAGGGAGTTTCAGGATTTTGGCCCAGCGACAGTGAAGGAACGGCGATACAGTTCCAAGTCATCATGTTGTGTGGCTTGGAGGGGAACTTGTAGGTGGTGATGTTCCCATGCGTCTGCTGCCCTTGTCCTTCTAAGTGGTAGAGGCCGCGGGTTTGGAAGGAGCTGTTGAAGGAGCTTTGGCGAGTTGCTGCAGTGCACCTTGTAGATGGTACACACTGCAGCCACAGTGCGCCGGTGGTGGAGGGAGTGAATGTTGAAGGTGGTGGATGGATTGCCAATCAAGCAGGCTGCTTTATCCTGAATGGTGTTCAGCTTCTTGAGTGTTGTTGGAGCTGCACTCATCCAGGCAAGTGGAGAGTATTCCATCACACTCCTGACTTGTGCCTTGTAGATGGTGGGAAGGCTTTGCGGAGTCAGGAGGTGACACACTCGCCGCAGAATTGCCAGCCTCTGGCCTGCTCTTGTAGCCACAGTATTTATATGGCTGGTCCAATTCAGTTTCTGATCAATGGTAACCCCCAGGATGTTGATAGTGGGGGATTAAGCGATGGTAATGCCATTGAATGTCAAGGGGAGATGGTCAGAGTCTCGCTTGTTGGAGATGGTCATTGTCTGGCACTTGTGTGGTGCGAATGTTACTTGCCACTTGTCAGCCCAAGTCTGAATGTTGTCCAGGTCTTGCTGCATATGGACACAGACTGCATCAGCATCTGACGAGTCTCGAATGGTGCTGAACAGTGTGCAATCATCCCCACTTCTGACCTTATGATGGAGGGAAGGTCATTGATGAAACCGCTGAAGATATTTTGGCCTAGGACACTGCCCTGAGGAACTCCTGCAGTGATGTCATGTGATTGAGATGAATGACCTCCAACAACCACAGTCAACCTCCTTTGTGCTAGGTATGATCCCAACCAATGGAGAGTTTTCCCCTTGATTCCCATTGACTTCAGTTTTGCAGGTTTCTCTAGTTGTGTTTATCTTTCATTCTTCATCTATGAGCTGTTTCTAAATCCGTGAGTTTGTGCTGCTTTGTGGGTGAGCGGCAAACTTGTAGATATGTGCCGTTCGCTCTCCCAGATTGAGAATGTGGAAAATGTGGAGCAGTCTTCTGTAAACAAGCGGATTTACATATTTACCTCACAGTTTCCGCACATCTGGAACTGAATTCCCGCTTTTAATTATAAAATCGCGGAATTTTTGACAGTTATTGTTTTAAATCTTCTGCAATGTCGCCAAACTGAGGGAATTGGGGATTTTTGATTAAAGAGCGGGGGCTCATCCGGGATTTGGGTCCTCACCTCTCGCTTTTAAATCAATGGATTTTTCTGTGCGAGAATCATACCGCTAGACGCTATCTTTCAATGTCTCACGTCTCTGTGTCTTGTCTCTCTGTGTTTTCCACTGATGGACGTCTCAGGCTTCCTTCAACTGCCAAGTCTGATCTAACCTGCCGCACCAGCAGGAAAGGGTAAAGAAAGAAACAATGACTGAGACGGCAGGGGACGTATTTAAAAAGTCATATTCGAATTTTCAGACCGAACCCGGTGAAGTCAGGATGATATTGTTGACTTGAAATATTTCGGGTACCATTTGATATTGCTGTACATTTTATAGGAACTCGAGATTGGAAGGACAGAAGCAGTCTGAAAGAAATCTTACAGCTTCGTTTACCAGCGGCTTGTTTGTCTCGGAGTTTGAATCTCGCTCGAGGGGTTTCATTGGTTGCTATGGGAGAGGTTCCCAGATTCAAACGCTGTCTTTGTACAGTTGCAGAATGTGCACAGATTGAAGCTGACATGATAATTGTTTACAACTCAACTGACCTCATTGGCGATTCTCAGTCCTTGAAGGACATCAATGTGGTTTTGCTTTAAAAGTTCATCACCGAAACCTGACTGAACAGCGACTTCTGTCAGGACTCAAACCCACAACCTTTGAATGACCTTTCCAGCCATTACACTAGAAAGGCCAATGCGCTACCCATTGCGCCACAGAGCCGATTACGGCAGATGACGCTGAATCGATGAGATTGAGCTTCTTTGTGGGTGACCGGGAGACTTGACGATATGTTCAGATGATTTCCCTGTAAATAATTGCCAGCTCCGTCTTTTCCCAAAGTTTGTACAAACGTATTAATGAGAGGATCAGATACATCGCTTGGGGAAAATCGTCCACTAAACATTGAATGTTAACAGTATTTATTGTGAGCGGTTTAGATTTATTCTGGTATAAAAGTCGCCGCGATCTGGGCCTGATTCGAGCAGGCGGTCTTATGATCTGGAGTCAGACGGGTTCCCGAAATCCTATTGCATCTCAAATACCCTCATATACAGGCTCTTCCATTATAGGGTGGTACTTTGAGATGCCACACCAACAATTCTAACTGTGTGACACATGAAGGCTTTCAAACCCCCGCCAGGTCCCGCGGGGTGTGAGACAGCCTTGCGAAGCAGCATTCCCTATCAGTGCCCATATCTCGCTTGCTTCTGCCGACTGCTGCCAGTTAAAAGCAACAAATACATTTGCAGGTACAGGGCACAAAGAATCATCAGGGAAAGAGGCATGAACTCAAAATCCAAATTAGAGCGACAGGATCAGAGGGTCAGTTAATGTCCTGGGGTGAGCACCTCCGTCAGAGCGGCAAACAAATAGGTTTAAGAGAGAGAGAATCTATTTCCTCTGTTGGGAGGGTCCAGCACAATGGGGCACAACCGTAAAATCAGAGCTACCCCGTTCAGGGATGATGTAAGGAAGCGTTTCTTCACACAGACGGTAGTAGGAATCTTGAACTCTCTTCCCGAAACAGTTGTTCAGGCTGGGGATCAATTGACAATTTCAAAATGAGATCGATAGGTTTGTGTTCGGCGAGGATGTGAAAGTTTATGGAATCATCGAAGGTAGCTGGATTTCAGATGCAGATCTGCCATGATCTAATTGAATAGCGAGCAGGCTCGAGGGCCTGAATGGCCTCCTGCTGTTTCTATGTTCCTCTGACAGTAACAGGACAGAAACGTCAACAGCTGCAAACATACATCGCATTTTATTCATATTTAACAGCAAAAATATCCAGGCCGTGCGCAACTATGCTGTGGTCAGAAGACTTACGTGAAGCCGACGTGTGGCGCTGTGATGGTATCATGGTTAGTGCCCTGCATTGTGACCGCAGTAACCTCGGTTCAAACTTAAATCACGTCACAGCTCGCTTTGCATCTTCTGTCCTCTGCGGAACCTGCTAATGGAACAGACTGAAAAATCAATCTTTACGACATTAAAAATGATGTTTTGTTGGCGGTGAAAAGCTATTTACTCCTTTTAAACCCGCGCTCTCACATGCCTGACCTTGATGCTCCATAATTCAAACCCGCCTCTTCTCCCAGCTTTTTCTTCTTCAACAATCAGTAGCCATTCTTTACTTGCCTCCTAACATTTCATTGTCACTTGCCTGCGGTATTACCTTAATCTAACATTCACTTTCATGTGCTTACGTGGTTAATTTCTCTCTGCTACCACCGCGGTTCATGGCGGCACATGTCCCATTCGCAGCAATGTACAACCAGTCGATACATTTAGATCTGTGTGACCACTTGACAGATAAGCGCTGCGAAAGCAGGACTGGACTTTAGAAGGACAGCGGCGGGATTGTTCACGAAATTTCCTTGGAGAATCTTGTGATATCTTGTTAACTGAAGAAGTGGGTTCTGTATTGATGCTGGCTGGCGCTTTTCCCAAAACTTTTGCAGTGCGTGAGCGACAGGCAGCGTTACCTAGCTGCCAACGAGGGGTGAAATCTGAGCTATTGGCCCGCTGTTATGTTGCAGTTAGATCGGAAGTGTTCCGTCTTAATCTTAACAAGTCTTTTGAAGTGTGTGATTGCAATAAATCTATATATATAAATCGGTACATCTCTCTGTCTGTCTCTCTGTCTGCCTCTTTGTCTTTCTGACTGTCCGGCTATACAATCAAAAGTTATAGAGCGTACCTACACGTACGTTGTATTGAAAGAAACCTTATCGTTAGGCGACTCTCGTAGGTGTATTTACTTTTTTGTCAGACAAAAATTGTTTGGACAGTATACAAATAACTTTCAAAAATCCTCAAAAATCCACTCATTAGCTGTTGACCAATCCTACCTCTCATTAGCGTTAAGTGATGTGCTGCTTGACCAATTCTACAGTTCACTCACCTGATGGTTGACCAATCAGTGCAGCACGGGCGGGTCCTAATCCTCCAGTCTCCCTAAATTTCGCCGCCATTTTTCCCATCCCCACAGGGACAGAAGCAGCAAAAGAAACCCCCACATTGCGGCTCCCGATCCCGCTCCCGCCCCACCGGAGCGGCAGGTAAGTTGGGCTCACTCGGGCCGTGCCTCGCAACTGCTGGGCGCGACACACACCGTGGTCCAGCGAGCTGCAGCGGCCGGCCGTCCTCGGCCCTGAAGCGCTAGGCCCCTCATGGCCGCTATCACAACGGCACCGGGCCTCAGGCACTAGGCAGGGAGAGGGGAGGGAGGGGGAGAGGAGGGAGGGGGAGGACAGCACAGGTGGAGAGGGGGAGAGAGGGGGGACAGACGGGGGCAGGGAGACCGCGCAGCCCAAAATTGCCCTGGCAACGCCGGGCACCCCCAGTTGTAGATGATAAATGGAAAGAGCACTCGTGGGTGAATGCAGCGATTACAGGAGGTTGGCCATAATTGAAATGTTTTTGAATGCCCGTGGCACGAGACCCTGTGTTCTTTATGAAGAGTGGGAGCAGGGATAAAGATAACAGAAATAAAATGTACTGACTTGTTGCGAATCAGAAAACTGCACTGGTCTGTGATCAGTGAAAGTTTGAAATTAAATTCATTTCCAAAGGATAAAGTTAACCCTTTCTTCCAGCTCCCTCATCATTTGCTTTTTCTGTTAATCTTTCAAGCGGTGTAAGAACATAAGAAGATAAGAAATAGGAACAGGAGTAGGCCATTCGGCCTTTCGAGCCTGCCCTGCCATTCATTGAGATCATGGCTGATTTCTGCCTCAACTCCATTCACCGGCCCAATCGGCATATCCCTTAACGCCCTTACTAGTCAGAAAAGTATCGACTTCTGTTTTGAATATACCCAATGAAAGAGCCTCCACAGCCAACTGGGCTAGAGAATTCCAAATATTCACCACCCTCTGTGTGAAGAAATGTCTTCTCATCTCATTCCTAAATGGCCTACCCTTTAACCTGAGACTGTGGCCCCTGGTTCTAGACTACCGAGCCTTGGAAAACATTCTCCCAGCATCCACACTATTATAATATTGCACGCTTCAATGCGATCCTCTCTCATTGTTCTGAATTCAAGAGAATATAGGCCTAGTTTACTCAATGTCTTCTCATAGGATGGTCCCGCCATCTGAGGAATCAATCTCGTGAATCTTCGATGCAGCCCCTCTATGGCAAGTATATCCTTCCATGGGAAAGATCAAAATTGTACACAGTACTCCAGGTGTGGCCTCACCAATGCCCTATATATTTGGAGTAAGACTTCTTCACTCCTGTAACCAAATCATCTTGTAATGAAGGCCCGCATACCAATTGCCTTCCTAATGAGTTGCTGCACCTGCACATTCACTTTCAGTGACTGATATACAAGGACACCCAGGTCCCTTTGCTCATCTGCATTCCCCAATTGTTCACCATTTAGGAAGTACTCTGCCTTTCTGTTTTTTCTAACAAAGTGGATACCCTCATATTTATCCACATTATCTTCCATCTGCCATGTTCTAGCCCACTACTGAGCCTGTCGAGATCCCCTTGAAGCCTCCTCACTTCCTTTTCACAACGGACCCTGCCACCTAGCTTTGTATCATCAGTAAATTTGGAAATGTTACATTTAGTCCCCTCACCCAAATCATTGATATAGATTGTGAATAGGTGGGGCCCAAGCACCAATCCTTGCGGTGCCCCACTAGTCAATGCCTGCCATCCTGAAAAAGACCCGTTTATCCCTCCTCTTTGTTTTATGTCTGTTAACCTGTGTAAAGCCCGTGTAGATTGGAGTTCGCTCTCAGCTATTCCCAGCGACGTGAAAATGAAACACGAGGAGACGAGGATTACCCCGAACAGCAGAACTGGGCACTGACTTTATTTCGATTGCTGAGTGAGTTGTTCTGGTCCTTTAATATTTCCTTCACCACTAAAACGCCTGTTTTAACTCACAGGCATTAATGGGCGGTTTTATTAAATGGTGGATAGTTTCCATCAAATAGATTTGAATAAATCTGCAAAAAGACGAGGTTAGGACTGGAACTGGTAAGATATCGATCACAACGTTAAAATCAAAGTCAGCCTCATTGTCCAATGAGGCAGGGAAGCACGAACATAGAGGAAGGGAATGAAGCAAGGAGGGAAGGAAGGGAAGAAGAAGGAAGGCGCTCTCGATTCCAGCTTCTTTCCATTAGAGCTGGGTGAAGTATTAGGTGGAGAAATTGGGAGAGTTTTACCAATCAGGGAGAGAAAATATCGTCTAACTTGGGGACTGTAACATTTTCAGTCTACGTATCTTCCAACTCGATTAACAGTCCTGAGACTTTAACCTCTCACCAACCTCGAACTAACATTATTATCCAAAAGGAATCATCCAAAAATCCCTTTTATTTCAGTATTTCTGTTTCCAAACGGTAGAATCAATCTGCCCGTGCTCCCAGATTGACAATGTGGAAAATATGGAGAAGGCTTCTGGAAACAAATGGATTTACATATTTACCTCACAGTTTCAGCACTTCTGGGACTGAATTCCTGCTTTAAATAATAAAATTGCCGTTTTCTTGCAATGTACTGAACACATGCTGATTTTCTGGCAGTTATTATTTGAAGACTTGTTGAATGTCTCCTGGCCGAGGAAAGTGCTTCTATTAAAATATTGGGGCGTGTCCGGGATTTGATTCCCGGCACCTCTTGCATTTTAATTGATGTGAAGTCCCAAAACGTGAAACACACCGCGAGAAGAAAGAGCCGCTAACCCTGCACAGACTGTTTAAACTCAGCACTTAACATTTCACATACATAAAGCAGATATCGCAGATCAGAGACAGCATTAAGGGAAATTAGCGAAGCGTGCAGTAAGGGCACAGTAGACATCATGGGCGACATTAATCTACATAGAGATTGGGCTAAGGAAATTAGTAACAATACTGTGGAGGAGGAATTCCTGGAGTGTTTACGGGATGATTTCCTGGACCAATATGTCGAGGAACCAACCAGAGGTCAGGCCATCTTAGACTGGGTATTAGGTAATGAGAAAGGATTAATTAGCAATCTTGTTGTAAGAGGCCCCTTGCGTCGGAGCGATCATTATATGATAGAATTCTTCATTAAATGGAGAATGAAGTAGTTGACTCAGAAACTAAGGTCCTGAATTTAAATAAAGGAAACTACGATGGGCTGAGGCACGAATTGAGTAAGATTGATTGGGGCATGTCCCTCAAAGTGGATATGCAATGGCAAACATTCAAAGACGGCATGGAAAAACTACTGCATTTGTTCATCCCAGTTTGGCATAAAAATAAAACAAAAAAGGTGGAGCAACCGTGGCTAACAAGGGAAATTAGGGATAGCATAAGATCCAAGGAGTGGACATATAAATTGGCCACAAAAAGCATTAAACCTGAGGATTCGGAGCAGTTTAGAATTCAACAAAGGAGGACAAAGGGATTAATTAAGAAGGGGAAAATAGAATATGAGAGTAAGCTTGCTGGGAACATAAAAACTGACTGTAAAAGCTTTAATAGATATGTGAAGAGGAAAAGATTGGTGAAGTCAAGCGTAGGTCCCTTGCAGTCAAAATCAGGGGAATTTATAATGGGGAACAAAGAAATGGCAGACCAATTAAATACATATTTTGGTTCTGTATTCACAAAGGAGGACACAATAACATCCCAGAGATGTCGGGGAACATAGGGTCTGACGAAAGGGAGGAACTGAAAGAAATCAGTATTTGTAGGGAAATTGTGTTCGGGAAATTGATGGGATTGAAGGCCGGCAAATTCCCAGGGCCTGATAATCTACATCCTAGGGTCTTAAGGAAGTGGCGCTAGAAATAGTGAATGCATTGCTTATCATCTTCCAACATTCTATGGAATCTGGAACAGTGCCCATGGATTGGAGGGATGCTAATGTTAACCCACTGTACAAAAATGGTGGTAGAGAGAAAACGGGTAATTATAGACCGGTAAGCCTGACATCGGTAGTGGAGAAAATGCTAGAGCCCATTATAAAAGATTTAATAGCAGAGCACTTGGAAAACAGTGACAGGATCGGACAAAGTCAACATGGATTTACAAAAGCTTAATCGTGCTTGACTAATCTACTGGAATTCTTCGAGGATGCAACTTGTCAAATAGATAAGGGAGAACCAGTGGATCTGGTGTATTTGGACTTTCAGAAGGCTTTCGATAAGATCCCACATAAGAGATTAGCGTGTAAAGTTAAGGCACATGGGATTGGGGGCAAGGTATTGACTTGGATAGAGAACTGGTAGGCAGACAGAAAGCAAAGAGTTGGAATAAATCGGTCTTTTTCCACGTGGCAGGCAGTGACTAGTGGTGTACCGCAGGGTTCAGTCCTTGGACCCCAGCTAATCACAATATATATTAATGATCTAGACAAGGGAACTAAATGTAATATCTCCAAATTTGCAGATGACACAAAGCTGGGTGTGCGTGTGTGCTGTGAAGAGGATGCCGAGAAACTCCAGGATGATTTGGACAGGTTGGGTGATTGGGCAGAAGCATGGCAGATGCAATATAACGTGGATAAATGCGAGGTTATCCACTTTGGTGGCAAAAACAGGAAGGCAGATTATTATCTGAATGGCAATAGATCGGGAGAAGGGGAAGTGCAACGAGACCTGGGTGTCCTTGTGCACCAGTCGCTGAAGGTAAGCATGCAGGTGCAGCAGGCAGGTAAGAAGGCAATTGGTATGTTGGCCTACGTAGCGAGAGGGTTTGATTACCGGAACAAGGATGCCTTGCTGCAGTTGTACAGGGCCTTGGTGAGACCACATCTTGAGTATTCTGTGCAGATTTGGTCGTCTTATCTGAGGAAGGATGTTCTTGCCATGGAAGGAATTCAGCGAAGATTCACCAGGCTGATACCTGGGATGGCAGGAATGATGTATGAGGAGAGATTGGGTCGATTGGGCTTGTACTCCCTGGAATTTAGAAGAATGAGATGGGATCTCATTGAAACTTATAAAATTCTGACAGGACTGGACAGACTAGATGCAGGAAGGATGTTCCCGATAGTCAGGGAGTCCAGAACCAGGTGTCACAGTCTAAGGAAAAGGGGTAATCCATTTATGAGGGAAATGAGGAGGAATTTCTTCACCCAGAGAGTGGTGAACGTGTGGAATTTTCTACCACAGAAGGCAGTAGAGGCCAATTCATCAAATATATTCAAGAAGGAGTTGGATATATTTCTTAAGCCTAAAGGGATCAAGGGGTATGGGGAGAAAGCAGGGACCGGAAACTGAATTTCGATGATCAGTCATGATCGCATTGAATGGCGGAGCAGGCTTGAGGGATCGGATGGCCTACTCCTGCTCCTATCTTCTATGTTTCTATGTTTCTCTTTTAAATCTCAAATATTGCTCAAATGCTTCAAAATGTGAATACGACATTAAATCTGTTTCAATACAGTGGGGGGATTTAAAGCAGATTCGGTGCCAATAGATTCCAAGGTGATCTTCCCTGTACGATAACAACTTCTCCTTTGACTTCACTCATTTCCTCCAAATGAAAGATGTTGCTATGTGTACCCACATGTATCCTCGCTATGCCTGCCTTTTCGTGGGATATGTGGAACAATCTTTTATCCAGTCCTACTCGGGTCCCCTCCTGATGTGCTATCAATAACTCAAAAGACTGAGATTAAGCGAGTAATTAACAGGCTTTTATTAACAAGAGAATGAAGGTGTGCCTCGAGTGGTCGACCGGTCCAGAATAGAGAGGGACTGTGGAGCAGTCACCTTTATACTTGGATTCGTTGGAGGAGTCAGCCGAGATATGTACAGGCATGTACACAGTGGAATACAAACTGTGGTTTACCACATTCATCCCTTGTTTAAAAATGAGTCTGGCGGGGTGAAGTGTATTAAAAGTTAGTCTATTGGAGTCTCTCCAGAGGTCTTGTCTGCCGCTGTGATCGACGTGGCGACGGCAGGGGTAGTGAAGCTTCCGGCGTCGAGTCCCGCGTAGGCTGGGGCACTGGTGTGTAGTCCTCGTAGGTGTCGAGCAGGTCGCAGGGCCCAGTCCTGCTGTCTGCTCGGGCTGGATATCGGATCGTGGGGGGCGGTGGTAGTGGGTAGTGGGTTACTGCGGCCCCCGAGGGTGCGAGGTCTCGTATGGAGACTGTGTCCTCCTGCCCGTCCGGGTACGCAATGTAAGCGTACTGGGGGTTGGCGTGGAGGAGGTCGACCCTCTCGACCAGATGGTCCATTTTATGGGTCCTCACGTGTCTTCTCAGTAGGACCGGCCCTGGGGACGTCAGCCATGGCGGTAGCGATGTCCCCGATGTGGACTTCCTTGGGAAGACAAACATTTTCTCATGAGGGGTGGCGTTAGTGGCAGTGCAGAGCAGTGACCGAATAGAGTGGAGTGCATCGGGGAGCACATCCTGCCAGCGGGAGGTCGGAAGGCCCCCAGACTTCAAGGCTAGCAGGGCGACCTTCCAAACTGTCGCATTCTCTCTTTCCACCTGTCCGTTCCCCCGGGGGTCGTAACTGGTGGTCCTGCTTGAGGCAATACCCCTAGCTAGCAGGTACTGATGGAGTTCGTCGCTCATAAACGATGAGCCCCGGTCGCTATGGATATAGCTGGGGAAACCGAACAGGGTGAAGGGGTCGTTCAGACATTTAATGACCCTGGCACTGGTCATGTCCGGGCAGGGGATGGCGAATGGGAAACGGGAGTACTCATCAATAATGTTGAGGAAGTACACATTGCGGTCGGAGGAGGGGAGAGGCCCTTTAAAATCAACGCTCAGGCGCTCGAAGGGGCGAGTGGCTTTTATCAGGTGAGCCCTGTCTGGTCTATAAAAGTGCGGCTTGCACTCGGCGCAGACTTGGCAGTTCCTGGTCATGGTCCTCACCTCCTCAATGGAGTAAGGCAGGTTGCGGGCCTTGATGAAGTGGAAGAACCTGGTGACCCCCGGGTGGCAGAGGTCATTGTGGAGGGCCCGCAGCCTATCGATCTGCACGCTGGCGCAGGTGCCACGCGATAGAGCATCCGGGGGTTCATTGAGCTTCCCGGGCCGGTACAAGATCTCGTAATTGTAGATGGAAAGTTCGATTCTCCACCTCAAGATCTTGTCGTTTTTGATTTTGCCCCTCTACTTGTTCTTAAACATAAAAGCAACTGAACGCTGGTCAGTGAGCAGGGTAACTCGTTTTGTGGCCAGGTAGTGCCTCCAATGACGCACAGCCTCCACAATAGCCTGGGCCTCCTTCTC
This sequence comes from Somniosus microcephalus, assembly GCF_052327205.1. NCBI lineage: Eukaryota > Metazoa > Chordata > Chondrichthyes > Squaliformes > Somniosidae > Somniosus > Somniosus microcephalus. Next base: position 22,107,936 of record NW_028225179.1, on the reverse strand, counting down.
AACAGCGGAGTGCCTGGTCTCCGAGCCCTGGAGGGTTCGTGAAAAGAAGGCCACTAGTCTCCCCGCCTGATTGAGGGTAGTGGCCAGGGCAAAGTCGGACGCGTCGCTTTCCACCTGGAAGGGGATGGATTCGTCCACTGCATGCATGGTGGTTTTGGCAATGTCTTCCTTGATACGGTGGAAGGCTAAGCGGGCCTCTGCCATCACGGGAAAAGAGGTGGACTTGATCAGCGGACGGGCCTTGTCCGCATAGTAGGGGACCCACTGGGCGTAATAAGAGAAAAACCCTAGCCACCTCTTCAGGGCCTTGAGGCAGTGGGGCAGTGGGAGTTCCATAAGGGGACGCATCCGGTCGGGATCGGGGCCGATGACTCCGTGTTCCACAATGCAGCCAAGGATGGCGAGGTGGGTTGTGCGGAATATGCACTTCTCCTTGTTATACGTCAGGTTGAGGAGTTTGGCAGTGCAGAGGAATTTTTCGAGGATTGCGTCATGGTCCTGCAAGTATTGGCCGCAGATGGTCACATTGTCCAGATATGGGAAAGTGGCCTGCAAAGCATTTTGATCGACCATCCAGTCCATCTCCCTTTGGAAGACGGAGGCCCCGTTGGTGACGCCAAAGGGAACCCTAAGGAAGTGATAGAGGCGGCCGTTTGCCTCAAAGGCAGTATACTGGCTGTCCTCAGGGCGGGTAGGAAGCTGGTGGTACGCTAATTTCAGGTCAATGGACGAGAGGATGCGGTACTGCGCGATCTGCTTGACCATATCAGCTATGCGGGGGAGTGGGTAAGCGTCCAGCAGGGTGTAGTGATTTATTGTCTGGCTGCCGTCGATGACCAGGCGCTGCTTCTCGCCGGTCTTAACGACCACAACCTGGGCTCACCAGGTGCTGGTGCTGCCCTCAATAATCCCTTCCTTCAGGAGATGCTCCACTTCAGTTTTAATGAAAACCCTGTCCCCGGCACTGTATCGCCTGCTCTTTGTGGCGATGGGCTTAGAGTCGGGGGTGAGGTTAGCGAACAGTGGGGGGGGGGGGTGACTCTGAGTGTGGAGAGGTTGCACCTGGTGCACGGCTGGCAATTTGGAAGCTGCTGGCTGCGGACTGTGAGTGGGGGGAGGGGTCCACCATACGCCATCGTAACACTTTTAAGGTGGCACTGAAAATCTAACCCCAGTAGAACGGCAGCGCAGAGGTGGGGCAGGACCAGAAGCTTAAAATTATCATACACTGTCCCGTCTACTACGAGTGTCACCATGCAGTAGCTGCCAATGTCCACCGACTGGGACTCGGAGGCCATAGGAATCTGCTGGTGTGCAGGCAGGACTGGGAGAGAGCAACGCCGCACCGTGTCGAGGTGGATGAAGCTCTCCGTGCTCCCAGAGTCAAAAAGGCAGATTGTTTCGTGACCATTTACCTTAATGTCCATTGTGGACCGGGCCAGCTGGTGCGGTCTCGCTTGGTCCAGTGTAATGGAGGCCAGCGTAGGGGTCGGTGTGTCGCTGCAAGTATCAGATGAGGCGGTGTCATTGGCCTGCTGTGTCCCGGCTGTCATCCAAGATGGCGGCGTCCATGATCCCCATGTGGCTGGAGGTGTCCAAAATGGCTGCTGTTCCGGTGGATCGCACATGGCAGTGGAGGCCCAAGATGGCGGCCCGCACGGCCCACACGCGGCGCTGCTCGGGTTCGGGGTGGTTTTGGTCCTGCCGATGCTGGCGTCGTGTCCCTTCTTCCTGCAGCCCGAGCTGATCGCATTTTTCGCCAGGCAGCGTGCTCTGGGGTGTTTGGCCTGGCCACAGAAGCAGCATTTCTGGCCTTGGGGCATTGCTGTCTGGCCTTGGGACACTGCTGCGGTAGTTGGGCCGTTGCTGGGATGTGGCTGGGGTGGCACGGCGCTATGAGACGGTCCTACCGTGTCCCAGGCTGTCGTTCCCCGCGGCATCCACGGTGCAGAGGAGTAGGCATCCATGCCCCGGTAGGCTGCATCCAATGATAGTGCGAGTTCAGTGGCCTTCTTGAGATCGAGGTCACTCTGCTCCAACAGTCGCTGTCGGGTGTAATTGGACCTGTGGCCCGCTACAAAAGCATCCCGGATAAGTTCCTCTGTGTACACGGCAGCCTTTACATCCTTACAACCACAGGCCCGGCCAAGCACAGACAGTGCCTGAAGGTATTCCTCGGTCAACTCCCCAGGTTGTTGTTTACGACTCCCCAGAAGGTGCCTGGCGTGCACTTCATTCGCTGGGCGCGTGTACTGGTCCTTGAGGAGCTTGATTGCATCCGCATACGAGATTGCGTCCTGGATGACTGAGTACACTCGGTGGTTCACTTTGGAGGTCAGGACATCCAGTTTGTCCACGTCCGATTTGACCATTGCAGCGGAGGTGACCAGGAATTTTTCAAAGCACCTCAGCCAGTGAGTAAACTTGGTGGATGTGTCCGCCTCCCGATGGTTTAAGTCTAGGCATGCTGGTGTGAGGATCTTCTCCATTATAAAATCTTGTTAATAAAATTGATGCGCTATCAATAACTCAAAAGATTGAGATTAAGCGAGTAATTAACAGGCTTTTATTAACAAGAGAATGAAGGTGTGCCTCGAGTGGTCGACCGGTCCAGAATCGAGAGGGACTGTGGAGCAGTCACCTTTATACCTGGACTCGTGGAAGGAGTCAGCCGAGACATGTACAGGCATGTACACAGTGGAATACAAACAGTGATTTACCACACCTCCCTCACCTCTTTTTCTGGTACATTGATGACTGTATTGGTGCAGTTTCCAGTCTCGCCCTGAACTAGACATTTCATTCACTTTGCCTCCAATTTCGACCCTTCCCTCACCCTCACACGGTCCATCTCCGAATCTCCACTTCCCTTCCTCGACTTCTCCGTCTCCATCTCTGGGGATAGGTTATTGACCAAAATTCACTACAAGCCCACTGACTCCCACAGCTACCTGGACTACACTTCCTCCTCACCCCGCCTCCTATAAGGACTCTATTCCATTCTCCCAGTTTCTCTATCTCTGCCGCATCTGCTCCGAGGATGTCGCCTTCCACACCAGCACTTCTGACATGACTTCCCTTTTCCGCAACCGATGAATCCCCTCTACCATGGTTGACACGGCCCTCGACCATGTCCGTTCTATCTCCCGCACTTCTGCCCTCACCACTGCAACTCCCTCCTAGAACCACGGTAGGGTTCCCCTTCTCCTTATCTTTCACCCCACCAGCCTCCACTTTCAACGGATCATCCTCCACCACTTCCGCCACCTCCAATTTGAACCCACCACCAAACGCATCTTCCCTTCACCTCCCCTTTCAGCATTCCCTAGGGAACGCTCCCTCCGTGATACCCTAGTCCACTCCTCTATAACCGCAACACCCCCTCCCCTTCACCTGGCACCTTCCCGTGCAAGTGCAGGAGATGCAATACCTGCCCTTATACCTCCCTCCTTCCCACTGTCCAGGACCACAAACACCCCTTCCAGGTGAAACAGCGATTTACTTGTACTTCTTGCAATCTAGTATACTGTATTTGATGCTCACGATGTGGCCTCCTCTACATTGGGGAGACCAAACGCAGATTGGGTGACTGCTTTGCGGAACTGCTCTGTTCAGTCCATAAGGATGACCCTGAACTTCCGGTCGCCTGTCACTTTAATTCACCGCCCCATTCCCACTCAGGCCTCACCATCTTCGGCCTCTTGCATTGTTCCATGGAAGCTCAGCGTAAGATCGAGGAACAGCACCTCATCTTCTGATTAGGCACTTTACATAGAATTCAAAATTTTCAAATTATAACCTCGGCCCCCATTACATTTTTACTTATATTTTTTATCCACACCTTTGTTTTTGCGCTCCCCCTTTTTTTCTCTCCCACATGCCAGCTGTCTCCAATTCTGCCAGCGCATTTCACACCTAATCTAGAGCCACCTTTTGTCTCCACTACTCCTATCACCATCTTGTCTCATTTTGAATATCCCTTCATGTCTCTTCACTTCTCTTTTGTTCTCTCCCAGCCTGGCATTTTAATCTGTTTCATTTCCTGTGTTTTTCAGTCTTGGGAAAGTGTTTTGACCTGAAACTTTTACTCTATTTCTCTCTCCACGGATGTTGCCTGGCCTGCTGAGTTTTTCCAGCATTTTCTGTTGTGATCTTCTGTGGATGTCTTGCCTCCCTCTCCCCTTCCTCCCACACGCAGCCGGTTTTTAAACCTTGTTTTAAATCTGCTGCTCTGCTGGGCCAGTGCATTCCACAGTCTCACAACCCTTTCCACAAATACACTTTCACTGCATGACTTCTCTGTTTCTTAGATATTAATCACCTTGAGGTGCAATGATGGCGTTTGTGACGTCAAATTAAAATGCGGCCAATTGCAAACACGTTGGGGTCAAAGTTTCTTTTGCATAGAATTGAACCTGAATCTTTCAAGATGGAATATTATTTTTGCTGCATCACAATAAACAATATCTTATTATAAATGTTGGCTCATTAGTTCCCCAGTGTCAGAAGAAGTATTGTCTGATCCCCTCATTTATTTCATATATGGCACAAACATAGGGTAATCATTCAGAATCACCTCACAGATTGACACTGAGGTAAATTAAGTGGGAGGTACAGACAGCATCGGGACACGTGGAGGAATAGACAAGAGAGTTGGAGAAATAATAAACGGCCTGAGAGTCCAGAAGACAGTGAATGGTAGCTGATAGATATCAATGAGTGGAGGCGAGAAATTGTATTGGGATTCGGCACCGTGGCTTAGCTGGTCCAAGCTGTTTGTCTAGTTAAACAGGGGATCCTGCGTTCGACTCCCAGCAGGGTCATTTTTTTTTAATGAATCTCTAGGGATGAGCTTCTTCTCGTGTGAAAAGGCTAAAATTCTTTTAAATGTAACTGCGGCTGCACTAGTTCCCATTCTGGATGAAGGCTCCAGTCGCTGCGGGGCCTGGGTCGAATTTCACCACTTCCTAATTTCTGGCGGTGCTGATTTTTAACTCTTCACCTATTCTCCATCTTTTCTAAGCAGTGCCGTGTGTTACTTTGTTGTGGTCAGAGCAGAGCTCCAGTATTTGATGTGTGGCGCCATGATCATATACTGGTTATTACTCTGCGTTGTGGCCGCAGCAACCTCGGTCCGAATCCGAGTCACGGCACAGATTTCCCTTCCTTGCGCATACAATAGCCCTCCTTTATTTCCCTCCTTCAATGTCATTGTAACTTTCCTGCGGTATTACCTTAATCTAACATTCACTTTCTCCTACTTAAACCGCTAAGTGTGCTCTGCTCCCACCGCTGATCCTGGGGCACATGTCCCATTCGCCCCAATGTGAATTGGTGCATTGAAGCGAGTCGATAGATTTAGACCTGCGGGACCTCTCGACAGACAAGCTCTGCGAAAGCAGGGCCGGCCTTTGGAAACAAAGCAGCCCGATTGTACAAGAACATTCCTTGGGAAATGAAGTGCACTGGGGAGGCTAACTGAAGAATTGGATTTGTTCACCTGGTAGTTGATGCTTCTCCCTAAACAGTTGATCAGCGTGAGCGACGGGAAGCGCTACATTGCTGCGGATGAAGGGTGAAATATGCAATTTTGGCAAACTGGTTGTCAAAAAGGAAACTCGATGCTCAGGATTTATGAAGGAGAGTAAGGGACGCTCCGGACGTAATAGACAGGGGAAGGGACGCTCCGGATATACCAAACTGTTTCGGGGACGCTCCAGATTTACCAGACAGTGTAAGGGACGCTTCTGTTGTACTAGACAGGGTAAAGGACACTGCGGATGTAACAGACAGTGTAAGGGACGCTCCGGATGTTCCAGGCAGTTTCAGGGACGCTCCGAATTTGCCATACATGGTAAGGGACTTTCCTGTTTTACCAGACAGGGTAAGGGACGCTCCGGATATACCAGACAGGTTAAGGCACAGTCTAGATGTACCAAAAAGGGTAAGGGACGCTCCGGATATATCTCACAGGGTACGGGACGCTCCGGCTGTATCAGACAGGGTAATGGACGCTCCGGATGCATCGGATAGTGTAAGACACGCTCCGGATGTACCAGACTGTGTAATGTACGCCCCCGATGTACCAGACAGTGTAAGGGACGCTCCGGATGTTTCAGAAAGGGTGAGGGACGCTCCCGATGTACCAGACAGGGTAAAGGACCCTCCGGATGTAGTAGACAGGGTAAGGGATGCTCAAGAGGTTCTGGAGCGGGTAAGGGATGCTCAGAGCCTATCAGACAGGGTAAGGGGTGCTGAGGAGGTATCAGAGAGGCTGTTGGATGCAGGGTTATTACTTTCTAAACATCACATTTTCTAAGTATCACTTAAAGCAAAAGTTAAATCCGAATGTAACAGATGTTCTGCCGTGTCCCACGTGGGGGCAATGAGAAGGTAGAATGGGGCCGGACTGGACATTTACAGAGCTCAGCAATACATTTATAGCTGACACAGATTCCCCCACTCAATACAATAATAAATAATACAGATACATCTAAATATACTTGAAACGAACAGTGGTGCAAAAGCATTTACATCTAACACAATAGCAACTCACAAATACATTTAAGAACATAAGAACATAAGAGCATAAGAAATAGGAGCAGGAGTAGGCCAATCGGCCCCTCGAGCCTGCTCCGCCATTCAATAAGATCATGGCTGATCTGATCCTAACCGCCAATCCACTATCACAGAACCATCTCCTGAATCTAGCAGAATTAGACAAACGAAATAGGAGCAGGATCAAGCTACACGGCCCCTGTGCCCGCTCCGCTACCCACACGGGCATGACCGATCCGAATCTAGACTCATGTCCAAATTCCCGCCCGCTCCCCGTAACCTTTAATTCCCTTTACTTCTAGGAAACTGTCTATTTCTGTTTTAAATTTATGTAATGATGTAGCTTCTACAGCTTTTTGGGGCAGCATATTCCATGGACCTACCACCCTCTGAGTGAAGTAGTTCCTCCTCATCTCAGTTTTGAAAGAGCAGCCCCTTATTCTAAGACTATGCCCCCTAGTTCTAGTTTCACCCATCATCGGGAACATCTTCCCCGCATCCACCCGATCCAACCCCTTCACAATCTTATATGTTTTAATAAGATCACCTCTCATTCTTTTGAACTACAATGAGTAGAGTCCCAATCTACTCAACCTCTTCTCATATGTCCATCCCATCATCCCCGGGATTAACAGAGTGAAACTTCTTTGTACTGACTCGAGAGCAAGTATGTCCTTTCTTAAGTATGGACACCAAAACTGTACGCAGTATTCCAGGTGCGGTCTCACCAATACCTTGTACAACTGAAGCAATACCTCCCTATTTTTATATTCTATCCCCCTAGCAATGAAAGCCAACATTCCATTGGCCTTCTTAATCACTTGCTGCACCTGCATACTAACCTTTTGAGCTTCGTGCACCAGGACCCCAGGTCACTTTGTACTTCATTACTTTCCAGTTTCTTGCCATTAAGATAATAACTTGCTCTACGACTTTTCCTGCCAAAGTGCATAATCTCACACTTTCCAGTATTGTATTCCATCTGCCAAACCTCTGCCCACTTACTTAGCCTGTCGATGTCCCCTTGCAGGTTTTTTATGTCCTCCTCACTCACTACTTTCCCTCCAATCTTAATATCATTTGCAAACTTTGATATGTTACACTTGGTCCCCTCCTCCAAATCGTTAATATAGATTGTAAAGAGTTGGGGACCCAGCACAGACCCCTGCGGAACACCACTAGTTACTGATTGCCAGTCTGGGAATGAACCATTTATCCCAACTCTCTGCCTTCTGTTAGATAGCCAATCCTCTATCCATGCCAGAATATTACCCCCAATCCCGTGATTTTTTATCTTAAGCAATAATCTTTTGTGTGGCACCTTGTCAAATGCCTTTTGGAAGTCTAAATACACCACGTCCACTGGTTCCCCTTTATCCACCCTATACGTTACTTCCTCAAAGAACTCCAGCAAATTTGTCAAACATGACTTCCCCTTCATAAAACCATGCTGACTTTGTCCTATTAAATTATGATTATCCAAATGTCCTGTTACTGTCTGCTTAATAATGGACTCCAAAATTTTACCTACCACAGATGTTAGGCTAACCGGTCTATAGTTTCCAGCCTTCTGTCTATTGCCCTTTTTAAAAAGGATGTTACATTTGCAGTTTTCTAGTCTGCCGGGACCTATCTAATTTTATCTAATATGGACACACACAAATATATTTATAACCATCACTCGTGATTGTTTGCTGAAAAGATACCTTAATTGTTTGTCTTTAAAGCCATGATATTTACATGGCAGCTGCATTGACGTTCCTCCTGAGCAGCTGGAGATTGATAGAGAATGATTTGGGTCCTGAACGATCATTTCTTAGGCGGATTAAAACAAGTTTGAGTGCAAGCCCAATATTAGAAGTCGACGTTAAAAAGGGGCTCATGTGGGACCTTTCGCAAATCGCAATCTACAGTCCCGAAAGCGAGATTCTTACACCTAGATTAAATAGTCACTCTGTCTAGAATACAGGCCTCATCAACTGGTTATCAAACGTAAAATCAAATGGATTTGTCATGTATTTTCCATTGCATTTTGACTGAGACGTGTGCCCGCAGTTCCATTCCGGTTCCAAGCCCTCTATTTACTGTCGATGACTTGCCCGGAATGTGCTTGGAGAAGTGTTAGAATCGCAGTACAGCCCTTCCCACTGTCGCTTCCTCTAAATCTCCATCCAGGATTTTCACCAGTGCAAGGTTCATCAACCTGAGCTACTGTTTAATTTGTTCTCGGCATTAACTGTGCTGATCCTTTAACTTGTTACACTACACCGCATCTCCAAATTTGTCGATTGCACCTCGAGGGCACATTTCATACGTAAACCTGCAACATCTGCCAGAGAAAGATTCAATTTCAGCGGTTCCAACAACAATGAGTCGATCGATATCAACCTCGACCATCCTTAACTACGCTATAGATGCAAATTTCTGCGCTCCTCTGCTTCAGTGACATTTTGTTTCGCAGCGATGGGCAGTTTATGCTCTCTGAGGCTGCAATTGCTGCTTTCCGCTGGCAGAGGGTGCTTGGCGAGAGCGGGACCGGACAGACGGCCTGAACTTCGCTGCTGTCGCGGCCTCACGGACTCCGGGAGCTGGGGAACAACAAACCAACTCATGGGTTTGTAGCGGCACCTGAAATGCGGCTCCGAACTGTTGCTATTGACCGAGGCAGCGCTGCAGGATCCTGTAATGATCTCTCACACAGTCGGTATCTCTGTAGCGTTTGAGTGTGTACAGAACTGTATAGATTAACGGCTGTTAATGTATTTTATTAATCTCTAGCTACAAAAGATGATTGAACCAGGGACCTGTTGTACTTTAGATGGAAGTGATAACCGCTACACTTCGGAAACCGCTGCTCTTTGAATAATTAGAGAAACAGCTCAGAACAGCAATTGTAATCTACAAATACTCTTACCCTACGACGGATTCCATTCCAGTCGAGGAGTTAGCTTTAAGAAAACTGTTCTATTACATAAAACTCTTAGACTGTGTGAAAACGTTATTGTAATCGTCATTAATCAACCGGTAACTCACATGGTTAACGAATCATGGACAAAATTTTAAAACGTTTTTTGTGTTTTGGAAATGATGAATTTTCATCGGTTCTCATATTGCAGACTGTATTTTAGGAGTTGGGTAAAACTGTTCAGTGCTTATGACACCAGGATCTGGTGCAGCCTTTGGTAAATTCACCAGCTCGCTAACACATGAGAGTAACTCCTGCTTCACTCTTTCATATAAACCCAGGCAATGTGCCTTAATTAAACAACATTGCACCCCCGCACGATTAGACAACCTGAGATGTGCAAGTAAATGAGCATGGATAAATAGCACAGGTCAAGCACAGCTCCAGTTGCGCAATCGGTTAGCGTGCGGTACTGTTCATAACAATAACTATCAGACTTGGAGCTAAATGCCGAGGTTGTGAGTTCGAGCATCATTTAAAGCAGCTAATGTTTTTGCGGTGTGATATTCCGCAAACTGTCTAGTTATTAGTTGTTCCACGTCGGCGCTTAGGATCCTCCGGCCCACCGTGTTGCAATAATTGATGGGAGCTTTAAAGGAGCCCTTCAGTGTTACTTATTGACAGGAGGGAAGGTGGGGCCAGTTTTAACTGTTAAACCAGCAACTATCTGGCAAACAATAACGTGCTGGAAAGAGTTTCGATTTCAACACAGTGACTGAGACTTTGGCACCAACGAGATGATGTGTAAACTCACGAGTTATCTGTACATGTTTCCGACATCATGTTGAACACAAACAACGATTCACCTGAACATGATGTTGAGAAATACAAGGACGGAAGTTACGTACAGACAATCGCCCAAACACCATATCCACAATTAGGTTGTCGCCGACATTCTTGTTATGGGGAGATTTGTGAAAAAATTCAGGGAAACTGCTCATATAAAGAAGTGGATTTAAGAAATGATAAACATATTTCAAATTAATGATCAGGTCCTCTGCGAACTGGGGTCGCACCAGCGCAGGGAAACCTAAGGCAAGCTCACACACAAAATCGGCAGCTTGTTGGTCTAGCGGTATGATTCTCACTTTGGGAACTTCGCTGTTTAAAATGCCACAGGTGCCGGGTCCAAATCCCGGACGAGCCCCGCCACATTTAGTTAAACCTCACCAACTCGATCATTACAGCTGGAATCGCTTTTGTTTATAAAAGACTAACACATTGAATGATACGGGACTGTGAGCACACGCGGTTTAAAACAAACACAGGGTGATCCTTGACTGACCACGACCCCGCCCAATATAGACAGTCCTGATTATTATTGCTTATGAAATCGAGGGAAACATAAATCAGGCTGTTTCTATAACGGGCGGCCGAATAGGATGCGCGAATTTTCTAGGGCGCCAAGTTGAAAGTTTACTCCATTATCATTTTTCCCTCTATCTCCGTCATTTCACTCCAGCCAAATGAACTGAGTGTAGGTGTCAGCCGTGGTTCAGCGGCAGCATACTCAAGCCCCACTCCAGAGAATTGAGCACATAATCCAGGCTGACACTCCAGTGCAGTACTGAGGTAGTGCTGCACTGTCGGCGGTGTCGTCTTTCCTTTATGACGTTCAACCGAGGCCTCAGATCCCATGAGAGTATGCCGAAAAGAATGAGGATTTCTGCCCATTATTTATCTCTCAACCAAAGAAAGCAAAGCAGAAAGTCTCGTCATTAAGGTTGATAAATATGTTTGAAATTATATTGCCTCCTAAACGATAAAGTTATATTATTGCTCTCTATTCATTTGGCTTTGTTCCCTCTAGTCTTTCATTTGGTGCCAATCGCAGAGGAACGAAGACAGGTAGAGATGGTTCTTAATCTCCGATTCCCGCTCTACCTTCATTCAAGAACTCCAGTGCTCTGTTTTAATTTTAACAAGATATGAAGAGTGCAGGGGCACAGATTTGAATCACCAGTGCGATTTTGACGAGATTGCGATCACAAAGGCTGTATGAGGCAGAATTCAGTGAAATGCTCGGAAGGTTTATCTGCATCACATTTGCAACGTAATAAAGACGAGGATGGCACTCGTAATCACACGTGCAAAGCACAGCCGATTAACAGTCCATGACCTTAACCCCTCGGCCACCTCATCTCACGAATCCACTGCGCTCAGCCGTACCATTTCCTGCTATTTGCATCTAAGCAGAAATATTCTGAAAGAAATTCCCCTTCCCCACTTGGCCTGCCCGTGCACACAGATCTACTATGTCGAAAATGTGCAATTAGCTTCATGTAAGCAAAAGGCCCTCCGTTATCTGCAGGTGAGAGACTGTCAAAACTGGTCGGTTTGAAGCCAGATTCAGAACAGGGAAGAAAAAGTTTCGCCCAGTTATTTAAACGACCGCGGCAGGACACGTACATGCAATCTTCTGACAACTGATGAATTCGCATCAAAGTCAAATGCATTATCCATTAGGCCACGCGTCCACTGCTACCGGCAAACTTCTTGTTATGGGAGAATTGTAAGCAGATTCAGGGAAACTGCTGATAAAATAATTGGATTAAGGAAAATATAAGCATATTTCAAATTAATGAACATATCCTCTGTGAACTGGGTTCGCAGCAGCGCAATGAAACCTAATGCAACTTCGAGCCCAAAATCGGTGGCTCGTTGGTCTAGGGGTATGATTCTCGCTTAGGGAATTTCACTACTTAAAAATCCCGGACTGAACCCTGCCAACCTTAACAGCTGGATCATCACAGCTAAAATCGCGCTCATGTTAAAAGACTTATACAATTGATGATGCTGACTGTGCGCCCACCCAGTTTAATCATACAGTCATAATGGCACAGACGGAGGCGATTCGGCATATCGAGCCAGTGCCATCTCTCTGTAGAGCAATCAAGTCAGTACCATTCCCTTGCACTATCCCCCTATTCCTGCAATTTTATTTCTCTCAAGTTCCTATCCAGTCTCCCCTTGAAAACATTGAGTGAATTCGGCAGCGGATTCCAGGTCATCATCACTCACTGCGTAATTTTTTGTCTTCACACCCCCCTCTGAATCTCTTGCCTAAAATCTTCAATCTGTGGCCCCTCGACGGAACAGCTCCCTCCTGCCCCAGTACTGGTGCCAGTGTCCCAGGAAGCAAAACCCATTTCTCCCACACCAGTCTTTGAGCCACGCATTTAGCACTCTAATTTTATTTGTCCTAGCCAAATTCGCTCGTGGCTCAGGTAAGTGTTTATTACCCTTGTGGTTCTGCATTTTAATTTGGCCCCTAGCTGCTCAAACTCCCTCAGCAGAACCTCCTTCCTTGTCCTATCTATGTCGTTGGTACCAACATGGACCACGACAACTGGATCCTCCCCCTCCCACTCCAAGTTTCTCTCCAGTCCAGAGGAGATGTCCTTAACCCTGGCACCGGGCAGGCAACACAGCCTTCGGGACTCTCGCTCTCGGCTGCAAAGAACTCTATCTATCCCCCTAACGATACTATCCCCTACCACTACAACATTTCTTTTAACTCCCCCCACTTAAATGGCCCCCTGCTCCATGGTGCTGTTAGCAGGTTGCTCATCCTCCCTGCAGTCCCTGTTCCCATCCTCACAGGGAGTAAGAGCCTCGAACCCGTTGGACAAGTGCAAGGGCTGCGCCTCCTCCAACACTACCTCCTGGATTCCCGTACCTGCCTCACTTCTAGTCACACCATCCTGACCCTGGCCACGGACCAAATCTGAATTAATTAATCTAATTGGTGTGAATACCTCGTGATACACAGAGTCCAGGTAACTCTCCCCCTCCCTGATGTGTCTCAGTGTTTGAAGCTTGGACTCCAGCTCTTCATCACGGAGCCAGAGTTGCTCGAGCAGCCAACACTTACTGCAAATGTGATCACCGTGAGCATCAATGGTGTTCACCAGCTCCCACATATTGCAGCAGCAACATATCACCTGATCTCCCATTCTATGTAATTAATTAAATTTCTTAATATTATTCTTAAATATCCTCTGCCCCGATTCTAGATGGTGAATAACACACCTTAGAAACTATAAACCGAAGAGATTTAAGCTTAAAAAGGGAGAAATACTTACCAACCAATCACTTACACGCTTTCTGGTGACGTCACACTTGGATTACTTTTTACCTCTCTCCTTCCCTCCGAGTTCCCAGACTGGAGATTGGTCTCTGGGGCCTTAACTGGTCTCTGGGGCCTTAACTGGTCTCTGGGACTTTTATAGCCCCGCTGTGCCGCTCAGGATTCCCGCCGATGCTGTGAGGCCTTAACTGGTCTCTGGGACTTTTATAGCCCCGCTCTGCCGCTCAGGATTCCCGCCAATGCTGTGAGGCCTTAACTGGTCTCTGGGACTTTTATAGCCCCGCTCTGCCGCTCAGGATTCCCGCCGACGCCGTGAGGCCTTAACTGGTCTCTGGGACTTTTATAGCCCCGCTCTGCCACTCAGGATTCCCGCCGACGCTGTGAGGTCTTAACTGGTCTCTGGGACTTTTATAGCCCCGCTCTGCCGCTCAGGATTCCCGCCGATGCTGTGAGGCCTTAACTGGTCTCTGGGACTTTTATAGCCCCGCTCTGCCGCTCAGGATTCCCGCCAATGCTGTGAGGCCTTAACTGGTCTCTGGGACTTTTATAGCCCCGCTCTGCCGCTCAGGATTCCCGCCGATGCTGTGAGGTCTTAACTGGTCTCTGGGACTTTTATAGCCCCGCTCTGCCGCTCAGGATTCCCGCCGATGCTGTGAGGCCTTAACTGGTCTCTGGGACTTTTATAGCCCCGCTCTGCCGCTCAGGATTCCCGCCGATGCTGTGAGGCCTTAACTGGTCTCTGGGGCCTTTTATAGCCCCGCTCTGCCGCTCAGGATTCCCGCCGATGCTGTGAGGTCTTAACTGATCTCTGGGACTTTTATAGCCCCGCTCTGCCGCTCAGGATTCCCGCCGATGCTGTGAGGTCTTAACTGGTCTCTGGGACTTTTATAGCCCCGCTCTGCCGCTCAGGATTCCCGCCGATGCTGTGAGGTCTTAACTGGTCTCTGGGACTTTTATAGCCAAGCTCTGCCGCTCAGGATTCCCGCCGATGCTGTGAGGTCTTAACTGGTCTCTGGGACTTTTATAGCCCCGCTCTGCCGCTCAGGATTCCCGCCGACGCTGCGAGGCCTTAACTGGTCTCTGGGACTTTTATAGCCCCGCTCTGCCGCTCAGGATTCCCGCCGACGCTGTGAGGCCTTAACTGGTCTCTGGGGCCTTTTATAGCCCCGCTCTGCCAATCAGGATTCCCGCCGACGCTGTGAGGCCTTAACTGGTCTCTGGGACTTTTATAGCCCCGCTCTGCCGCTCAGGATTCCCGCCGATGCTGTGAGGCCTCACCTGGTCTCTGGGACTTTTATAGCCCCGCTCTGCCGCTCAGGATTCCCGCCGATGCTGTGAGGCCTTAACTGGTCTCTGGGACTTTTATAGCCCCGCTCTGCCGCTCAGGATTCCCGCCGATGCTGTGAGACCTTACCTGGTCTCTGGGGCCTTTTATAGCCCCGCTCTGCCAATCAGGATTCCCATCTACGCTGTGAGGCCTTAACTGGTCTCTGGGGCCTTTTATAGCCCCGCTCTGCCGCTCAGGATTCCCGCCGATGCTGTGAGGTCTTACCTGGTCTCTGGGACTTTTATAGCCCCGCTCTGCCGCTCAGGATTCCCGCCGACGCTGTGAGGCCTTACCTGGTCTCTGGGGCCTATTATAGCCCCGCTAAAACAGGTTTGCTCACAATCTTGCTTTGGTGTTTCACAGTTGCGAGAAATCCCGGGTTCAAATCCCGGACGAGTCCCGCTACATTTTAGTCAAAACTGAGCTTCTTCTAGCCAATCAACATTGCAGAAAACTTAAATACTTTCTATTAAAAACAAGTGATTTCGTGTCATTTTGTCCATATCTTTCGAAATCACAGAGCTTCACTGAAGCAACTGAAAACCAACCAACTGAGAAAAGTTAAAGGCTCCCAGGTGTATTCTGCTCGGTGTCTCATTGGACGCCTTGCACCCGTGTTCGATTCCGGCCAATGCAGGAACTTTACATTTTTCTTTCTGCATCCATGAGCTCGCCTGAATTGGGATAAACTTACATTCAGCTTCAATCTTCTTGAAACACCCTCTTCCCTGAATATTGGTCAGTCCTGCTTTCTCTGGCGCTGAAAGGATGTGAGAAGCTGCCTTGTGAATTGGTCCTATGTGTGCCGAATTCAAACCGTACAGGTTTCTGTACTGGCCAGGAATCAAACCGGCATGAGCAGCCTGCCTGGTCTGATTAAACGGGATGCACACCTCATCTTTCATTTAAGCACTTTCCATCCTGTCTGAACTAATGGAAAGCCTTTTGCTTACAGAAGCTGATTCTACATTTTCACCATTGTCGATCTGGGTGCACAGGCAGGACAAGCGGTGAAGTGGACTTTCTTGTGGAGTATTTCTGTTTGGATGCAAAAAGCAGGAAATGGAATGTCTGAGTTGTCGTAGTCGGGAGACGAGAGGTTAAGACGATGGAATGTTAATCCATTGTGCTTATTTATTGTGTTGAATGTTTGATGCTGAAAACCCTTCCCAGCATTTGACTGAATCTTACATAAAATTAGCTTTAAATTCTAATCTCGTCCAAACCACTGGACTTGGCCCCTTCATTGTTCATATCTTGTTTAAATCAACACAGACCATTGGAATTCTTCACCTTCTTCAAAGAAGGTTAAACAGAGACCGCGAATCAGAGAGAGAACTTTCTTCCTTCTTCCTTCAGTTCGTTCGGCTGGAGTGAAATGACGGAGATAAAAAGGATGACATCCAAACAGAAACAATGTGCATGAAAGTCCTCTTCACCGCAAGTCCTGCCCGTTGCACCCGGATCCACAGCGTTGCAAATGTACAGTCAGCTTCTGTGAACAAAAGGAATTTAGATATTTCCGTTACATGAGGTCAGTGATTGTTAGAAATGGTCAGGTGTAAAACAGGTCCGATCCAGGTTGGAACCCAGTGTGCAAACCGACTGCTGATGCACATTCCAAGCATTTCACTGAAACTTACGTGAAATACAATTTCGTGAAAATTGCACTGGTGTGGCTGGTCTGTGCCCCTGCATTACTCATATCTTGTTAAAATTAAAATATTCCAAGAAATTCCTCAACCCACCTTGAATGAAAGTGGAGATGTGATCGCGAATCGGAGACTGAGAACCCTTTCTTCCTTCTTCCTTCCTCTGAGATTGGCACCGAATGAAATACTAGCGGCAACAGAGGCAAATGATTAGGGAGCAGAAACATAAATTTCTCCTTTGGAGGCAATTTAATTTCAAAAATATTTATCAAACTTAATGACGAGATTTTCTGTTTTTGGGACTTTGGTTGAGAGATAAATAATGCGCGAGAAATCCTCGTTCTTTTCAGCATCCTCTCATGGGATCTGAAGCCCCAGTTTAACATCTTACTAGAAAGACGGCACTGCCGACAGTGCAGCACGACCTCAGTACAGCCCTGGAGTGTCGGCCTGGTTTATGCACTCAAGTCTCTGGAGTGTGGCTTGAGTATGCTACCGCTGAGCCACGGCTGACACCGAAACTCAGTTCATTTGGCTGGAGTAAAATGACGGAGATAAAGGGAATAATGATAATGGAGTAAACTTTCAACTTGGCGTCCAAGATTAAACCGGGCATCGTTTTAGAAACAGCCCGATTTATGTTGCCATAGATTTCATAAGCTTTGAAAATCAGGCCTGTCTATAATGGGCGGGGTCGTGGTCACTTGCGAACCATTCTGGGTCTGTTTAAACCGGGAGTGCTCACAGTCCCGCATCATTCTGTGTCTGTTTGAAATGGCAGAGCTCACAATCTCGGATCATGCCGTTTATTTAGAAGCAGAGCGATTTCAACTTTCATGACCGAGTTGTTGAGTTTAACAAAATGTGTCAGGGCTCGTCCGGGATTTGAATCCGGGACCTCTCGCATTTTAATCATGAAACGCCCAAAGCGAGAATCATACCCCTAGACCAACGAGCCGGCCATGACATTCTTCCATTTGCATTGCGTTTCACTGCGCTGGTGCGAATCCAGCTCACAGAGGACCTGTTTATTCAGTTTAAATATTATTATCTTTTCCTCAATCCACTTCTTTTTTCGAGCAGTTTCCTTGAACCTGCTCACAATTCGCCCCATAAAAAGAGATGCAACGGCATTAGCGGCCGCATAGACTAATGGATAAGGCGTCTGACTTCGGTTGCAAATTCTTCAGTTATCAGAAGATTGAAGGTTCAAATCCTACGGAGGTCGTTTAATTATCTGGGCGACACTTTTTATATTCTGAATCTGGCGTGAAACCGGCCATTTTTGACAGCCCCTCATCTGAAGTAACGGAAGGCCTGTTGCTTACATTTAGCTGATTGTACATTTTCAACATTGTAGATCTGTGTGCACGGGCAGGATAAGCGGTGAAGTTGAATTTCTTTCAGGGTAGTTCTAATTAGATGCAAAAAGCAAGAAATGGAATGTCTGATAGCATTGCCTCGGTGAGACGAGGTGGCCGAGAGGTTAAGGCGATGGACTGCTAATCTATTGTGCTCTGCACGCGTGGGTTGGAATCCCATTCTCGTCGTTACTGTATTACACGTCTAATGCTGATGCACTTTCCAAGCATTTCACTGAATCTTACTTGAAATACAATTTCGTGAAAATTGTGCTGGTGTTGCTGGTCTGTGCCCTTGCATTACTCATATCTTGTTAAAATTAAAATATTCCAAGAAATTCCTCAACCCACCTTGAATGAAAGTGCAGATGAGATCGCGAATCGGAGACTGAGAACCCTCTCTTCCTTCCTCTGAGATTGGCACCGAATGAAAGACTCGCGGCAACAGAGGCAATTGATTAGGGAGCAGAAACATAAATTTCTCCTTTGGGGGCAATTTAATTTCAAAAATATTTATCAAACTTAATGACGAGATTTTCTGTTTTTGGGACTTTGGTTGAGAGATAAATAATGCGCGAGAAATCCTCGTGCTTTTCAGCATTCTCTCATGGGATCTGAAGCCCCAGTTTAACATCTTACTAGAAAGACGGCACTGCCAACAGTGCAGCACGACCTCAGTACTGCCCTGGAGTGTGAGCCAGGATTATACACTCAAGTCTCTGGAGTGTGGCTTGAGTATGCTACCGCTGAGCAACGGCTGACACCTAAACTCAGTTCATTTGGCTGGAGTAAAATGACGGAGATGAAGGGAAAAATGATAATGGAGTAAACTTTCAACTTGGCGTCCAAGATTAAACCGGGCATCGTTTTAGAAACAG
This sequence comes from Somniosus microcephalus, assembly GCF_052327205.1. Lineage (NCBI taxonomy): Eukaryota > Metazoa > Chordata > Chondrichthyes > Squaliformes > Somniosidae > Somniosus > Somniosus microcephalus. Next base: position 22,089,105 of record NW_028225179.1, on the reverse strand, counting down.
CCCGATTTATGTTGCCATAGATTTCATAAGCTTTGAAAATCAGGCCTGTCTATAATGGGCGGGGTCGTGGTCACTTGCGAATCATTCTGGGTCTGTTTAAACCGGGAGTGCTCACAGTCCCGCATCATTCTGTGTCTGTTTGAAATGGCAGAGCTCACAATCTCGGATCATGCCGTTTATTCAGAAGCAGAGCGATTTCAGCTTTGATGACCGAGTTGTTGAGTTGAACAAAATGTGTCAGGGCTCGTCCGGGATTTGAACCCGGGACCTCTCGCATTTAATAATGAAACGCCCAAAGCGAGAATCATACCCCTAGACCAACGAGCCGCCCAGGTCATTCTTCCATTTGCATTGAGTTTCACTGCGCTGGTGCGAATCCAGCTCACAGAGGACCTGTTTATTCAGTTTAAATATTATTATCTTTTCCTCAATCCACTTCTTTTTTCGAGCAGTTTCCTTGAACCTGCTCACAATTCGCCCCATAAAAAGAGATGCAGCGGCATTAGCGGCCGCATAGACTAATGGATAAGGCGTCTGACTTCTGGTTGCAAATTCTTCAGTTATCAGAAGATTGAAGGTTCAAATCCTACAAAGGTCGTTTAATTATCTGGGCGACACTTTTTATATTCTGAATCTGGCGTGAAACCGGCCATTTTTGACAGCCTCTCATCTGAAGTAACGGAAGGCCTGTTGCTTACATTTAGCTGATTGTACATTTTCAACATTGTAGATCTGTGTGCACGGGCAGGATAAGCGGTGAAGTTGAATTTCTTTCAGGGTAGTTCTAATTAGATGCAAAAAGCAAGAAATGGAATGTCTGAGAGCATTGCCTCGGTGAGACGAGGTGGCCGAGAGGTTAAGGCGATGGACTGCTAATCTATTGTGCTCTGCACGCGTGGGTTGGAATCCCATTTTCGTCGTTACTGTATTACACGTTTGATGCTGATGCACTTTCCAAGCATTTCACTGAATCTTACTTGAAATACAATTTCGTGAAACTTGTGCTGGTGTTGCTGGTCTGTGCCCTTGCATTACTCATATCTTGTTAAAATTAAAATATTCCAAGAAATTCCTCAACCCACCTTGAATGAAAGTGGAGATGAGATCGCGAATCGGAGACTGAGAACCCTCTCTTCCTTCCTCTGAGATTGGCACCGAATGAAAGACTCGCAGCAACAGAGGCAATTGATTAGGGAGCAGAAACATAAATTTCTCCTTTGGAGGCAATTTAATTTCAAAAATATTTATCAAACTTAATGACGAGATTTTCTGTTGTTGGGACTTTGGTTGAGAGATAAATAATGCGCGAGAAATCCTCGTGCTTTTCAGCATTCTCTCATGGGATCTGAAGCCCCAGTTTAACATCTTACTAGAAAGACGGCACTGCCAACAGTGCAGCACGACCTCAGTACTGCCCTGGAGTGTGAGCCAGGATTATACTCTCAAGTCTCTGGAGTGTGGCTTGAGTATGCTACCGCTGAGCCACGGCTGACACCTAAACTCAGTTCATTTGGCTGGAGTAAAATGACGGAGATGAAGGGAAAAATGATAATGGAGTAAACTTTCAACTTGGCGTCCAAGATTAAACCGTGCATCGTTTTAGAAACAGCCCGATTTATGTTGCCATAGATTTCATAAGCTTTGAAAATCAGGCCTGTCTATAATGGGCGGGGTCGTGGTCACTTGCGAATCATTCTGGGTCTGTTTAAACCGGGAGTGCTCACAGTCCCGCATCATTCTGTGTCTGTTTGAAATGGCAGAGCTCACAATCTCGGATCATGCCGTTTATTCAAAAGCAGAGCGATATCAGCTTTGATGACCGAGTTGTTGAGTTTAACAAAATGTGTCAGGGCTCGTCCGGGATTTGAACCCGGGACCTCTCGCATTTAATAATGAAACGCCCAAAGCGAGAATCATACCCCTAGACCAACGAGCCGCCCAGGTCATTCTTCCATTTGCATTGAGTTTCACTGCGCTGGTGCGAATCCAGCTCACAGAGGACCTGTTTATTCAGTTTAAATATTATTATCTTTTCCTCAATCCACTTCTTTTTTCGAGCAGTTTCCTTGAACCTGCTCACAATTCGCCCCATAAAAAGAGATGCAGCGGCATTAGCGGCCGCATAGACTAATGGATAAGGCGTCTGACTTCTGGTTGCAAATTCTTCAGTTATCAGAAGATTGAAGGTTCAAATCCTACAAAGGTCGTTTAATTATCTGGGCGACACTTTTTATATTCTGAATCTGGCGTGAAACCGGCCATTTTTGACAGCCTCTCATCTGAAGTAACGGAAGGCCTGTTGCTTACATTTAGCTGATTGTACATTTTCAACATTGTAGATCTGTGTGCACGGGCAGGATAAGCGGTGAAGTTGAATTTCTTTCAGGGTAGTTCTAATTAGATGCAAAAAGCAAGAAATGGAATGTCTGAGAGCATTGCCTCGGTGAGACGAGGTGGCCGAGAGGTTAAGGCGATGGACTGCTAATCTATTGTGCTCTGCACGCGTGGGTTGGAATCCCATTTTCGTCGTTACTGTATTACACGTTTGATGCTGATGCACTTTCCAAGCATTTCACTGAATCTTACTTGAAATACAATTTCGTGAAACTTGTGCTGGTGTTGCTGGTCTGTGCCCTTGCATTACTCATATCTTGTTAAAATTAAAATATTCCAAGAAATTCCTCAACCCACCTTGAATGAAAGTGGAGATGAGATCGCGAATCGGAGACTGAGAACCCTCTCTTCCTTCCTCTGAGATTGGCACCGAATGAAAGACTCGCAGCAACAGAGGCAATTGATTAGGGAGCAGAAACATAAATTTCTCCTTTGGAGGCAATTTAATTTCAAAAATATTTATCAAACTTAATGACGAGATTTTCTGTTGTTGGGACTTTGGTTGAGAGATAAATAATGCGCGAGAAATCCTCGTGCTTTTCAGCATTCTCTCATGGGATCTGAAGCCCCAGTTTAACATCTTACTAGAAAGACGGCACTGCCAACAGTGCAGCACGACCTCAGTACTGCCCTGGAGTGTGAGCCAGGATTATACTCTCAAGTCTCTGGAGTGTGGCTTGAGTATGCTACCGCTGAGCCACGGCTGACACCTAAACTCAGTTCATTTGGCTGGAGTAAAATGACGGAGATGAAGGGAAAAATGATAATGGAGTAAACTTTCAACTTGGCGTCCAAGATTAAACCGTGCATCGTTTTAGAAACAGCCCGATTTATGTTGCGATAGATTTCATAAGCTTTGAAAATCAGGCCTGTCTATAATGGGCGGGGTCGTGGTCACTTGCGAATCATTCTGGGTCTGTTTAAACCGGGAGTGCTCACAGTCCCGCATCATTCTGTGTCTGTTTGAAATGGCAGAGCTCACAATCTCGGATCATGCCGTTTATTCAAAAGCAGAGCGATATCAGCTTTGATGACCGAGTTGTTGAGTTTAACAAAATGTGCCAGGGCTCGTCCGGGATTTGAACCCGGGACCTCTCGCATTTTAATCGTGAAATGCCCAAAGCGAGAATCATACCCCTAGACCAACGAGCCGCCGATGTCATTTCCCATTTGCATTGAGTTTCACTGCGCTGGTGCGAATCCAGCTCACAGAGGACCTGTTAATACAGTTGAAATATTTTTATCTTTTCCTCAATCCACTTCTTTTTTCGAACAGTTTCCTTGAACCTGCTCACAATTCGCCCCATAAAAAGAGATTCAGCGGCATCAGCGGCCGCATAGACTAATGGATTAGGCATCTGACTTCTGTTGCAAATTCTTCAGTTATCAGAAGATTGGAAGTTCAAGTCCTACAAAGGTCTTTTAATTATCTGGGCGACACTTTTTATATTCTGAATCTGGCGTGAAACCGGCCATTTTTGACAGTCCCTCATCTGAAGTAACGGAAGGCCTGTTGCTTACATTAAGCTGATTGTACATTTTCAACATTGTAGATCTGTGTGCACGGGCAGGATAAGCGGTGAAGTTGAATTTCTTTCAGGGTAGTTCTAATTAGATGTAAAAAGCAAGAAATGGAATATCTGAAAGCAATATATTGGTGAGACGAGGTGGCCGAGAGGTTAAGGCGATGGACTGCTAGTTTATTGTGCTCTGCGCGCGTGGGTTCGAATCCCATCCTCGTCCTTACTGTATTACACGTTTGATGCTGATGCACTTTCCAAGCATTTCACTGAATCTTACTTCAAATACAATTTCGTGAAAATTGCACTGGTGTTGCTGGTCTGTGCCCCCTGCATTGCTCATATCTTGGTAAAATTAAAATATTCCAAGAAATTTCTCAACCCATCTTGAATGAAAGTGGAGATGAGATCGTGAATCGGAGATTGAGAACCCTCTCTTCCTTCTTCCTTCCTTTGAGATTTGCACCGAATGAAAAGACCAGAGGCAAATGATTAGGGAACAGGAACATAAATTTCTCCTTTGGAATTTCAAAAATATTTATCAAACTTAAAGACGAGATTTTCTGTTTTTGGGTCTTTGGTTGAGAGATAAATAATGCGCGAGAAATCCTCGTTCTTTTCAGCATTCTCTCATGGGATCTGAAGCCCCAGTTTAACATCTTACTAGAAGGACGGCACTGCCGACAGTGCAGCACTACCTCAGTACTGCCCTGGAGTGTCAGCCTGGATTATGCACTCAAGTCTCTGGAGTGAGGCTTGAGTCTGCTGCCGCTGAGCCACGGCTGACACCTAAACTCAGTTCATTTGGCTGGAGTAAAATGACGGAGATAATGGGAAAAATGATAATGGAGTAAATTTTCAACTTGGTGTCCAAGATTAAACCGGGCATCGTTTTAGAAACAGCCCGATTTATGTTGCCATAGATTTCATAAGCTTTGAAAATCAGGCCTGTCGAAAATGGGCGGGGTCGCGGTCAGTTGCGAATCATTCTGGGTCTGTTTAAACCGCGAGTGCTCACAGCCCCGGATCATTCTGTGTCTGTTTGAAATGGCAGAGCTCACAATCTCGGATCATGCCGTTTTTTTAGAAGCAGAGCGATTTCAGCTTTGATGACCGAGTTGTTGAGTTTAACAAAATGTGCCAGGGCTCGTCCGGGATTTGAACCCCGGACCTCTCGCATTTTAATCGTGAAATGCCCAAAGCGAGAATCATACCCCTAGACCAACGAGCCGCCGATGTCATTTCCCATTTGCATTGAGTTTCACTGCGCTGGTGCGAATCCAGCTCACAGAGGACCTGTTAATACAGTTGAAATATTTTTATCTTTTCCTCAATCCACTTCTTTTTTCGAACAGTTTCCTTGAACCTGCTCACAATTCGCCCCATAAAAAGAGATTCAGCGGCATCAGCGGCCGCATAGACTAATGGATTAGGCATCTGACTTCTGTTGCAAATTCTTCAGTTATCAGAAGATTGAAGGTTCAAGTCCTACAAAGGTCTTTTAATTATCTGGGCGACACTTTTTATATTCTGAATCTGGCGTGAAACCGGCCATTTTTGACAGTCCCTCATCTGAAGTAACGGAAGGCCTGTTGCTGACATTAAGCTGATTGTACATTTTCAACATTGTAGATCTGTGTGCACGGGCAGGATAAGCGGTGAAGTTGAATTTCTTTCAGGGTAGTTCTAATTAGATGTAAAAAGCAAGAAATGGAATATCTGAAAACAATATATTGGTGAGACGAGGTGGCCGAGAGGTTAAGGCGATGGACTGCTAATCTATTGTGCTCTGCACGCGTGGGTTCGAATCCCATCCTCGTCGTTACTGTATTACACGTTTGATGCTGATGCACTTTCCATGCATTTCACTGAATCTTACTTGAAATACAATTTCGTGAAAATTGCACTGGTGTTGCTGGTCTGTGCCCCTGCATTGCTCATATCTTGGTAAATTAAATTTTTCCAAGAAATTTCTCAACCCACCTTGAATGAAAGTGGAGATGAGATCGTGAATCGGAGATTGAGAACCCTTTCTTCCTTCTTCCTTCCTTTGAGATTGGCACCGAATGAAAAGACTAGCGGCAACAGAGGCAAATGATTAGGGAACAGGAACATAAGTTTCTCCTTTGGAATTTCAAAAATATTTATCAAACTTAAAGACGAGATTTTCTGTTTTTGGGTCTTTGGTTGAGAGATAAATAATGCGCGAGAAATCTTCGTTCTTTTCAGCATTCTCTCATGGGATCTGAAGCCCCAGTTTAACATCTTACTAGAAGGACGGCACTGCCGACAGTGCAGCACTACCTCAGTACTGCCCTGGAGTGTCAGCCTGGATTATGCACTCAAGTCTCTGGAGTGAGGCTTGAGTATGCTGCCGCTGAGCCACGGCTGACACCTAAACTCAATTCATTTGGCTGGAGTAAAATGACGGAGATAATGGGAAAAATGATAATGGAGTAAATTTTCAACTTGGTGTCCAAGATTAAACCGGGCATCGTTTTAGAAACAGCCCGATTTATGTTGCCATAGATTTCATAAGCTTTGAAAATCAGGCCTGTCGAAAATGGGCGGGGTCGCGGTCAGTTGCGAATCATTCTGGGTCTGTTTAAACCGCGAGTGCTCACAGCCCCGGATCATTCTGTGTCTGTTTGAAATGGCAGAGCTCACAATCTCGGATCATGCCGTTTTTTTAGAAGCAGAGCGATTTCAGCTTTGATGACCGAGTTGTTGAGTTTAACAAAATGTGCCAGGGCTCGTCCGGGATTTGAACCCGGGACCTCTCGCATTTTAATCGTGAAATGCCCAAAGCGAGAATCATACCCCTAGACCAACGAGCCGCCGATGTCATTTCCCATTTGCATTGAGTTTCACTGCGCTGGTGCGAATCCAGCTCACAGAGGACCTGTTAATACAGTTGAAATATTTTTATCTTTTCCTCAATCCACTTCTTTTTTCGAACAGTTTCCTTGAACCTGCTCACAATTCGCCCCATAAAAAGAGATTCAGCGGCATCAGCGGCCGCATAGACTAATGGATTAGGCATCTGACTTCTGTTGCAAATTCTTCAGTTATCAGAAGATTGAAGGTTCAAGTCCTACAAAGGTCTTTTAATTATCTGGGCGACACTTTTTATATTCTGAATCTGGCGTGAAACCGGCCATTTTTGACAGTCCCTCATCTGAAGTAACGGAAGGCCTGTTGCTTACATTAAGCTGATTGTACATTTTCAACATTGTAGATCTGTGTGCACGGGCAGGATAAGCGGTGAAGTTGAATTTCTTTCAGGGTAGTTCTAATTAGATGTAAAAAGCAAGAAATGGAATATCTGAAAGCAGTATATTGGTGAGACGAGGTGGCCGAGAGGTTAAGGCGATGGACTGCTAATCCATTGTGCTCTGCACGCGTGGGTTCGAATCCCATTCTCGTCGTTACTGTATTACACGTTTGATGCTGATGCACTTTCCAAGCATTTCACTGAATCTTACTTGAAATACAATTTCGTGAAAATTGCACTGGTGTTGCTGGTCTGTGCCCCTGCATTGCTGATATCTTGTTAAAATTAAAATATTCCAAGAAATTTCTCAACCCACCTTGAATGAAAGTGGAGATGAGATCGTGAATCGGAGATTGAGAACCCTCTCTTCCTTCTTCCTTCCTTTGAGATTGGCACCGAATGAAAAGACTAGCGGCAACAGAGGCAAATGATTAGGGAACAGGAACATAAGTTTCTCCTTTGGAATTTCAAAAATATTTATCAAACTTAAAGACGAGATTTTCTGTTTTTGGGTCTTTGGTTGAGAGATAAATAATGCGCGAGAAATCCTCGTTCTTTTCAGCATTCTCTCATGGGATCTGAAGCCCCAGTTTAACATCTATACTAGAAGGACGGCACTGCCGACAGTGCAGCACGACCTCAGTACTGCCCTGGAGTGTCAGCCTGGATTATGCACTCAAGTCTCTGGAGTGAGGCTTGAGTATGCTGCCGCTGAGCCACGGCTGACACCTAAACTCAGTTCATTTGGCTGGAGTAAAATGACGGAGATAATGGGAAAAATGATAATGGAGTAAATTTTCAACTTGGTGTCCAAGATTAAACCGGGCATCGTTTTAGAAACAGACCGATTTATGTTGCCATAGATTTCATAAGCTTTGAAAATCAGGCCTGTCGAAAATGGGCGTGGTCGCGTTCAGTTGCGAATCATTCTGGGTCTGTTTAAACCGCGAGTGCTCACAGCCCCGGATCATTCTGTGTCTGTTTGAAATGGCAGAGCTCACAATCTCGGATCATGCCGTTTTTTTAGAAGCAGAGCGATTTCAGCTTTGATGACCGAGTTGTTGAGTTTAACAAAATGTGCCAGGGCTCGTCCGGGATTTGAACCCGCGACCTCTCGCATTTTAATCGTGAAATGCCCAAAGCGAGAATCATACCCCTAGACCAACCAGCCGCCGATGTCAGTTCCCATTTGCATTGAGTTTCACTGCGCTGGTGCGAATCCAGCTCACAGAGGACCTGTTAATACAGTTGAAATATTTTTATCTTTTCCTCAATCCACTTCTTTTTTCGAACAGTTTCCTTGAACCTGCTCACAATTCGCCCCATAAAAAGAGATTCAGCGGCATCAGCGGCCGCATAGACTAATGGATTAGGCATCTGACTTCTGTTGCAAATTCTTCAGTTATCAGAAGATTGAAGGTTCAAGTCCTACAAAGGTCTTTTAATTATCTGGGCGACACTTTTTATATTCTGAATCTGGCGTGAAACCGGCCATTTTTGACAGTCCCTCATCTGAAGTAACGGAAGGCCTGTTGCTTACATTAAGCTGATTGTACATTTTCAACATTGTAGATCTGTGTGCACGGGCAGGATAAGCGGTGAAGTTGAATTTCTTTCAGGGTAGTTCTAATTAGATGTAAAAAGCAAGAAATGGAATATCTGAAAGCAGGATATTGGTGAGCCGAGGTGGCCGAGAGGTTAAGGCAATGGACTGCTAATCTATTGTGCTCTGCACGCGAGGGTTCGAATCCCATCCTCGTCGTTACTGTATTGCACGTTTGATGCTGATGCACTTTCCAAGCATTTCACTGAATCTTACTTGAAATGCAATTTCGTGAAAATTACACTGGTGTTGCTGGTCTGTGCCCCTGCATTGCTCATATCTTGTTAAAATTAAAATATTCCAAGAAATTTCTCAACCCACCTTGATTGAAAGTGGAGATGAGAGCGTGAATCGGAGATTGAGAACCCTCTTCTTCCTTCGTCCTTCCTTTGAGATTGGCACCGAATGAAAAGATCAGAGGCAAATGATTAGGGAACAGGAACATAAGTTTCTCCTTTGGAATTTCAAAAATATTTATCAAACTTAAAGACGAGATTTTCTGTTTTTGGGTCTTTGGTTGAGAGATAAATAATGCGCGAGAAATCCTCGTTCTTTTCAGCATTCTCTCATGGGATCTGAAGCCCCAGTTTAACATCTTACTAGAAGGACGGCACTGCCGACAGTGCAGCACTACCTCAGTACTGCCCTGGAGTGTCAGCCTGGATTATGCACTCAAGTCTCTGGAGTGAGGCTTGAGTATGCTGCCGCTGAGCCACGGCTGACACCTAAACTCAGTTCATTTGGATGGAGTAAAATGACGGAGATAATGAGAAAAATGATAATGGGGTAAATTTTCAACTTGGTGTCCAAGATTAAACCGGGCATCGTTTTAGAAACAGCCCGATTTATGTTGCCATAGATTTCATAAGCTTTGAAAATCATGCCTGTCGAAAATGGGCGGGGTCGCGGTCAGTTGCGAATCATTCTGGGTCTGTTTAAACCGCGAGTGCTCACAGCCCCGGATCATTCTGTGTCTGTTTGAAATGGCAGAGCTCACAATCTCGGATCATGCCGTTTTTTTAGAAGCAGAGCGATTTCAGCTTTGATGACCGAGTTGTTGAGTTTAACAAAATGTGCCAGGGCTCGTCCGGGATTTGAACCCGCGACCTCTCGCATTTTAATCGTGAAATGCCTAAAGCGAGAATCATACCCCTAGACCAACGAGCCGCCGATGTCATTTCCCATTTGCATTGAGTTTCACTGCGCTGGTGCGAATCCAGCTCACAGAGGACCTGTTAATACAGTTGAAATATTTTTATCTTTTCCTCAATCCACTTCTTTTTTCGAACAGTTTCCTTGAACCTGCTCACAATTCGCCCCATAAAAAGAGATTCAGCGGCATCAGCGGCCGCATAGACTAATGGATTAGGCATCTGACTTCTGTTGCAAATTCTTCAGTTATCAGAAGATTGAAGGTTCAAGTCCTACAAAGGTCTTTTAATTATCTGGGCGACACTTTTTATATTCTGAATCTGGCGTGAAACCGGCCATTTTTGACAGTCCCTCATCTGAAGTAACGGAAGGCCTGTTGCTTACATTAAGCTGATTGTACATTTTCAACATTGTAGATCTGTGTGCACGGGCAGGATAAGCGGTGAAGTTGAATTTCTTTCAGGGTAGTTCTAATTAGATGTAAAAAGCAAGAAATGGAATATCTGAAAGCAGTATATTGGTGAGACGAGGTGGCCGAGAGGTTAAGGCGATGGACTGCTAATCCATTGTGCTCTGCACGCGTGGGTTCGAATCCCATCCTCGTCGTTACTGTATTACACGTTTGATGCTGATGCACTTTCCAAGCATTTCACTGAATCTTACTTGAAATACAATTTCGTGAAAATTGCACTGGTGTTGCTGGTCTGTGCCCCTGCATTGCTCATATCTTGGTAAAATTAAAATATTCCAAGAAATTTCTCAACCCACCTTGATTGAAAGTGGAGATGAGAGCGTGAATCGGAGATTGAGAACCCTCTTCTTCCTTCGTCCTTCCTTTGAGATTGGCACCGAATGAAAAGATCAGAGGCAAATGATTAGGGAACAGGAACATAAGTTTCTCCTTTGGAATTTCAAAAATATTTATCAAACTTAAAGACGAGATTTTCTGTTTTTGGGTCTTTGGTTGAGAGATAAATAATGCGCGAGAAATCCTCGTTCTTTTCAGCATTCTCTCATGGGATCTGAAGCCCCAGTTTAACATCTTACTAGAAGGACGGCACTGCCGACAGTGCAGCACTACCTCAGTACTGCCCTGGAGTGTCAGCCTGGATTATGCACTCAAGTCTCTGGAGTGAGGCTTGAGTATGCTGCCGCTGAGCCACGGCTGACACCTAAACTCAGTTCATTTGGATGGAGTAAAATGACGGAGATAATGAGAAAAATGATAATGGGGTAAATTTTCAACTTGGTGTCCAAGATTAAACCGGGCATCGTTTTAGAAACAGCCCGATTTATGTTGCCATAGATTTCATAAGCTTTGAAAATCATGCCTGTCGAAAATGGGCGGGGTCGCGGTCAGTTGCGAATCATTCTGGGTCTGTTTAAACCGCGAGTGCTCACAGCCCCGGATCATTCTGTGTCTGTTTGAAATGGCAGAGCTCACAATCTCGGATCATGCCGTTTTTTTAGAAGCAGAGCGATTTCAGCTTTGATGACCGAGTTGTTGAGTTTAACAAAATGTGCCAGGGCTCGTCCGGGATTTGAACCCGCGACCTCTCGCATTTTAATCGTGAAATGCCCAAAGCGAGAATCATACCCCTAGACCAACGAGCCGCCGATGTCATTTCCCATTTGCATTGAGTTTCACTGCGCTGGTGCGAATCCAGCTCACAGAGGACCTGTTAATACAGTTGAAATATTTTTATCTTTTCCTCAATCCACTTCTTTTTTCGAACAGTTTCCTTGAACCTGCTCACAATTCGCCCCATAAAAAGAGATTCAGCGGCATCAGCGGCCGCATAGACTAATGGATTAGGCATCTGACTTCTGTTGCAAATTCTTCAGTTATCAGAAGATTGAAGGTTCAAGTCCTACAAAGGTCTTTTAATTATCTGGGCGACACTTTTTATATTCTGAATCTGGCGTGAAACCGGCCATTTTTGACAGTCCCTCATCTGAAGTAACGGAAGGCCTGTTGCTTACATTAAGCTGATTGTACATTTTCAACATTGTAGATCTGTGTGCACGGGCAGGATAAGCGGTGAAGTTGAATTTCTTTCAGGGTAGTTCTAATTAGATGTAAAAAGCAAGAAATGGAATATCTGAAAGCAGTATATTGGTGAGACGAGGTGGCCGAGAGGTTAAGGCAATGGACTGCTAATCCATTGTGCTCTGCACGCGTGGGTTCGAATCCCATCCTCGTCGTTACTGTATTACACGTTTGATGCTGATGCACTTTCCAAGCATTTCACTGAATCTTACTTGAAATACAATTTCGTGAAAATTGCACTGGTGTTGCTGGTCTGTGCCCCTGCATTGCTGATATCTTGTTAAAATTAAAATATTCCAAGAAATTTCTCAACCCACCTTGAATGAAAGTGGAGATGAGATCGTGAATCGGAGTTTGAGAACCCTCTCTTACTTCTTCCTTCCTTTGAGATTGGCACCGAATGAAAAGACCAGAGGCAAATGATTAGGGAACAGGAACATAAATTTCTCCTTTGGAATTTCAAAAATATTTATCAAACTTAAAGACGAGATTTTCTGTTTTTGGGTCTTTGGTTGAGAGATAAATAATGCGCGAGAAATCCTCGTTCTTTTCAGCATTCTCTCATGGGACCTGAAGCCCCAGTTTAACATCTTACTAGAAGGACGGCACTGCCGACAGTGCAGCACTACCTCAGTACTGCCCTGGAGTGTCAGCCTGGATTATGCACTCAAGTCTCTGGAGTGAGGCTTGAGTATGCTGCCGCTGAGCCACGGCTGACACCTAAACTCAGTTCATTTGGCTGGAGTAAAATGACGGAGATAATGGGAAAAATGATAATGGAGTAAATTTTCAACTTGGTGTCCAAGATTAAACCGGGCATCGTTTTAGAAACAGCCCGATTTATGTTGCCATAGATTTCATAAGCTTTGAAAATCAGGCCTGTCGAAAATGGGCGGGGTCGCGGTCAGTTGCGAATCATTCTGGGTCTGTTTAAACCGCGAGTGCTCACAGCCCCGGATCATTCTGTGTCTGTTTGAAATGGCAGAGCTCACAATCTCGGATCATGCCGTTTTTTTAGAAGCAGAGCGATTTCAGCTTTGATGACCGAGTTGTTGAGTTTAAGAAAATGTGCCAGGGCTCCGTCCGGGATTTGAACCCGTGACGTCTCGCATTTTAATCGTGAAATGCCCAAAGCGAGAATCATACCCCTAGACCAACGAGCCGCCGATGTCATTTCCCATTTGTATTGAGTTTCACTGCGCTGGTGCGAATCCAGCTCACAGAGGACCTGTTAGTACAGTTGAAATATTTTTATCTTTTCCTCAATCCACTTCTTTTTTCGAGCAGTTTCCTTGAACCTGCTCACAATTCGCCCCATAAAAAGATATTCAGCGGCATCAGCGGCCGCATAGACTAATGGATTAGGCATCTGACTTCTGTTGCAAATTCTTCAGTTATCAGAAGATTGAAGGTTCAAGTCCTACAAAGGTCTTTTAATTATCTGGGCGACACTTTTTATATTCTGAATCTGGCGTGAAACCGGCCATTTTTGACAGTCCCTCATCTGAAGTAACGGAAGGCCTGTTGCTTACATTAAGCTGATTGTACATTTTCAACATTGTAGATCTGTGTGCACGGGCAGGATAAGCGGTGAAGTTGAATTTCTTTCAGGGTAGTTCTAATTAGATGTAAAAAGCAAGAAATGGAATGTCTGAAAGCAGTATATTGGTGAGATGAGGTGGCCGAGAGGTTAAGGCGATGGACTGCTAATCCATTGTGCTCTGCACGCGTGGGTTCGAATCCCATCCTCGTCGTTACTGTATTACACGTTTGATGCTGATGCATTTTACTGAATCTTACTTGAAATACAATTTTGTGAAAATTGCACTGGTGTTGCTGGTCTGTGCCCCTGCATTGCTCATATCTTGTTAAAATTAAAATATTCCAAGAAATTTCTCAACCCACCTTGAATGAAAGTGGAGATGAGATCGTGAATCGGAGATTGAGAACCCTCTCTTCCTTCTTCCTTCCTTTGAGATTGGAACCGAATGAAAAGACTAGCGGCAACAGAGGCAAATGATTAGGGAACAGGAACATAAATTTCTCCTTTGGAATTTCAAAAATATTTATCAAACTTAAAGACGAGATTTTCTGTTTTTGGGTCTTTGGTTGAGAGATAAATAATGCGCGAGAAATCCTCGTTCTTTTCAGCATTCTCTCATGGGATCTGAAGCCCCAGTTTAACATCTTACTAGAAGGACGGCACTGCCGACAGTGCAGCACTACCTCAGTACTGCCCTGGAGTGTCAGCCTGGATTATGCACTCAAGTCTCTGGAGTGAGGCTTAAGTATGCTGCCGCTGAGCTACGGCTGACACTTAAACGCAGTTCATTTGGCTGGAGTAAAATGACGGAGATAATGGGAAAAATGATAATGGAGTAAATTTTCAACTTGGTGTCCAAGATTAAACCGGGCATCGTTTTAGAAACAGCCCGATTTATGTTGCCATAGATTTCATAAGCGTTGAAAATCAGGCCTGTCTATAATGGGCGGGGTCGCGGTCAGTTGCGAATCATTCTGGGTCTGTTTAAACCGCGAGTGCTCACAGCCCCGGATCATTCTGTGTCTGTTTGAAATGGCAGAGCTCACAATCTCGGATCATGCCGTTTTTTTTAGAAGCAGAGCGATTTCAGCTTTGATGACCGAGTTGTTGAGTTTAAGAAAATGTGCCAGGGCTCCGTCCGGGATTTGAACCCGCGACGTCTCGCATTTTAATCGTGAAATGCCCAAAGCGAGAATCATACCCCTAGACCAACGAGCCGCCGATGTCATTTCCCATTTGTATTGAGTTTCACTGCGCTGGTGCGAATCCAGCTCACAGAGGACCTGTTAATACAGTTGAAATATTTTTATCTTTTCCTCAATCCACTTCTTTTTTCGAGCAGTTTCCTTGAACCTGCTCACAATTCGCCCCATAAAAAGAGATTCAGCGGCATCAGCGGCCGCATAGACTAATGGATTAGGCATCTGACTTCTGTTGCAAATTCTTCAGTTATCAGAAGATTGAAGGTTCAAGTCCTACAAAGGTCTTTTAATTATCTGGGCGACACTTTTTATATTCTGAATCTGGCGTGAAACCGGCCATTTTTGACAGTCCCTCATCTGAAGTAACGGAAGGCCTGTTGCTTTCATTAAGCTGATTGTACATTTTCAACATTGTAGATCTGTGTGCACGGGCAGGATAAGCGGTGAAGTTGAATTTCTTTCAGGGTAGTTCTAATTGGATGTAAAAAGCAAGAAATGGAATGTCTGAAAACCGTACATTGGTGAGACGAGGAGGCCGAGTGGTTAAGGCGATGGACTGCTAATCTATTGTACTCTGCACGCGTGGGTACGAATCCCATCCTCGTCGTTACTGTATTACACGTTTGATGCTGATGCACTTTGCAAGCATTTCACTGAATCTTACTTGCAATGCATTTTCGTGGAAATTGCACTGGTGTTGCTGGTCTGTGCCCCTGCATTGCTCATATCTTGTTAAAATTAAAATATTCCAAGAAATTTCTCAACCCACCTTGAATGAAAGTGGAGATGAGATCGCGAATCGGAGACTGAGAACCCTCTCTTCCTTCTTCCTTCCTCTGAGATTGGCACCGAAACAGTTATCAGAAGATTGAAGGTTTAAATCCTACAAAGGTCTTTTAATTATCTGGGCGACACTTTTTATATTCTGAATCTGGCGTGAAACCGGCCAATTTTGACAGTCCCTCATCTGAAGTATGAATGGGGGAGGTTCCCAGGTTCAAATGATGGCATTTTACCGTTCCAGAAGGTCGGATTCTCTTTTCTCCAGAGAATGTTTGAGCTCCAGAGGACAGAAGGCACAGGGTTTGTCGAAACAACACTCGTGGAGTAAAGAAAAATTTTCCAGCAGGTGCGCAGATTGAAGCTTACATGAGGTGCGCAGATTGAAGCTGACATGAGGTGCGCAGATTGAAGCTGACATGAGGTGCGCAGATTGAAGCTGACATGTTAATTAATCACAATTCAAACGGACTCATTGGCGATTTCCATTCCTTGAAGGACATCAATGAACGAGTTGTGGTTTTGCTGCAAAAGTTCATCACTAAAACCTGACTGTACAGCGACCCTGGCGGGACTCCAACCCACAACCTTCCCACCATTAATTAGAAGGCCAACGCGCTATCCATTCACCCACAGAGCCGATTACACTCGAAGATTCTGAATCCGTAAGTTTGAGCTTCTTTATGGGTGAACGCGAGACTTGAAGATATGTTTTGATAATTTCCCTGTAAATCATTTCCACCTCCGTCCTTTCTCGAGGTTTGTACAAACGAATGAATGAGAGGATCAGGCACATCACTCCGAGAAACTCGTCCGCTAAACAGTGAAAAGTGACAGTGTTTATTGTGAGGGGTTTCGAGTTATTCACACACAATCTGGTAAAAAAATTTAGCCGCAACCCAGACACGTCGTCTTATGATCTGGAGTCAGGCGAGTTCCCCAAATCATGTTGTGTCTCCAAAACCCCCATAAAGAGGCGCTTCCTTCTTATGGTGGTACTTTGAGACAACACTTCTTAAATCCTAACTGTGTGACACATGAATGCTTTCAAACCCCCGCCAGCTCCCGCGGGGGGTGAGGCAGCCATGAGAAGCAGCATTCCCTGTGAGCGCCCATATCCCGCTAGCTTTTGCCGCCAGCTGCCAGTGATCTACAACAAATACAATTGCAGAGACAGGGCTGCGGCGCATCTGTATTCGTTATTAATGTAAATTTTGTGTATATATTTGTACTTATGTTCCTTGTAAATAAATCGTGAATAAATGCAAATACAATTATAACACAGCAATACATGCAGCGATGCTCTCCGGCTTTGCAGCACCTGCCGCTTGCAGCTGCAATGGTCGGAAGGGTTAATGCGTTGGGATTGAATTCCACTCGGGTTTTCCTGCTTGCTGCGATACTGTTTAAAGTTCCGTACAATGCTCGAATAAATAAGAGCTGGAGCTGCCGGGCTACATTTACATCGATCGCCAGGGCTGATCTAACCCGCAAAAGGGGCAGAAAAGGGGAAAGAAAGATTGAAACAACATTCAGTCCGGCAGAGCTGGACATCCAGCAGATTGACATTTCAGCCGAGCAGACGATGAACCTCCTTCTTGAAAATGGTTCGTCAGTCCAACTCAGAGGGGATTAAGCATCATGAAAGTCGGAATGGACCGGGGCCACTTGTATAACAGGAAGTGTAGGGGGCAGTTTCCCTTCCTTGAAGAACATTAATGATTCAGTTGCAGAATTTGTTTGCACCACTCGCCAGTCGGCCCAAGGATGAGCCGAGCCGATTACGTGGAGTTGAAGCAATTTCTTCAGTCAGTTAATTCAGTGGAATTTAAAGAGAAATAAGAAATTAGCGTCATTAAATGCATTTGTCCTAAACTGATGCCTTTTGCACATCTCGGTGAGGTCAGACACGCTCTGTCTGTCTGTTACTGCTTGTGACCATTAACGGGAACTGGCCGCCAGTTAAACGTTTATCAGCAAACCGAAGAAAGACAAATAAACAGAAAGATGTGTTACTCGGCCCGGAGCAAAGTGCAATGGATGTCCTTCAAAATAATTGCCCCAGACATTTTGTGTGGAATTAGTTTTGTAAAGTTTAGATTTTCCATGTTACGAATATTATAACAAACTGTAAAACAACAACAACTTGAATATATATAGCGCTTTTCATAGAATCATAGAATGGAATGGTTACAGCACGGATGAAGGCCATTCAGCCCATCGAGGCCGTGTCGGCTGTCGGCAAGAGCACTTGAGCTAGTCCCTGGCACCCGCCCATTCCCGTAGCCCTGCATTTTGTTTCCTTCAGATACTTATCCAACTCCCTTTTGAAAGCCATGATTGAATCTGCCTCCACCACCTTTTCAGGCAGTGCATTCCAGATCCTCACCACTCGCTGTGTAACAATAGGTTGTGCTTCAGTCACCTTTGGTTTGTTGCCAATCATATTCAATCTGTGTCCTCTGGTTCTCGACACTTCTGCCAATGGGAACAGTTTATCTCTACTCTATCCAGACCCCTCATGAATTTGAAAACCTCTATTAAATCTCCTCTCAATCTTCTCTGCTCTAAGGAAAACAACCTGAGCTTCTCCGGTGTATCCACGTAACTTAAGTCCCTCATCCCTGGAATCATTCTCGTAAATCTTTTTCCACACCGTCTCTAAGGCCTTCACATCCTTCATAAAGTGCGGTGCCCAGGATTGGACACAATACTCCAGTTGGAGCCGAGCCAGTGTTTTACACAGCATCATCATAATTACCACGCTTTTGTACTCTATAGATCTATTCATGAAGCCCAGGATCCCGTCAGCTTATTTGTTAACTGCTTTCTCAATCTGCTCTGCCACCTTCAAAGATTTGTGCACATATACCCCCAGGTCTCTCTCTTCATGCACCCCCTTTATGATTGTACCCTTTAGTTTACATTACCTCTCCTCATTCTTTCCACCAATATGTATCACTTCGCACTTTTCTGCATTAAATTTCATCTGCCACGTGTCTGCCCATTCCTCCAGGCTGTCTATGACCACATGAACTCTATCACTATCCTCCTCACTGTTCAATATACTTCCAAGTTTTGCATCAGCTGCAAGTTTTGAAATTGTGCCCTGAACTCCCAGGCCCAAGTCATTAATATATATCAACAAAAGCAGTGATCCCAGAACCGAGCCCGGGATCAACACTGTAAAACATCCTCAAGTCCGAAAAGCAACAGTTCACCACAACTCTCTGTTTCCTGTACTTAGCCAATTTCGTATCCATGCTACAACTCTCCCTTTTATTCCATGGGCTTTAACATTGCTGGCAAGCCTATTATGTGTCACATTGTCGAACGCCTTTTGGAAGTCCACGTCAATTGCATTGCGCTCATCAACCCTCTCTGTTACAGCATCAGAAATCTCTATCAAGTGGGTGAGAGAGTTATTCTACAATCAGTGAGTGCAGGACATCCCTTCAACATTGTTCAGATATAAAATTTAAAAATACTCTCTAATAGATAAACTGAGAGTGTAATCAGAAGTAACAGAAAAAGCGCACTTAACTCTGAAAATAATTATTGCCCCAAAACTGGATATTCAATCCTTCAAACACTGCCGTGATATAAACTCAGAACTGCACACTGTGAAAGCTCAGTGATCCCGCAGTGATTCAAACACACATCATTTTACTGCGAATGCAGATACACTGGCGTTCCACCATTGGTCCACAGTTAGCAAGTGATGCCAAATCCAGAGAAGGTAGATCGGTGCAGACCGCCACCTGGGCTCTCGGAGTGCAAGAGGCAGAAGCAGCAGCAGCCAGGATCCCCGCTCTCTAATCCAGCCACTACCGGTGGAGAGCTGCCAGTCCCGGCTTGAGGCATGCCTGGGAGCCGCTGAAAACAGTGGATACGAGAGCAAGTCAGATGCTGGGTATTCTGCGGCGATTGACTCATCTCTTGACTCCCCAAGGCATTTCCACCATCTACAAGGCACAAGTCAAGTGTGTGATGGAATACTCTCCAATTGCTTGGATGAGTGCAACTCCAACAACACTCAAGAAGCTCGACACCATACAGGACAAAGCAGCCCGCTTGATTGGCATCCCATTCATCACCTTAAAAATTCACTCCCTTCACCAGTGGCGTACCGTGGCTGCAGTGTATACCATCTACAAGATGCACTGCAGCAACTCGCCAAGGCTTCTTCAACAGCACCTGCCAAACCCACGAACTCTACCACCTAGAAGAACAAGGGCAGCAGGCGCCTGGGAACACCAACAGCTCCAAGTTCCCCTCCAAGTCACACACCAGCCTGAGTTGGAAATATATCAACGTTCCTTCATCGTTGCTGGGTCTAAATCCTGGAACTCCCTCTCTAACAGCATTGTGGGAGTACCTTCATGAAACGGACTGCAGTGGTTCAAGGAGGCGGCTCACCATCTCCTTCTCAAGGACAATTAGGGATTGCCAGCGAGGCCCACAATCCATGAAGGAATAAAAAGAACAGTTTTTTTGCGCATGATGTTGCCTAATAAAGGGGTTGTTGATGAAGTGCCTGTCTCACTAGATGTTGCTTGACCTGATCAACGCTCCATCTATCATATATTTTTTATTTTGAACTTTGCAGCGAGCATTTCTTCGCACAACAACAAAATCAACATAATTTTATGGCAGCAATGGGATCCGAACCCACGGCCGTGAATAGACTGAACTACTAATTCCAGCGCCTTAGACCGCTCGGCCACGCTACCACACCAACATATCCACATTTCTGATACTGGCGACTGATAATTGAAAGCCAGCTCTCCTGTTGCTTTTGCATTGAGTCAAGGGCTTTGCATTGAGAAAGAAGGAAATAAAAGAGCTTTCTGAGCTGTGTTTATGGAGCGAGGTGGTTGAGAGTTTAAGGCGGTGGGTCACTAATCAGCTGTGCTCTACACGCATTGTTTCGAATTCTACCGTTATTGCATTTAAAACTAGATCTTTTTCAACACATCCAAGACTCCTGTATCTGAGTCCTTTCCTTGCCCAATCGGCAGTGGGAAGTTTTGTTTTGCTGCCTCACTCTATTTGCACAAATCAGCAAAGTCCTCATTTCAGCCCAAACTGTTTCTTGCACGGAGGTGTTGAAATTGTAAGATATGAGTGACGTGAAGTATAATTCAAAGTGGACAGTGACGTCCTGGTAAAAGGAAAATTTCTCTTCAGATGCTGCCTGAGCTATTGAATATTTGCAGCATTTTCTGTTTTAATTTTCTGCTTGCACTGCAGCAGTTTACCCAACAACACAAAGCTTGCCACAAGGGCGACAGCTCCAGGCAAAACGTTTCTGCACTCTTCTCACATACAAGATCACGCTTACCTTCCCCCACACATGCCAGAAATTCGGGTCCCAACACGTGAGTAAGCACGGGGTACTCACGCGTAGACTGAACGAAAGTGTTGGTTTCGTGCATGCACTGCGCATGCGTGGGAAAACGGCACTTCCATTCCCCTGAAAGAACGGGTTCAGAGGTGGAACGCGCGCGCAGGTGAGACTGCGTGTGCGCTTTGAACTTAGGTTTTTTTTACAGGTTTTCACATGAGGGTAAGCCTATAGGATTTACATATTTGAAAAGCAGGCGTAAGGCCTGCTTTTTAAAAGGTAACTGGCCAATTAATTAAAATTAAAACATTTTTCTGCAGGTTTATTATTTTTAAATACTTTAAAGTAAGGTAAGTTTATTTTTAGCCCCGTTTTTTTATAAAGTTATTTTTTTCAAAAATTTATATTATTGTTTAAAATAGTTATTTAATGTAATTTATAGTTTATTTAAACAGTGTGATTTAATAAAAACATATTTTAAGGTTAACTACTGTTTTGGGAGCCAGAGTATTCATAAGTTTGACAGGGCTTTCTGTCAATCTTATGAATGGGCTTTTCGCTCCTCCGATTGGCTGCCCATGGCTCACTTGATCTCAGGGTTGCATCGGACTAACTACGCCACTGGAACATGCAAGCACAGCGCACCGGGAGCAGGACCGGGTGATGGCCCAGAAATTCGGGTCGGGGGCTTCCTGCGGCTGCAAGCCCCTGACCTGCACTTACCTGGCGCGCCGGCCATTGTGCTTTGGGCCCGCGTGGGGTTCCAATCCTGGGCCTCCTCCAACTGCTGGCAGGCTGTTCTTGTGTATCCCAGGGGCGCAGTTATTTCAATGCGTCCACTGGCATCACGTGAGCCATGGAGAGCCAATGGTAGCAGGGAATGCTTCATTCATAAATTTGACAGGAAGAGCTGTCAAACCTATAAAGAGTATAAGCCCCAAAACATCATTAAATTTCAAATACATTAAAAAAAGAATCACATTTTTAAAATAACTATAAATTACATAAAATAACTGTTTTAAACAAAAATTTAAATTTTGAAAAAATTATTACTGTTTTTAACGCGGGTCAAAATAAATTTACATTTCATTTAAGTATTTAAAAGTAATAAACCTGTGGAAAATATGTTATAATTTTATTTAATTCACCACTTACTATATTAAAAGCAGGCTTTGCGACTGCTTTTTAAACGCACAGCTGCTGGAGGCTTACCCTCCAGGAGAAACCTGTAAAAAAAACGAAGTTCCAGGCGTGCTCGTTGCCTCTCCGGTGCACGCATTCGACCTGTGAACCCCTTCCTTCAAGGGAACGGAAGTTCCGGTTTCCAGTGCATGAGCAGTGCATGCATGAAACCGGCATATTCGTTGGCGCTACACGAGAATACCCAGCGCGTACTCATCCGTGAGGCACCGAATTTCTGGCCCTATATGTTGGAGAGTTTCCATCAAATAGATTTTAATAAATCTGCAAAAAGACGAGGTTAAGACTGGAACTGATAAGATGTCGATTACAGAGCTAACATCAAAGTCAGGCTCATTATCCAATGAGGCAGGAAACCGCGAAAAGGAGGATGGGAATGAAGCAAGGCGGAAAGAAAGGGAGAAAGGTGGAAGGAGCTCTGGATTCGATCAAATTTCCATTAGAGCTGGGTGAAATAATAGGTTGAGAAATTGGGAGAATTTTATCAAACAGGGAGAGAAAATATGGTCTAACTTGGGGACTATAACATTTTCATGCTCCGTATCTTCCAACTGGATTAACAGTCCTGAGACTATAAACTCTCACCAACCTCGATCTAACATTATAATCCAAAAGGAGTCATCCAGAAATCCTTTTTATTTCAGTATTTCTGTTTCCAAACCATAGAAACCACCTTTAATAAAGTCCCTTTACCGCATGTCCTGCCCGAGCTCCCAGATTGAGAATGTGGAAAATGTGGAGCAGGCTTCTGGAAGCAAACCGATTTATATATTGACCTCACAGCTTCGGCACTTCTGGGACTGAATTGCTGCTTTAAAGAATAAAATTGCCGTTTTCTTACGATATACTGAACACTGGCTGATTTTCCGGCGGTTATTATTTGAAGACTTTTGGAATATCTCCAGGCCGAGGAAAGTGGTTCTATTAAAATTTTGGAGCACGTCCAGGGTTTGAACCCGGAACCTCTTGCATTTTAATTGATGTGAATTCCCAAAACGACAACCACACCCCTAGACCAAAGAACCACTGAGCTTGCAATGGTTGTTTTATCTCAGCAATGAGAATTTCGCATACATAAAGCAGATATTTTAGATCAGAGACAGCGTTAAATCTCATTGCTTTCTAATGCATCAATGTGTGAATATGACATTAAATGTGTTTCAATACAGTAGGGGGATTTAAAGCAGATTCTGAGCCAATGGTTTCTAAGGTGATCTTACCTGTGGCTCGTTATTTCCCTCTCCCCTTCCTCCCACACGCTGACGGTTTTTAAACCTTGTTTTATTTGTGCTTCTCTGAGCCAGTGCATTCCACAGTCTCACAAGCCTTTCTACAAATACCCTTGCACTGCTTGACTTCTCTGTTTATTAGTTACTAGCTGGGGGGCCCAGCGTTGCCAGGGCTTTTTTGGGCTGCGCGGTTTGCGGCCAGCCACTGCCGGTCCCCCGCTCTGTGTCTTGGGACGTGCGGCTGACGGCGGACCGCTGCCGCTCCCCCGCTGTGTGTCTCAGGCTGAGCGGTTGTCAGGGCTGGCCCGAGTGACCCCAACTCACCTCCGAATCAGTCGGGCAGGGAGCGGGATACTGTGCCAGAGCTGCAATGAGGGGGTTTGTTGTGTTGGTGGTGTCGATGTAGGTATAAACAAAATGGCGGCGAAGTTTCGGGATGCTGCAGGGTTAGGTCCGCCCACACACACACACGCCATGAAATGCCCCCCGTGACGCAGCGCGCTCCCCCCCCGTAGGATTGGTCAACCTTCACGTCAGTCAATGCTAATTAGCGGATTTCCCCCCGTTTGATTGGCCAACCGCTAATGAGTGGAACTTTGAAAGTTTTTATCTACTGTCCGAACAATTTCTATCTGACCAAAAAGTAAATACACCTAGGATACCCTCCTAATCATAACCTTTCTTTTGATATAACATATGTGTAGGTAAGCTGTATAACGTTTGAGTGATGCCCAGACAGACAGACACCACTATCCTTTTATATGTATATACTAGCTGGGGGGGCCCCGTGTTGCCAGGGCTGTTTTGGGCTGGGCGGTTTAAATCGAGTCCCAGGCTTTTGGGACTGTCTCTGTGTCCCTCTGTGAATCTGCTGCCGGGCAACATTTCTACCGTTTAATACCTTCAAAGATGAAAGTGAAAGTACTTATCAAACGTTTTTGGTAAATCTTATGTTATTTATTAAAAGAGATACTAATTTTTAGCAGCTGGATTAGCAGATTTTGAGCTGGAAGTAGTTGAAGCAATGGCTGCCAGATCCATGAGATGAAAACAATTAGTCCCGCCCACACACACACTGATTGGCCAACCATCAGGTGACTGAACTGTAGGATTGGTCAATCATGATGGCGCAGGATTGGTCGACCTTGACATCAGTCAATCAATGGTAATTAGCAGATAATGAGATTAATTTTGAAGGTTTTTTGTATAACATGCGAAGAATTTTTGTCCGACTGAAAACTAAATATGCTTACGACCGTCCTGGAATGGTAAGCTTTCTTTGGACGTAACGCTAATGTAGGTACGCTCTATAACTTTCGAGTGTATAGCCGGACAGACACACAGAAGGACAGACAGACAGACAGACAGATAGACAGACAGACAGACAGATCAATCCTTTTATATATATAGATACTAGCTGAAGTGCCCGGCGGTGCCAAGGGATTTTTGAGGGCATGTTCTTGTTGGAAGAGAGAGAGAGAGCGACTGGGAGGAAGAGAGAGAGCGACTGGGGGGAAGAGAGAGAGCGACTGGGGGGAAGAGAGAGAGCGACTGGGGGAAGAAAGAGTGTGACTGGGGGGAAGAGAGAGAGTGACTGGGGGGGAAGAGAGAGAGCGACTGGGGGGGAAGAGAGAGACTGACTGGGGGGAAGAGAGCGAGCAACTGGGGGGAAGAGAGAGAGCGACTGGGGGGAAGAGAGAGAGCGATTGGGGGGAAGAGAGAGAGCGACTGGGGGGAAGAGAGAGAGCCACTGGGGGGGAAGAGAGAGAGTGACTGGGGGGTAAGAGAGAGAGCGACTGGGGGGGAAGAGAGAGACTGACTGGGGGGAAGAGAGCGAGCAACTGGGGGGATGAGAGAGAGCGACTGGGGGGAAGAGAGAGAGCAATTGGGGGGAAGAGAGAGAGCGACTGGGGGGAAGAGAGAGAGCCACTGGGGGGGAAGAGAGAGAGAGACTGGAGGAAGAGGGAGAGCGACTGGGGGGAAGAGAGAGAGCGACTGGGGGGAAGAGAGAGAGTGACTGGGGGGAAGAGAGAGAGCGACTGGGGGAAGAGAGAGAGCGGCTGGGGGGCATAGAGAGAGCGACTGGGGGGAAGAGAGAGAGCGAGTGGGGGGAAGAGAGATAGCGACTGGGGGGAAGAGAGAGAGCGACTGGGGGGAAGAGAGTGAGCGACAGGTGGAAGAGAGAGAGCGACTGGGGGAAGAGAGAGAGCGACTGGGGGGAAGAGAGATAGCGACTGGGGAGGGGGCAGGGGGAGGGTAGAGGGGGAGGGGAGAGGAGGCGGAGGAGCGGGGAGGGGGAGAGGGTGCAGGGGGAGGGGGGAGGGAGGGGGAGGGGGAAGGGGAGGCGGAGGGGGAGAAGGGGAAGGGGGCGATGGGGGAAGGGGGAGTGGGGGATGGGGAGGGAGGGGGTAAGTGGAGGGGAAGGGGAGGGGGAAGGGGAGGGGAAGCGGGGAGGAAGGGGAGGGGGAAGGGGAGGGGGGAAGGGGAAGGGGGGAGGGGGGAAGAGGGGAAGGGGAAGGGGAGGGGAGGGAAGGGGGAAATGGGGGGAAGGGAAAGGGGAGGAGGGGGGAAGTGGGAGGAGGGGGAGGGGAGTGGGGGGAAGGGGTGTGTGGGGGGGAGAGGGAGGGGGGTGTGGGGGGGAGGGGATTGGGGTAGGGGGATGTGGGGTGGGAAGGGAGGGGTGAAAAGGAGGGGGGAGAAAGGGAGGTAGAGAGAAAGGGAGGGGGGGAACCAGCAGATCCTTTCCTCTCTGCTGGCGTTGGCTCCGCAGAGCTCCATGCCACCCCATGCACTGACATGGCCCAGTCGAGCGCAGCACCCCGGTCAGGCAGAGCCCCGCTATCCTGAGCCCCGCCCCCCGCTCTCCCGAGTCCCGCCCGCTCTCATGAGACCCGCTCTCCCGCGTAAACCGGCTTCAAGACCGCCGAGCGTGGAAGAGAGAGAGAGAGACGCAGCATCTCACCTGCTGGCTTCCCGTGCTTTATGCCTCGGGCGTCTGTGTGTCGCCTGCTGTGCGTGCACCCTGTGCCTGTCCTGTGTCCATCGCGGCCGACGCCGTTGCCCCGGGTAATGTGATGGGGTTACTGGGTGAGGGGGGGAGGAGCTTGCCACAAGCCGTGGGACAATTACCTAGCTCGGGCGTGGCTGGGCAGGAGAGGGCCAGGCTTTGAGGCCTTACAAAAACGGGGAAATGTAGGAAAAAGAATCAGGTAATAGAAAATATTTACAAATGAATTCACTTTTTATTAAAAACTATTTAATAAAGGCAATTTTTTTTTACTGGAAATTTAGATTTGAAAAGAAACACGCAGAAAGTGGGAAAAATAAATGAACAGTTTGGAATCAAGATGGCGGCCACTCACCTCGGTTATGAATGATAAGGCCCACCCACACACGCACCGATTGGTCAACCGTCAGGTCGCTGAACTGTAGGATTGGTCAATCATCACATTACTCAACTGTGGGCTGGCCCGCCTGCACACAAAATGAACCCACCCCCACTCGATGCAAATGAGCTGATAATGAGCGGAATTTTGAAAGTTTTTTGGATACCGTCGGCACAATTGTTGTCCGACCAAAATGTAAATACGCCTACAAGATACCCCTAATGATGAGCTTTCTTTTCATATAACATATGTGTAGGTACGCTCTATAACGTTTGATTGTATAGACGGAAAGGCAGACAGACAGAGAGACAGACAGACAGAGACATACTGTTTTATATATACTAGCTGGCGTGCCCGGTGGTGACGAGGCTTTTTTGAGGAGAGAGAGAGAGAGAGAGAGCGACGGGGGGGGGGGGAGAGAGAGAGCGCGACTGGGGGGAAGAGAGAGAGCGCGACTGGGGGGAAGAGAGAGAGCGACTGGGGGAAAGAGAGAGAGCGACTGGGGGGAAGAGAGAGAGCAACTGGGGGGAAGAGAGAACGACTGGGGGGAAGAGAGAGAGCGACCGGGGAAGAGACCGAGTGACGGGGGGAAGAGAGAGAGCGACTGGGGGAAGAGAGAGAGCAACTGGGGGAAAGAGAGAGCATGATGGGGGGATGAGAGAGAGCGACTGGTGGGAAGAGAGAGAGCGACTGGGGGGAAGAGAGAGAGCGACTGGGGGAAGAGAGAGAGTGATGGGGGGAAGAGAGAGCACGATGGGGGGACGAGAGAGAGCGACTGGTGGGAAGAGAGAGAGCGACTGGGGGGAAGAGAGAGAGCGACTGGGGGAAGAGAGAGAGTGACTGGGGGGAAGAGAGAGAGCGACTGGGGGGAAGAGAGAGAGCGACTGGCAGATGAGAGTGAGCGACTGGGGGGAAGAGGGAGAGCGACTGGGGGGAAGAGGGAGAGCGAGTGGGGGGAAGAGGGGAGTGGGGGGAAGAGGGGAGGAAGGGGGAGAAAGAGGGGCGGAAGGGGAAGTGTGGGAGGGAGGGGCAGGGAGGGGGGAAGGTGGGAGGGGAGGGAAGGGGGGAGGGAAGGGAGGGAGGGGAGGGGAGGGGGGAGGGGAGTTGGGGGGAGGGGGGGAGGGAAGAGGGGAAGGGGGAGGGAAGGGCGTAAGGGGGAGGGAAGGGGAGGGGAGGAAAAGGGGAGCGGGGGGGAGGAGGGAGGGGGAAGGGGGAGGGAAGGGGGGGAGCTGGGGGGAGGAGGGAGGGGGATGAGGGGGGAGGGAGGGGGAGGGGAGGGGAGAGGGAGAGGGGGAGGGGGAGAGAGAGAGTGGGAGAGGCCGGGTTGCCGGGGTAACCCTCCTCCCCCTCCCGCGACCCGCCCCTGCCAAACCCGCCACCCTGCCCATCGCGAGCCCCGTCCCCCCAGCTCCCCGAGCCCCGCCCCCCTCCTGAGGCCGGGCCTGAGGCGGCTTGAGATGGCCGATTGCCGGGGTAACCCTCTTCCCTCTCCACCCTCCCGATCTCCGGGACCGGGACCGGGCTTGGGCCTGAGCGGGTTGAGATGGCCGATTGCGGCTGGCCAAGCCCGGTTGCCAGTTTAACACTCTACACTCCCCCTTCCCGCTAGCCCCTACCCCTCCCCTCCACCCCCTCCCCCTCCCCTCCTGAGCTCCGCTCCCCTTGAGCCCTGCCCCACAGTAAACTGCTCGCTTCCCTCTGCCCGCACTCTGTGGGCCCTGTGGTCAGCCTTCACCAAGATGGCTGGCTGCTCATTCGGAATCGGGCCCAGCGGGACGGCCAGTGCGCAGCTCGGGCGTGGTTGGGATGGTCAGGCCCAGGGTTGAAGGCCTGAGTCCTGCAGACAGCAGACCTGCAGAAATGAAACAGGTAATGGGCTCATTTATTACACACAAATTATATAATGAGTTAGTTGGGCTCCTAAGTACCAAATCTGTGGTGGATAAAATCCCCTACACACGTACAGAAGTGGGAAAAAAATAAACTTACGAATCAAGATGACTGACACTCACCTCGGTTCAGAATGATAAGGCCCGCCCGCCATCAGGTCACTGAAGTGTAGGATTGGTCAAGGGCCCTGTCACTCGACTCTATGACGGCCCGCCCGCCCGCGTGATGAACCCGCCCCTGTAATGCAGCGATTGGTCGACCGTCAGGTCGCTCGACCATATGATTGGTCGACCTTCACGTCACTCGATTCTAATGAGCGGATAATGAGAGGAATTTTGAATAATGAGCAGATAATGAGCGGAATTTTGAACGTTTTTTGGATATCGCGGGCGCAATTTTTGTCTCGCTGAAACGTAAACATGCTTATGACCGTTCTGGAATCGTAATCTTTCTTTTGATGTGACGCACGTTAGGCACGCTCTATAACTTGATAGTGTATAGCTGGACAGACAGACAGACATAAGTACCGCTATTATATATAGATAGATAGATGATAGATGAAGCACCTTGAGGTGCAATGGTGGCACTTGTGACGTCAACTTAAAAGGCGGCACTTTGGAAACACTTTGCCGTCTCAATTTTTTTGCACAGAATTGAACCGGAATCTTTCAACATGGACTATTGTATTTGCTGCATCACAATAAAACATATCTTGTTATAAATGCTGGCTCATTAGCTCCCCAGTATCGGAGGAAGGATGGTCTGATCTCCTCATTTATTTCATGTAAGACACAAACACAGGGTAATCATTCAGAATCATCTCACAGATTGACACAGATATAAACAAAGCGGGGGATACAGATAGCAATGGGACTCATGGCGGAATAGACAAGAGAACTGGAGAAATACAAAACGGCCTGTGACTCCAGGAGACAGTGACCGGTAGCTGATAGACATCAGTGAGTGGAGGCGAGCATATGGGTCGGGTTTTGGCCCATTGGCTTAGCTGGTCAAAGCGTCTGTATAGTGATAGATTGGTAGATCCTGGATTCGACTCCCTAGCGGAGCCTTTTTTTTTCTTAATGACTCTGTAGGGGTGAAATTCTTCCCGTGTGAATAGGCTACAGTCCTTTTAAATGTAACTGCGGCTGCTTTAGTTACCGTTCTGGATGAAGGCTCCAGTCGCTGCGGGTCTGGCTCGAATTCCACTGCTTCCTAATTTCTGGTGGTGCTCATTTTGGCCTTCACAAGAAATCCATCTTTTCTAAGCAGTGCCGTGCGTTACTTTGCTGTGATCAGAGCAAAGCTCCAGCTGTTGATGTGTGGCACTGTGAACCTCTAGTGCTTAGTACTCTGCGTTGTGGCAGTCGCAACCTCGGTTCGAATCGGAATCACCGCGCTGATTTTTCTTCCTTCCACAATCAATAGCCTTCCTTTACTTTACTCCTTCAATTTCACTGTAACTTTCCTGCGGTATTACCTTAATCTAATATTCACTTTCTCCTACTTAAACCACTAAGTGTGCTCCACTAAAACTGCTGTTCCTGGGGCACATGTCCCATTCGCCCCAATCTGAGTTGGTGCTTTGAAACGACTTGATACATTTAGATCCGCGGGACCGCTCGACAGTCAAGCTCTGCGAAAGCAGGGCCGGCCTTTGGAACCAAAGCAGCCAGATTGTACAAGAAAATTCAATCTGAAATCAAGTGAACTGCGGAGGCTAACTGAAGAACTGGGTTTTATTTACCTGGCAGTTGGCTCTTTTCCCTGAACACTTGAGTAGCGTGAGTGACGGGAAGCACTACATAGCCGCTGATGAAGGGAGAAATATGTAATTTTGGCAAACTTGTTATCAAAAAGGATAATGGACGCTCAGGAGGTATCAAGGAGAGTAATGGACACTGCGGATGCAGCAGACAGTGTAAGGGACGCTCTGGATGTAGCAGAAAGTTTAAGGGACGCTCCGGATTTACCAGACAGTGTAAGGGACACTCCGGATGTATCAGATAGGGTACGGGATGCTCCAGATGTGCCAGACAGGGTAAGTTACCCTCCCGGTGTACCAGACAGTGTAAGGGATGCTCGGGATGTATCAGGTAAGGTAAGCGACGCTCCAACAGTACCAGACACGGTGAGGGATGCTCAAGAAATTCTAGAGCGGGTAAGGGACTCTCAGGGCTTATCGGACAGGGTAAGTGCCGCTCAGGCGTTATCAGAGAGGCTGACGGATGCAGAGTTATTACTTTCTGAACATCATATTTTCAAAGTATCAATAAAAGCAAAAGTTGAATGCGAATGTAACAGATGGTCTGCCGTGTCCCACGTGGGGGCAATGAGAAGGTAGAATGGGGCCGGACTGGACATTTGAAGCGCTCAGAAATACATTTAAAACTGACACAGATTCCCCTAACCAATACATTAATAAATAATACAGATACATCTAAATACATTTGTAACGGACAGGTGTAAAAGCATTTACATGTAACACAATAGCAACTCACAAATACATTTGTATCTAATATTGCCAAACACAAATATACTTAGAACCATCAGGGGTGATTGTTTGCCATAAAAAATTACTTTAATTGATTGTCTTTAAAGCGATGATATTTACAATGCAGTTTGCATTGACCTTCCTCCAAAGCCGCTGGAGATTGTTGGAGAATGATTTGGGCCCTGATCGATTGTTTGTTAGGCCGATTGGAACAAGTTTTGAGCGCAAGTCCAATATTACAAGTAGACAATAAAAGGGGCTCACGCGGGACCGTTCGCAAATTTCAATCTACAATCCCCAAAGCGAGATTCACACCTCTAGACTTAAGAGCCACTCAGTCTAGAATACAGACCCAAAAATGAAATGGATTTGTCATGTATTGTCCATTGCATTTTGACTGATTCAGGTAAGCAGAGTATTGGAGACAGCAGTTTTACATTCCCAATGCTCTGTCACGTGTGCCCGCAGTTCCATTCCCGTTCCAGGCCCTCTTTTTACTGTCGATGACGGGCCCGGAATGTGCTTGGAGAAGTATTAGAATCGCAGCACAGCCCTTCCCAATGTCGCTTCCTCTAAATCTCCGTCCAGGATTTTCACCAGTGCAAGATGCATCAGCTTGAGCTACTGTTTAATTTGTTCTCGGCATTAACTGTGCTGATCCTTTAACTTGTCCCACTACACGGCATCTCCAAATTTGTCGATTGCATCTCGAGGGCATTTTTCATATGTAAACCTGCAACATCTGCTACAGGAGAAAGATTCAATTTCAGCGGTTCCAACAACAATGAGTCGCTCGATATCAACATCGACCATTCTCACCTACATGCTACCGATGCAAATCTCTGCGCTCCTCTGCTTCAGTGATATCTTGTTTCGCAGCGATGGGCAGTTTACGCTCTCTGAGGCTGCAATCGCTGCTGTCTGCCGGCAGCGGGCGCTTGGAGAGAGCGGGGCCGGACATGTGGCCTGAACTTCGCTGCTGTCGCGGCCTCACTCACTCCGGGAGCTGGGGAACAGCAAACAAACTCATGGGTTTGTTGCCGCGTCAGAAATGCGGCTCCGAACTGTTGCTATTAACAGAGGCAGCGCTGCCGGATGCTGTAATTAACCCTCACACTTTCGGTATCTCCCGACAATGGCCTGTGAAGAAAAGCCCGCGAAAGTGAGTTTAAATACTCACTGAACCTCCGGTCTCACCGTTCTCGACACTGGCCTGTGAATAAAAGACCGCGAAAGTTAGTTTAAATACTCACTGAACCTTCGCTCTCACCACTCCCGACAATCTCCCTATCGCCGTATCCCTTGATGCCCTGACTCGGCAGAAATCTATCGACTTCTGCTTTGAATATACCCAATGACTGAGCCTCCACACCCCTCTGGGGTAAAGAATTCCAAAGATTTACCTTCCACTGTCTGAAGAAATGTCTTCTCATCTCAGTCCTGAATGGCCTGCCCTTTATCCTGAGACTGTGGCCCCTGGTTCTGGACTCCCCAGCCTTGGGAAACATCCTCCCAGCATCCACCCTATCAAGCCCCGTAATAATTTTGTATGCTTCAATGAGATCCCCTCTCATTCTTCGGAATTCAAGAGAATACAGGCCTAGTTTACTCAATCTACTCTTATACGACAGTCCTGCCATCTCAGGAATTAATCTCATAAAACTTCGTTGCACTCCCTCTATGATAAGTATATCCTTCCTTAGGAAAGGAGACCAAAATTGTACACAGTACTCCAGGTGTGGCCTCACCAAGGGCCTATATAATTGGAGTAAGACTTCTTTACTCCTTTACTCAAATCCTCTTGTAATGAAGGCCAGCATACCATTTGCCTTGCTAGTGGTTTGCTGCACTTGCACATTCACATGCAGTGACCCATATACAAGGACACCCAAGTCCCTATTAAGCATCTGCATTCCCCAATTTTTCACCATTTAGGAAATACTCTGCCTTTCTGTTTTTTCTACCAAAGTGGATAACATCACATTTATCCACATTATATTCCATCTGCCATGTTCTCGCCCACTCACTGAGCCTGTCGAGATCCCCTTGAAGCTTCTTCACATCCTTTTCACAGCGGACACTGCCACCTAGCTTTGTATCATCAGCAAATTTTGAAATGATACATTTAGTCCCCTCATCCAAATCATTGATATAGATTGTGAATAGCTGGGGCCCGAGCACCGATCCTTGTGGTGCCCCACTAGTCACAGCCTACCATCCTGAAAAAGACCCGTTTATTCCTACTCTTTGTTTTCTGTCTGTTAACCAGTCTAAAGCCCGTGTAGATTGGTGTTCGCTCTCAGCTTTTCCCATCGATGTGAAAATGAAACAGGAGGAGGCGAGGATTGCCTTGAACAGCAGAGCTGCTCACTGACTCTGTTTCTATTGCTGCAGGAGTTGTTCTGTTCCTCTAAAGATTCCCCACACCATTAAAACGCCTGTCTTAACACACAGTCATTAAATGGGCGGTTTTATTATATTTTGGAGAGATTCCATCAAATAGATTTCAATAAATCTGCAAGAAGACGAGGTTAGGACTGGAACTGATAAGATGTTGATCACAGAGTTAACATCAAAGACAGGCTCCGTGTCCAATGAGGCAGGAAACTGCGAAAAAGGAGGATGGGAATGAAGTAAGGCGGGATGAATGTGAGAAAGGAGGAAGGAGCTCTCGATTCCATCTTCTTTCCATTAGAGCTGTGTGAAACATTACTTTGAGAAAGTGGGAGAATTTTAACAAACAGGGAGAGAAAATATTGTCTAAGTTGGGGAGTAACATCTCCAGGCCACGTATCTTCCAACTGGATTAACAGTCCTGAGACTTTAACGACTCACCAACCTCGATCTAACATTATCCAAAAGGAGGCATCCAAAAATCCCTTTTATTTCAGTATTTCTGTTTCCAAACCGTATAAACAATCTTTAATAAAGTCCCTTTACCACACGTCCTGCCCGTGCTCCCAGATTGAGAATGTGGAAAATGTGGAGCAGGCTTCTGGAAGCAAACGGTTTTACATATTGACCTCACAGCTTCGGCACTTCTGGGACTGAACTCCTGCTTTAAAGAATATAATTGCCGTTTTCTTACGATATACTGAACACAGGCTGATTTTCTGGCGGTTATTAGTTGAAGACTTGTGGAATGTCTCCAGGCCGAGGAAAGTGATTCTATTAAAATGTTAGAGCACGTCTGGGATTTGAATCCGGCACCTCTGGCATTTTAATTGATGTGAATTCCCAAAACGTGAATCACACTCCGATAGCAAAGAGCTGCTAACCTTGCACAGCGTGTTTAATCTCGGCTATGATAATTTCGCACATTAAGGCAGATATTTTAGATCAGAGACAGCGTTAAATCTCAT
Organism: Somniosus microcephalus; assembly: GCF_052327205.1. NCBI lineage: Eukaryota > Metazoa > Chordata > Chondrichthyes > Squaliformes > Somniosidae > Somniosus > Somniosus microcephalus. The sequence goes on along the minus strand of NW_028225179.1, from coordinate 22,054,679 downwards.
ATATTGCTCAAATGCATCAATGTGTGAATATGACATTAAATGTGTTTCAATACAGTGAGGGGATTTAAAGCAGATTCGGGGCCAGTGGATTCCAAGGTGATGTTAACTGTGTCTCTCTTGCCTCCCTCTCCCCTGCTGCCGGTTTTTAAACCTTGTTTTAAATCTGCTGCTCTGCTGGGCCAGTGCATTCCACAGTCTCACAACCCTTTCTACAAATACCCTTTCACTGCTTGACTTCTCTGTTTATTAGTTATGAATCACCTTGAGGTGGAATGGTGGCGTTTGTGACATCAGATTAAAAGGCAGCCTATCGGAAACACGTTGGGGTCACAGTTTCTTTTGCACAGAATTGAAACTGAATCTTTCAAGATGGAATATTGTATTTGCTGCATCACAATAAACAATATCTTGTTATAACTGTTGGCTTAATAGTTCCCCAGTGTCTGAGGAAGAATTGTCTGATGCCCTCATTTATTTCATATAAGGCACAAACATAGGATAATCATTCAGAATCACCTCACAGATTGACACTGAGATAAATTAACCGGGAGATACAGACAGCAATGGGACACATGGCGGAATGGACAAGAGAGCTGGAGAAATAAGAAACGGCCTGAGTGTCCAGAAGACAGTGACTGGTAGCTGATAGACATCAGTAAGTAGAGGCGAGAAATTGCATTAGCATTTGGCCCCGTGGCTTAGCTGGTTAAAGCGTCTGTCTAGTAAACAGAAAATCCTGGGTTCGATTCCCAGCGCGGCCTTTCTTGATGAATCTCTAGGGGTGAGGTTCTTTTAATGTGAAAAGGCTCAAATTCTTTTAAATGTAACTGTGGCTGCACTAGTTCCCATTCTGCATGAAGGTCCAAGTCGTTGCGAGGCCTGGGTCGAATTTCACCGCTTCTGAATTTCTGATGGTGCTGATTTTGGATTCTTCACCAAAAATCCATGTTCCTTATGCAGTGCAGTGCGTTACTTTGTTGCGGTCAGAGCAGCGTTCCAGTTGTTGATGTGTGGCGCCATGCTCGTATAGTGATTAATGCTCTGCGTTTTGGCCGCAGCAACTTCGGTTCGAATTCAAAACATAACGCAGATTTTTCTTCTTTCCACAATTAATAGCCCTCTTTTACTTTCCCCCTTCAATTTCATTGTAATTTTCCTGCGGTATTACCTTAATCCAACATTCACTTTCAGCCACTTAAACCGCTAAGTGTGCTCTGCTACCACCGCTCTTCCTGGGCCACATGTCCCATACGCCCCAATCTGAGTTGGTGCTTTGAAACCAGTCGATACATTTAGACCTGTGGGACCTCTCAATAGGCAAGCTCTGCGAAAGCAGGGCCGACCTTTGGAACCAAAGCAGCCCGATTGTACAAGAAAATTCCTAGGCAAATGAAGCTTTAAACTTTACAAACAAATCGTTTTATTAACATAATATTTCAAGTTTTACAGAGAGAGACTTGTACAACCTCAGTGGTGCAACTCAAAACTCAGAATGGTCAATTCTTCTGCTTCGGGAGAGGGAGAGATGAATTATGTATAGGTTTCCTCCTTGTTGTTTTCCTGGTCAGTCTTCCAGATCTCCACTCCGTTTGTCTGTCTCCAGGCCTGTCTCCTGGAATGTGTTGTGCTTTTCACTTTAGAATGGCTGCTGTTTTACCATTGCTGCTGACAGAAGCAAGCCTTCCAGTGACTCTCCATTCTCTCTCTCCCATGGTTACACAGACTGATGCTCCCGGTCAGCACTGAGTGTATGTGAAGGTTCCTCAGTGACTATCGAGGCCTCCTTACCTGGAGCTTCCAGACAGTCTGCGGAACACTTTTGGAATTCGGTCAGCAAACCTTCTTGAAGTAAGTGATCCAGGTCTCTCGGCAATCCTTTAGTTTCCGTAAAACCGGCACTGAAAATTCCAAAATCCTCCCAGAGGGAGCAGATTGAAGAAAATAAATTATTAGAAGTAATTAATTACAATAATGAGAGAACCCGCTGCGAGCAGGGCTCGAACCTTGTCGGGAAAACGCCATTGGATTTCAAGGCCAACGCCTTAACCACTCGGCCATTGCAGCCGCGACAAAGTCTGCTCCAAGATATTAAATTCTCAAATCGCTGACCCTGTTTATTATTGGCGATGACGGTTTTGTGATATTTAATTTGCTGCAAATTCAGCAAGTCCAGAAGAATCGCAGCGATCATTACAATAAAAGAAAACTTCCGATATTTAACGGTATGTAAGATGTTGAGAACAGTATGGAATATTCTGCAGGGTAATGAAAATAAATAGCAGAAACATTGTGTTATGCTCCCACATGACACAGATCAGCCACAGCCTCTGCTCGCTGGCTGCAGAAACCTTGCCTCCAGATTACAAACTGATTCTAGGTCGGAGATAAATATTCAGGGTAGAGCCTCAACACAGTGGGTGGGATCAAATAATAAAGCAGATATTTTAGACCAGAGACAGCGGTAAATGTCCTATATTGCTCACATGCATCAGTGTGAATCTGACATTCACAGAATCAATCACAGAAACCCCACAATGCAGATGGAGGCCATTTCGGCCCATTGAGCCTGCACCGACACATATCCCACCCGATCCCCGTAACCCCTACATATCCCACCCTATCCCCGTAACCCCACGTATTTAATCCCCCTAGCACTAAGGGTCAATTTATCATAGCTAATCAACCTAACCCACACATCTTTGGGACTAGTGGGAGGAAACCGGAGCACTAGCAGGAAACCCACGCAAACATGGGGAAAATGTGCAAACTCCACACAGACAGTCACCCGAGGACCAGAATCGAACTCGGGTCCCTGGCGCTGTGAGGCAACAGTGCTAACCACTATGCCACCGTGCTGGGTTTAAATACAGTGAGGCGATTTAAAGTAGATTCGGGGCCAATAGTTTCCAAGTTGATCTTTCCTGTGTCTCTCATGCCTCTCTCCCCCCTTCCTTCCACAGGCTGCCGGTTTTTTAACCTTGTTTTAAATCTGCTGCTTGCTGGGCCAGTGCATTCCACAGTCTCACAACCCTTTCTACAAATACCGTTTCACTGCTTGGCCTCTCTGTGTATTAGTTATGAATCACCTTGCGGTGAAATGGTGGCGTCTGTGACGTCAAATTAAAAAGTGGCCTATTGGAAACACGTTGGGATTGCAATTTATTTTGCACAGAATTGAACCTATATAATGAAAGATGGAATATTCTAATTGCAGCATCACAATAATCTAAATCTTGTTATCAATGTTGGCTCATTCGTTCCCCAGTGTCAGAGGAAGAATTGTCTGACCCCTCATTTATTTCATGTAAAACATAAACACAGATATTCATTTAGAATCAACTCAGAGATTGAAACTGAGATAAACACAGTGAGATACAGACAGCATCGGGACGCTTGGCGGAATAGACAGGAGAGATGGCTCGATACAAAACGGCCTCAGCCTCCAACAGGCTGTGACATGTAGCTGATTGATACCAGTGAGAGGCGACGGCATAATTCAGGCGCGATTTGCCTCTGTGGCTTAGCTGGTTAAAGCGCCTGTTCAGTAAACAGGCGATCCTGGGTTTGACTCCCAGCGGGGCCTTTTGTCCTAATGAATCTCCAGGGGTGAGTTTACTCTGTTGTGAAAGGGCTACAACCCTTTTAAATGTAACTGCGGCTCCACAAGTTCCCATTATGGTTTATGGCTCCATTCGCTGCGGGTCGTGGGTCTAATTCCACCGCTGTCAAAATTTCTGGTGGTGCTGATATTGACATCTTCCCCAAAAATCAAACTTTTCTAAGCAGTGCCATGCGTGATTTTGCTGTGGTAAGGGCAGTGTTGGAGTTGCTGATGTATGACGCTGGGATCATATACTGGTCAGTACTCTGCACTGTGGCCACAGCAACTTTGGTTCGAATCAGAATCACGCTATAGTTTGCTTTATATCATGTTTTTTGCGGCACCTGCTGATAGAACAAAGCGAAAAATCAATCTTCACTACATCAAACAGTATTCTTTTATTTATGGTGAAATCCTATTTACTCCTTCAAACCCCGCGCTCTCACATGCCTGAGCTTGATGCTCCATAATTCAAACCCGCCCCTTCTCCCAGCTTTATCTTCTGACCACAATCTAGAGCCGTCCTTTACTTTCCTCCTTCCGTTTCTTTGTCACATTCCTGTGGCATTACCTTAATCTAACATTCACTTTCACCCACTTACACCATTACGTTTGCTCTGCTACCACCGCTGTTCCTGGGGCACATGTCCCATTCGCAGCAATCTGAATTGATGCTTTGAAACCAGTCGATACATTTAGACCTGCGGGACCGCTCGACAGACAAGTATTTCGAAAGCACGGCCGGCCTTTGGAAGCAAAATAACAGGATTGCACGAGAAATGTTCTTGGCCTAATGGATAAGGCGTCTGACGTTGTTGCTAATCGTAGTCAGGATTGCTGTCAGTCACGGATCATTCTATGTCTGTCTAAAACGGGTTTGCTCACATTCTTGCTTTGGTGTTTCAAAGCTACGAGAAGTCCCGTGTTCAAATCCCGGACGAACCCCGCTAGATTTTAGTCAAATCTCAGCTTCTTACAGTCGATCGACATTGCAGAAAACATAAATACTTTCCATTAAAAACATGAGATTTCGTGTAATTTTGCCCATATATTTCGAAATCACAGAGCTTCACTGAAGCAACTGAAAACCCAACAACTGAGAAAAGTTAAAGTCTCCCAGGTGTATTCTGCTCGGTGTCTCATTGGACGTCCTGCATCCGTGTTCTATTCTGGCTAATGCAGGAACTTTACATTTTGCTTTCTGCACCCATGAGCTCGCCTGAATTGGGATAAACTTACATTCAGTGTCAATCTTCTGAAACACCCACTTCCCTGAATATTAGTCAGTTCTGCTTCCTCTATCGCTGAAAGGGTGTGAGAAGCTGGCTTGTGAATTGGTCCTATGGGTGTCGAATTCAAACCGTACAGGGTTCTGTACTGGCCGGGAATCAAACCGGTGTGACCAGCCTGCCTGGTCTGATTAAAAGGGGTGCACACCTCTTCTTTCGATCAGGCACATTACTGCCTTCCAGATGTAACGGAATACCCTTTGCTTGCAGCAGCTGATTCTACATTTTCAGCATTGTCGATCTGGGTGCACGGCAGGACAAACGGTAAAGGGGACTTTCTTGAGGAGTATTTCTGATTGGATGCAAAAAGCAGGAAATGGAATGGCTGAGTTGATGTAGACGGGAGACGAGAGGTTAAGACGATAGAATGTTAATCCATTGTGCTTATTTATTGTGTTGAATGTTTGATGCTGATAAACCTTCCCAGCATTTGACTGAATCTTACTTAAAATTAGCTTTAATTCTAATCTTGGCCAAACCAGTGGTCTCGGCCACTTCATTGTTCATATCTTGTTAAAATTAACACGGACCATTGGAATTCTCCATCTTCTCGAATGAAGGTGAAACAGAGATCACGAATCAGAGAGAGATCTTTCTTCCTTCTTCCTTCCGTTCGTTCGGCTGGAGTGAAATGACGGAGACAAAATAAAGATGACATCCAAACCGAAACAATGTGCACGAAAGTCCTCTTCACTGCAATCCTGCCCGTTACACCCGGATCCACAACGTTGAAAATGTACAGTCAGCTTCTGTGAACAAAAGCAATTTAGATATTTCCGTTACATGAGGTCAGTGATTGTTAGAAATGGTCAGGTGTAAAACAGGTCCGATCCAGGATGCAACCCAGTGTGCAAGCTGATCGCAGAAGACTGGAAACTACAATTGTCTGATAGCATTATAATACACCACAAAGTTAAACAGCTTATCCATTATGTGATCCGGTTATTAATGAATGATTTCTAATTTCCACTGAATTAACTGAATCTTTTTTTTATTTTTAACTTTGCAGCCAGCATTTCTTCAGACAACAACAAAACCAACACAATTTTATGGCAGCAGTGGGATTCGAACCATCGCCCCTGAAAAGACTAGAGCCTAAATCCAGCACTTTAGATGGCTCGGCCACATCACCACACCAACTCTGCCCCAGTTCTGATACTGTTGACTGATAATTGAATGCCGGCTCTCCTGTTGATTTTGCATTGAGGCAAGGGCTTTGCATTGCGTTCATGGAGGCAGGTGGTTGAGAGGTTAAAGCATAGGGTCGCTAATTGTTTATATTCTACACGCGTTGTTTCGAATTCTACCATTATTGCATTTATGATTGATCTTTTTCCCCTTTTTCAACACATCCAAGACTCAGGTATCTGAGTCCATTGCTTGCCCAATCCGCAGTGGGAAGTATTGTTTTGCTGCCTCACTCTATTTGCTCAAATCAACAAAGTCCTCATTTCGGCCCCAACTGCTCCTTGCACGGAGGTGTTGAAATTGTAAGATATGAGTTACGTGATGTATCAATCAAAGTGGATAGTGATGCCCTGGTAAAACGGAAATTTCTCTTCAGATGCTGCCTGAGCTGCTGAATATTTCCAGCATTTTCTTCTTTTAATTTTCTGCTTTCACTATTGCAGTTTACCCAACAACACAAAACTTGCCTCAAGGGCGCAGCTTCAGGCATAACGTTCCTGTGCTCTTCCCACACACAAGATCGCGCTTAACTTTCCCACACACGCTGTAAAGTCAGTCGGTTCCGCCCACATTGTCCTGCGCCACGACATTCCAGATACACTTTGCTCCTGGTATCAGGGAGTCTAAGAGTTTCTCAGTGGGGATTGTGAGGGCAATGGGATCTCAGAGGCTCTGAAAGAATTGAAGGGTTTCTGAGATAGTATCACGTGGGTATGAGGGCTCTAAGTGTATACCAGAGAGAGTAACGGAATCTCAGAAGGTATAGCAGAGGATAAGGGAACTCAGGAGGTACCAGAGAGGTTATGAGCGCTCGGGAGTTATGAGAGAGTGTAAGGGGCGCTCTGGAATGTATCGAAGAGAGTAAGGGACGCTGAGGAGCTATCACCAAGAGTAACCAATGGTCTGGAGAGATCAGAGTGGGAAATGAACACTCAAGTTTTATCAGAAAGATTGAGGAAGGCTTAGGTGGTAGCAGCGAGTCTGGTGGAACAGGAGGTGCTATCTTCTGAACATCACATTTTCTAAATATCAACATGGTGAATGAAAGCAAAGTTGAATCCGAATGTGACAGCTGGTCTGCCGTGTCCTAAGTGGCAACAATGAGAAGGTAGAATGGGGTCGGACTGGACATTTTCCGCGCTTAGAAATACATTTATAACTGACACAGATCGCCCACCCAATACATTAAATAATACAGACACATCTAAGTATATTAGTAACTAACAGAGACGCAAAATCATTTATATTCAACACATTAGCAACTAGCAAATACATGTGTATCTAACATGAACATACACAAATATATTTACAAGGATCACAGGTAATTGATTGCTAAAAAATGACTTTAGTTGAGTGTCTTTAAAGCCATGATGTAAATATGGCAGTTTACATTAACCTTCTTCCAAAGCCACTGGTGATTGCTGTGGAATGATTTGGGTCCTATCTGATAATTTATGACGTGGAACTGCAAGGTTGAAGCACATTGGATTGATTCCACTGGCCCTGTTCTGCTGACTCCCAACACAATACATATTACAACCAATCAAACAATCCTGCCTTGAATGGAAGTGGGCTTCGTTTTCTGGAAGGAATATATCAACTGGGCCGAAAAATGACTTCCAGCAGATCCAGATAAAATCGTACAGTATAGGTAAAGGACAAAATCTCTGAAGTGGGATTCGAACACACACGATCTAAACGCAGCACCCTAGACCGCTCGGCCATCCGGACTTCCTCCCGAATGGAAAAGTCAATGTCCCTCCACTTACACACTGAGGTGGACAAAATGCGACCTGTTGCTGGAAGGCCGAGTGACCGGGAGACAAGCTCCCCGGATTTCAATGTCAGTGTGCTCTGTGTATGAGGAGGCTTCGGCGGGCTGTGTGGCATGTTGCTTCACCGGCTGTATTGCGCTGCCTTCGCTGCAGTGGGTCCCCCAGTGATGGGTTTTAGGATACTTGCTTTTCTTGTTATATATAAATGACCTGGACTTGGGTATAGGGAGTCAAATTTCAAAGTTTGCAGGTGTGTTGGCAACGTAGTAAATAGTGGGAATGCAGCAGTTCGTGTTCACCTAGGTAGGTATTGGACGAATGACTACTAAATAATCGACTTCAACTTCAGAACAATCAGTAAGTTATTTAATGCAGGAAACCGATGTTATACAGCAGACAATGGAGTTGAATGCAGGAGAGCCAACAGATACGTCTTTACCCAGCGGGGACGCCACGAGGACTGAGTCTGCAGTCCTGTGGATTGCGTGATGACGTCATCACGCTTGGCTGTGTTTTCCCGTGCTTCGGGCGTCACGTGACCGCGTCGTGAAGTCAGCTCGTTCGCCCACGCTTGGGGCGGTCACGTGACACACGCCGATAAGTCGGCGCGTTACCCGGCACTGAGGCTGGCCGTTGCAGCCGAAGTCGCGGGAGCGAGAAGCACCCGGCACTGCAGCTGGCCGATGCGGCCGAAGTCGTGGGCGCAGTCGGCCGAGCTGTGCCAGCTGCCGTCACGGGAGGCCGAGTCGGGTCGGCGGCCGCCGCGCGTGCGTCACGTGATGCGTGACGTGAGCGCGTTAGGACGCGTCCTTAAAGTGGCAACGGCCCAAACAGGTAAGTTAAAGGGGCAACGGCCCAAACAGGTAAGTTATGCACATACAAAGGTAAGTTAAAGGGAATTATGTATATACATAGTGAGGGACACCCTGTGGAATGGTATTGGATGAATGAATACTAAATAATCGAGATCGACTTCAGGAGAACAATCAATAAGTTATTCAATGCAGGAAACAGATGTTATACAGCAGACAATGGAGTTGGATGCAGGAGAGCCAGTAGGCATGTCTTAACCCAGCGGGGATGCCACGAATACTGAATCCGCAGTCCTGTGGAGAGTGTGATGATGTCATCATGCTCGGCCGCGTCTCCCGCGCTTGTGTGGTCACGTGACCGCGTCGTGACGTCAGCGCATTTGCCCACGCTTGAGCGGTCACGTGACCTGCGTCGTTGCATCGGCGCATAACTGTGGCTGGCCGTTGAGGCCGAAGACGCGAGAGCGAGAGGCACCCGGCGCTGCTGCTGGCCGATGCAGCCGAAGTTGCGAGTGCGAGAGCGTCCACCCGGCACCCGGCACTGTGGCTGGCCGATGCCGCCGATGTCGCGGGCGCGGTAGGCCGAGCTGTGCTGGCGGCCATCACGGGAGGCTGAGCCGGGCCGGTGGCCACCGCCCGTGCGTCACGTGATGCGTGACGTGACGTCAGCTCCTTAGGACGTGTCCTTAAAGGGGCAATGGCCCAAACAGGTATGTTAAAGGGGCAATGGCCCAAACAGGTAAGTTATGTACATACAAAGTTAAGTTAAAGGGAATTATGTATATACATAGTAAGGGACAGCCGGTGGAACCGCCAATGCGCCCCCCCAGAATTCACATTAATGAAAGTCGAAAGATGAGATGGACTGACGAGCTAGTGGTCTCGGCGGGCATGCTGTCTCGACTTGGCAGGCCAGATTTGAAGATGCAGGTCATAAGCTGATCCTTACGCACATCATCGCAAATAAAATGTATCCATCAGGTGAAGGACGATGGAGGCATGTGAAACAGCAGGCCTTATCAGAGTGATGAGCAGGTTGGGTGGACGTGGGCGATGTCTCCGTTGATGTTGAAACAAGTCCTTGTTCTGACAAACTCTGCAGGAACGCCAAACGATTGATCCAGAAGGACTTGACAGGCAAGGTCGGTGAACTCGCTGACAGGTGAGCATATCCTTCGGGAGGCTGGAACGCACAGAATGGTGCGTGCCATAGTGCTATGACGATAACACAACGGAGGGTGAAAAGTTGCTGCGTTGATCAGTGATCGTTGAAAACAGCAACTTTCCCATGGCAGATTGTGGCCGCGGGATGCCCGTTGGACTGTCCTCGATGTTTGCAGCGTCAGTAGATGTTTGCGTTTGTTAAGGAGAAAACTGGAGAAAGGGCGGCAACGGTCCGGGTTGTTGTGAATTTCGGTAGCGGTAAACTGCCTGGAGGATGGCAACGCTTTTTGTTGTTGTTGACTTAGTGGAAAAACTTCCGAGAGGGCGGCACGCTTCTCTGCCTCACTGAAAAGTGTGGTAGTTAACACAACCAGCAGGCTGACGGGCTGGTGTATCGTCGGCCGGAACGAGTCTTCGTGGTTGGGGTCACCAATGTAGCAGTTCGTGTTCACCTAGGTAGGTATTGAATGAATGACTACTAAATAATCGAGTTGGACTTCAGGAGAACAATCAATAAGTTATTTAATGCAGGAAACAGATGTTATACAGCAAACAATGGAGTTGGATGCAGGAGAGCCGGTAGGTACGTCTTAACCCAGCGGGGACACCACAAGGACTAAGTCCACAGTCCTGTGGATTGTGTGATGACGTCATCACGCTCGGCTGTGTTTTCCCACGCTTCGTGCGTCACGTGACCGCATCGTGACGTCAGCGCTTTCGCCCGCGCTTGGGGCGGTCACATGATCCGCGCCGATATTTCGGCGCATTTATCCTGCACTGAGGCTGGCCGTTGTGGCTGAAGTCCGAGCGCGAGAGGCACCCGGCACTGTTACCGGCTGTTGTGACCGTCGAGGGAGTGGACGGCCGAAGTAGGCCAGCGGCCGACGGGTTTAGGTGTGTCACGTGATGCGTGAAGTAACGTCAGTGCATTATGTCGCATCCTTAAAGTGGCAACGGCCCAAACAGGTAAGTTAAAGGGGTAACGGCCCAAAGAGGTAAGTTATATACATACATAAGTATGTTAAAGCGAATTATGTATAATATATGTAAGGGACACCCGGTGGAACCGCCACAAGAATGTTATTGGCAGATTTCAGGAGGACATAGACAGACCGGCGAAATGTTCATGGCAGATGAAATTTGACGAATAAATTTTGGTAGGAAGTATCAGGAGAGTGAAAATAAACCACGTGTTACGTTTAAAGTGGGTGCAGGAACAGAGCGACCTGGGGGTGTACGGTCACAAGTAATTAGGGGTGGTAGAACAAGTTGAGAAGGCTGTAAGGAGGGCATCGCGGTCCTTGACTTTATAAATCGGGGAATAGAGCAAAAAAGCAAGGAATTTATGTTCAAACTTCATAAAACACTAATTAGGCCCAAGCTGGAGTATTGTGGCCAATTCTGGGCTCCACAGTGAGGAATGATGTCAAGCCCTCAGAGAGTGTGCAGTGGAGATTTACTAGAATTGTACCAGTGATCAAAGACTTCAGTTACGTGCAGAGACTAGAGAAGCTGGGTTGTTCTCGTTAGAGCAGAGAAGCTTAAGGGGAGATTTGAGGGAAGTCATTAAAAACTTGAAGGACTTGGGGAGAGTTAAGAAGAACAATCTGTTTCCAGTGACCAGAGGGCGGGTTACCTGAATTCACAGATTTATGGTATTTGGAACTGAAACAGAAGTGACAGGAGGAAACATTAATACAGTGAATTTTTATGATCTGTAATGCACTGCCTGAAGGGGTAGTGGAAGCAGGTTCAATACTAACATTTGAAAGGTAATTGGATAAACTCTTGGGAATAAAAAAATATGCTGGACTATGGGGAACCCGCAGGGGAGTGGGATTAATTGGTACACTCTTTCAAAGGCTGGATGGGCCGAATGCCCTCTACTGTGCTGTAATATTCTTCCATTCTATGATTCCATGATATCGATCTCAATGCCGTCGCCTATAGGGGAGAGATGCAAAGCTCTGCACAACTCTGCTTCAGCGGCATCTTATTCCCCAGAGGTGGGCTGTAATGTGCTGTCTGAGGCCACATTTGCTGCTATTTCCATCAGCGGGTTATTGAAGAGAGCTGCTTTTCGCGGCCTCACTCATTCTGGGCTCTGGAAAACAGCAGCAAAATGATAGATTTGCTGCCGTGTCTCAAATTCAGCTTAAAACAGTTGTTATTAACCGAGGCAGCCCTTCAGGATCTTATAATGATCTCTCACAAATCAACTGAAACCAGTCAGAATGTGAATATCATTTTGCTTTTCCAAAATAAAAGATGTGAGTTTCTTTGTGGAAACATGGAGAGAGTCTGGTCTGGCTCACTGCGGAAACATCCATGTCACAGCGAACCAGCTCTCCTGCAACCAGTGCAGCCTCCCATCCGGCATTTCGGGGCCTAGTCTGCTAAGATGAATTCTGATTTCCGTGAAGCCAGTCTCAGGCTTTTATATATTTTTGATGTGCGTGCTATCCGACCGCAGGGTAAATGTTGGGAATATCAACCGGGCCCAGCTGGCAATGTTTGCAGCACATTTGTGTTCATTCGTTGTCAACTGAAACTGTGAGACAATAAGGTAAAGATTACTCGATCGTTATTGGAACCATCAATTATTTGAGCTGGCAGCTGATCTTGTCAACCGGTTGTGCCACAGAGACCCAACCCTTTCCAAACTGAAACACCGAGCTACAACCTCAGGTTACAGCGACCAATATGGATCGATGATGTATTACAAATTACTTTCAGTCTGATTTAGATAAGTGGAGCATTGGAGACTGCACTTTATACATTCTGAATTCCAATGTCCTCTCAGCTCAGCCCGCAGATCTATTCCCGGTCCCAGATCTCTTTCACATTTCGATGACGCCCATCCTATAACCAAGTTTGCTGATGGCATTAAGTTAGGCGGCAAATTAAGTAGTGTAGGTGGGAGCAGAAAGTTCCAAAGGAACATTGATAGATTAAGTGAATGGGCACAACTGTGGCCGATGGAGTTCAACGTGGAGAACTGTGAGGTCATCCACTTTAGACCTGAGTAATACAAATCAGAGTATATTCAAAAAGGTGATGAGTTAGGAACTCTGGAGGAGCAGAAAGTATGAAAACTCCACGTAGAGTAATTACTTCCAACTACTGGACAGGTAAAACATAAAATGAAAGGTTCATGGAATTGTAGCCTTCATCTCAATTTGGCGGTAATACAGAGTGATGGAAGTTCTGCTGGACGTCTACAGGAAAGATAGGGAAATGGTACAGGGGGAGTAGTAGTCTTAGTGATTAAGCATGAAATCACTACAATGCTAAGAGAGGATATAATGAGAGATAAGTAGGCTATGGAGACTTTATGGGTAGAATTAAGAGCTAGGAAAAGATTTAAGACTGTCGTGGAAGTTGGGTAGAGGCCCCCTGGTCGCAGCTGTGAAATGTTAGATTTTATAAATGCAGAAATTAGACAAGCGTGTAGGAAAAGCAGAGTGGTTTTAATGGAGGATTTAAATTTTCCTATAGATAGCGATAAGCAGACTAGCACCTGTCAGATATTTAATTAATTTATTGAGTGCGTCCGGAATAGTTTTCTACAACAATATGCCTTAGAAAAAACAGGCGGGCAGGCCATATTTGATTTAGTAATGAGTAATGAGTCAGATTTATTCAACAGACTAAAGGTGCATCAACATTTATTTAATAGTGATCATAACATGATCGAGTTCAACGTAGTGTTTGAAAGGAAGAAACGCGAAACAACTACTAAGATTCTAGATTTAGGTGAGGCCGACTTCAACGGGATGAAGGAGAGACTGTCCACATTAAACTGGGCAAATCTGTTAATAGGTTAAATGACAGCAGATCAGTGTTCAAAATAAATTTAACATGGTACAGAATCAGTTTATACCCCTGAGGGGCAAGAACTCTACTGGACAATAAAACAGGCATGGACGACTAAAGAGGTAAGAGACAGACAGCAGTAAAATAAAATAAAAAGCATACAAAAAAGCTAAACATAGCACAGATCCTGACGAATGGGAAAGATACAAAGCACAGATAGCAAGAGCAGATAGTAATAGCTACAAAGAGGGAGTATGAACAGAAAGAGACTGGTGAAATGGGCAGAGACATGGCAGATGAAAGTTAACGCAGAGAAGTGCAAAGGGATATATTTTGGTCGGAAGAATGAGGAGAGGCAATGTAAACTAAATGGTACTAATTTAATGGGGCCGATTATTTCCTTTTATCGGCTCCCTCTGGAGATCACTGGCCCCTAAATTGCTCACAATGCTCTCCACTGCAATTTATTAAACAGCTCTAAATGGTTCAATTATAAAAAAGGTGCAGGAACAGGGAGACATTGGGTGTGTGCACACAAACCTTTGAAGGTGGCAGGACAAGGCGAGAAGGATGTTAGAAATGATTAGGGTTCCTTTCTTTTATTAATAGATGAATAGAGCATAAAAGCAAGGAAATTATGCTAAACATTTATAAAGCATTGGTGAGGCCTCAGCTGGAGTATTGCGTTCAATTCTGGGCAGCACACTTTAGGAAAGAACTCAAGGCCTTGTAGAGAGTCCAGAATAGAGTTACTGGAATGGTACCAGGGATGGGGGACCTCATTTATGCGAAGAGACTGGAGAAGCTGGGATTTTTCTCCTTAGAGCAGTGAATGTCAAGAAGATTGTTGATAGATATGTTCAAAATTAAGAATGGTTTTGATAGAGATAAAAAAGGAGAAACCTTAAAAATGTCAAATTAAATATGATAAAACCCTCCCAGGCACAGTTGGGGGTGATATTTGGTTTATGAGACGGACGCCTTACCACTTGGCCACCGTGCAGTACTCAGAGCTTGAGTTGAGGTTGAGGGAAAACAGAACAGATACTTGTATACAGCAATAAAATGAGATAGTGGAGCCGGCAAATAACCGCCTCATTTAGATGAATCCTTTAATAAAACCTTTCAGAGAATCAGAGAATCATACATCACAGAAGGAGGCCATTTGCCCCGTCGTGCTCTTGAAAGAGCAATCCAATTATTCCCAGTTCGTTCCCCATACCCCTGCACAATTTTCCAATTCAAGTATTTATCCAATTCCCTTTTGAAAGTTACTATTGAAGCTGCATCCACCATCACTTCAGGCAGAGCATTACAGATTATAATAACTCGTAATGTAAAAAAGAAAAACTCCTCATCTCCCCTCTGGTTCTTTTGCCAATTACATTTCGACTGTTGTCCTCTGGGTGTTGCCAGGACTGGAGAATTTTGGCTCTGAGGAAAGATTGGATAGGCTGGAGTTGTTTTCTTTGGAACAGAGGAGGCGGAGGTGAGACTTAATTCAGGTGTATGAAATATTGTGGGGCCGAGCTAGAGTGGATAGGAAGCACCCATTTCAGTTAGCAGAGAGGTTTATAACAAGGAGGAATAGATTTAAAGTAATTGGTAGAAGAATTAGAGGGAAGTTGGGGAGAACTTTTTTCACCCAAAGGGTGGTGGGGGTCTGTAACTCTCTACCTGAAATGGTGGTAGAGCAGGAACCCACGTCATATTTGAAAAGTACTTGGATATTCACTTGATGTGCCGTAAACTGCAAGGCTACGGACCAATAGCTGGAAAGTGGGATTAGGCTGGGTCGGTCTTTCAGCCAGAGCCTATCACCCTCCTTCTGGGCTGTAAATTTCTAAGGTTCTTTGAGTCTAAGAGGTACTGAGTTCTCCTAGGTGTCCTGGGCATAGCTGTGTCCGACAGCCAACATCACAGTGGGATCTTGCTGTGCAGAAATCGGCTGCCGTGTTTTCCCATATTATAAGCAGTGACTATGCTTCAAAAAGTACTTCATTTTCTGTAAAGCAATTTTTAAAAAATCAACATTGATGGGATGTGGGTGTCGCTGGCAATATCAGAATTTATTGCACATCCCTAATTGCCCTTGAAAAGGTGGTGATGAGCGCCTTTTCGAAACACTGCAGTCCGTGAGGTGAAGGTACCGACGTTGCTTTTAGGGATGGAGATCCCGGATTTTGACCCAGAGACAATGAAGGAACGATGATATATTTCCAAGTCAGGATGGTGCATTCCTTGGAGGGGAACTTGTAGGTGGTGGTGTTCCCATGCACTAACTGCTCTTGTCCTTCTATGAGGTACAGGTCGCGGTTTTGGGAGGTGCTGTGGAAGAAGCTTCAGCACTTGTGTAGCGCGATTGTTACTTTCCACATATCAGCCCAAGCCTGAATGTTGTGCAGGTCTTGCTGCATGCAGGCCAGGATTGATTCATTATCTGATGAGAAGAGAATGGAACTGAACATTGTGCAATCATCACTGAACATCCCCAGGTCAGACCTTATGATAGAAGGAAGGTCATTGATGAAGCAGGTGAAGATTAACTCCTGCAGTGATGTCCCGGTGCTGACGTGATTCGCCTCCAACATCCACAAGCATCTTCCTTTATGCTAGGTATGTCTCCAAAAGTCGGCTTTCCCCTGTGTCCACCCACAAGTTCCATTGACTTCAATTTTACTCGGGCTCATTGGTGCAACACTTGGTCTAATGCTGTTTTGCTGCTAAGAGCAATCACTCTCACCTCGCCTTTAGAATTCAGCTCCTTTGTCCATGTTAGAATCAAGGCTGTAATGTGGTCTGGAACCTAGTGGTCCTGTCGGGACTCAAACTGAGCATTGGTGAGCAACTGGGACGTCCGACGGTCGTGAAAGGTGCTATAGGAGTGCAAGTTGTCTTTTTTACTGTTTAAAAACTACTAACATATGCATGATGTTTATTTGTAGGAACAGATGATCATCGAGCTGAAACCTTAACTCTGCCTTCCTCTCCCCACAGATCCTGCCAGGGTGTCCCAGCATGGCCCGTTTATAAATGTTGATATTAAATAAATGGTTCCATCTGCAGTGGGGAAAGAGTAAAAGTGATATCGCTGGCAGTTTCACTGAATGGTGTAATAAAGAAAATAATCTAATAAGTCTTTGCAGTAGTAAGCTTTTTCTAAATTGCTGAACTGGCAGTTGAGATAACCTAAGCGGTAGAGTTAGAACTGCAGACTGTGTCACTTACAGACAATTGCAAATAGTCAGATGTGGAAACCATAAGAGGCCTAGAGGATGTAAGTTCTGTTCTAGCAGGAAAGTAAAACAATGAGTTGGAATTAAAGAGGCCTAGAGAGGCAGGAAAGGAGGACAATGAGTCAGAAGTACAATGTTGATGAGTCCCTATCTCGCATAAGCAAAGATCATAGGTGCAACAACAGCGTGGGGGATAACGGACATAAAGGTTTACGATAATAAAAGTGGTACTTTAATGTTATGCAGCATAGGCAACCAATCAGTGAAGATGCATATGGCCAAGGTCCAATCAGGTGGCAGGAATGAATTCTGAGCGAGCAGGACATATGTGTTTTAATGTATAAAAATGTAGTGTTTGCTGTACCAATTTGGTGAAGTCTGGCTAAGACAGAGCAGATTGTCTCCCCACCAGTGTAATAAAGAAGAGTTGATTATCGATCCGAAAACCTTGTGTCAAGTGTTTGTTTAAAATGCTCCACATCAATTGGCATCACGAACAGGATCCTCACGGACGGGAAGCATGGGCGAGTGAAGCTGAGCCAAAAACGTGAGTACTTTAAAAAGCCACATACAGTTAGGGCAAGGTAACACCGTCTCATGTCCACCGCCCCCTTTTGAATCAAAGAACTAAAACATGTGAATCGATAAGTCAAGCGGTCTTGGGGTGCAGGTGAAATGCGCGGAAGTGCAGGTGTGGTATGTGTTGCAAGTAGTGCGTTAACTTTGGAGAAAAAGTCTAAAGCATAACTCTGACAACTCGAGTTACAAGCAATGCAGAAAGTTTAAGCATACCTCTGACAACTCCAGTTGAAAGTAGTGCTCAGCATACATCTGACAACAAATTACCCGAACAAAATTGTTGCCAGTATGGACTCACTCTGTGAGAGTAAATAAGGGAGATACCTCTGAGAACTGCGGTTGCAAGTAACATCTCACTCTGCGAGAGTAAAGCAAAGATGGTAACTCTGACAACTGTGGTTGCAAGTACTGTCTCACTCTGCGAGAGTAAAGTACGGGACGTACTGCTGACAACAATTAACCATGGAAAGTGAATAACTCGAATGGGGACGGGTGGGGTCTCTGACACGCTATTTAGCGGACAAAAATAAAAGATTAATTGACAAAATTGTTAATAAGGATTGGCAACCGAATGACCCACCGGCGAAACAAAGAGAATGGTAAGCTAAAGAAACAAAATTAAATGAAGAAAAGGCCATCATTTTAGTGGCTCACGCATATTATGAGTTGAGTAGCCGTGCTCGAATTTGGACCAAAAACGGGCGCGAAAATTGTACCGAAGTACCAGTAATGGCAACAGATCCTGCAGCGCCATCAGAGGTGAAAAGAGTATTCAAGGACAGGATAGACTGGGAGGTGCTAAGCCAAAAAGGGGCTGAACATGACCTCGACTGTAATGATGGGGATATCCCGCCCCCATATGACGACATAAAAACGGCACCTATTAAGGTGGAATTTATTCCGGGCACCCCGGCGGTGCCTATACTGGTAGGGGCATCCCCAGGCACCATTACCATCCCAGCAGTACCAGTTCAGATAAAAAACACTTACGTACCTTTCTCCCCAGGAGATAAATTAAAGTTGCTTCAAATACTGCCGGAACTAAAGCCCCGACAGAGTAATGCCATACTCTGACAGAAACTAAGAGAAATGAGAATAGGTCAGAACTTCCAAAACCGCGATGCTGATGGAGTAGTGAGGGCAAAAATGAGTGAAGATCTGTGGGGTCAATTAACTCAACAATATAGGGACGGAACATGGTATCAAAATGTAGCCCCTACAAAGCAGCAACGAGATATGGATTATACAGCATTTAGGACCGCTGTTACGCACGTTTTAGGATTTGTACAAGTAAAGTAGGGACAAGTCATTGGAATTAGTCAGGGGAAAGGGGAGTCCGCCCATGACTATGGAGAACGGAAGTGGACTAGTTTTGTAGCCCACTCAGGTATAATAGCACCACAACAAGACAATTTGGCATGTTGTTAAATGTACAAGGAAGGGCTGTGTGGTGCCCATCAGGCCACACTGAAAACTGGATTGGTCACCATGCAGACCTTTGATGAACTGATCAGATGGGCGACCGAGGTAGACAACCAGCAGAAAGTTAAAGTGGCTGCCTTGGAGGAACATATAGCTGCAGTATAGGAGATGGCAGAGCTAAGCGATCTCACAACCATCGGATCAAATCAAAGCTCTGCAGCCCTGCCACATCCAGTCGCGAGTGGTGGTGGACAATTAAACAGTTAACAGGAGGAGGAGGCTCCAAACATATCCCCATCCTCAATGATGGTGGAGCCCAGCACGTGAGTGCAAAAGACAAGGCTGAAGCATTTGCAACTATCTTCAGCCAGAAGTGCCGAGTGGATGATTCATCTCGGCCTCCTCCTGAGGTCCCCAGCATCACAGATGCCAGTCTTCAGCCCATTCAATTCACTCCACGTGATGTCAAGAAACGGCTGAAGACAGTGGATACTGCAAAGGCTATGGGCCCTGACAACATTCCGGCAATAGTACTAAAGACTTGTGCTCCAGAACAAGCTGCGCCCCTAGCCAAGCTCTTCCAGTACAGCTACAACACTGGCATCTACCCGGCAATGTGGAAAATTGCCCAAGTATGTCCTGTCTACAAAAAGCAGGACAAATCCGACCCAGCCAATTACCGTCCCATCAGTCTACTCTCAATCATCAGCAAAGTGATGGAAGGTGTCCTTGACAGTGCCATGAAGCGGCACTTACTCAGCAATAACCTGCTAACTGATGCCCAGTTTGGGTTCCGCCAGGGCCACTCAGCTCCTGACCTCATTACAGCCTTGGTCCAAACATGGACAAAAGAGCTGAACTCAAGAGGTGATGTGAGAGTGACTGCCCTTGACATCAAGGCAGCATTTAATCGAGTGTGGCATCAAGGAGCCCTAGCAAAACGGAAGTCAATGGGAATCAAGGGGAAAACTCCCCATTGGTTAGAATCATACTTAGCACAAAGGAAGTTGGCTGTGGTTCTTGGAGGTCATTCATCTCAATCACATGACATCACTGCAGGAGTTCCTCAGGGCAGTGTCCTAGGCCCAACCATCTTCAGCTGTTTCATCAATGACCCTCCCTCCATCATAAGGTCAGAAGTGGTGATGTTCGCTGATGATTGCACACTGTTCAGCACCATTCGAGACTCGTCAGATACTGACACAATCCGTGTCCATATGCAGCAAGACCTGGACAACATTCAGACTTGGGCTGGCAAGTAACATTCGCACCACACAACTGCCACGCAATGACCATCTCCAACAAGCGAGACTCTAACCATCTCCCCTTGACATTCAATGGCATTACCATCGCTGAATCCCCCACTATCAACGTTCTAGGGGTTACCATTGATCAGAAACTGAACTGGACCAGCCATGTAAATACTGTGGCTACAAGAGCAGGCCAGAGGCTGGGAATTCTGCGGCGAGTGTCTCACCTCCTGACTCCCCAAAGCCTTTCCACCATCTATAAGGCACAAGTCGGGAGTGTGATGGAATACTCTCCACTTGCCTGGATGAGTGCAGCTCCAACAACACTCAAGAAGCTCGACACCATTCAAGATAAGGCAGCCCGCTTGATTGGCACTCCATCCACCACCTTCAACATTCACTTCCTCCACCACCAGCGCACTGTGGCTGCAGTGTGTACCATCTACAAGATGCACTGCAGCAACTCGCCAAAGCTCCTTCAACAGCACCTTCCAAACCCGCGACCTCTACCACTTAGAAGGACAAGGGCAGCAGACGCATCGGAACATCACCACCTACAAGTTCCCCACCAAGCCACACACCATCCGGACTTGGACCTGTATCGCCGGTCCTTCACTGCCGCTGGGCCAAAATCCTGGAACTCCCTTCCGAACAGCATTGTGGGAGTACCTACACCATATGGACTGTACCAGTTCAAGAATGCGGCTCACCACCATCTTCTCAAGGGCAATTAGGGATAAGCACTAAAGGCAGGCCAACCAGCTAGCGACGCGCACATCCCATCAATGAATAATAAAAAAAAATGTCAGTTTTAAATGCAATAGGCTTTGGCACAAGAGTTATGAGTGGTCAGTTGTTAATGACTTCTTTTTGCGAGCAGTTTCCTTGAATCTGCTCACAATTCTCCCCTTAAAAAGAGGCGCAGTATCATCAGCGGCCGCGTGGCCTAATGGATAAGGCGTCTGACGTCAGTTGTGAGTTTTACAGTTATCAGAAGATTCCAGGTTTGAGTCTTGCCGCGGTCGTTTAATTAAGTGGGCGACACTTTATCTGTTCTGAATCTGGCTTCAAACCGAACATCTTTGACAGTCCCTCAACTGAAGCAACGGAAGGACTTTTGCTTACATTAAGCTGATTGTTCATTTTCAACATTATAGATCTGTGTGCACGGGCAGGATAAGCGGTGAAGTGGACTTTCTTTCAGGGTATTTCTGCTTAGATGCAAAAGGCAGGAAATGGATTGGCTGAGAGCAGTGTATGTTTGAGACGAGGTGGCCGAGAGGTTAAGGCGATGGACTGTTAATCCATTGTGCTCTGTACGCGAGGGTTTGGATCCCATCCTCGTCGTTTTTACGTTTGATGCTGGTACACTTTCCGAGCATTTAACTGAATATTGCCTAAAATAAGCTTTGAAATGCAATTTCGTCAGAACCGCCCTGGTGCTCCTGGACTGTGCACCATGCATTACTCATATCTTGTTAAAATTAAAAGAGACCACTGCAATTCTTCAACTTCTTGAATGAAGGTGGAGCAGAGATCGCGATTCGGAGATTGTCGAACTCCTCCTTTCTTCTGCTGAGATTGTCACCGAATGAAAGAGTAGCGGGACCAGAGCCAAATGATTAGGGAGCAGAAATTATATTTCTCCTTTAGGAGGCAATGTAATTTCAAAAATATTTATCAACCTTAATGACGAGATTTTCTGTTTTAGTGTCTTTGGTTGAGAGATACATAATGGGTGAGAAATCCTCGTTCTTTTCGGCATTCTCTCATGGGATCAGAGGGCCCGATTTAACGTCTTACTAGAAAGACGGAGGCACCAACAGTGCAGCACTGGAGTGTCAGCCTGGATTATGTGCTCAAGTCTCTGGAGCGGTGCTTGACTTTGCTGCCGCTGAGCCACGGCTGACACCAACACTCAGTTCATTTGGCTGGAGAGAAATGACGGAGATAAAGGGAAAAATTAAAATGGAAAAATCTTCCATTTGTTGTCCAACAGAAAATCGGGCATCGTAATCGGCCGCCTAATATAGAATCAGTCCGTTTGATATTGCCATCGATTTCATAAGCATTGAAAATCAGGCCTGTCTAGAATGGAATGGGTCGTGGTCAGTTGTTCATCACTCTGGGAAATTATAATGGAGTAAACCTTCAATTTGTCGTCCAACAGAAGAGCAGGCATTGTAATCGGCCGCCTATTATAGAAACAGTCCGATTTATGTTGCCATCGATTTCATAAGCATTGAAAATCAGGCCTGTCTTTAATGGAATGGGTCGTGGTCATAGTCATAGAGTCATAGAGTAATACAGCACGGATAGAGGCCCTTCGGCCCATCGTGTCCATGCCGGCCATCAAGCCCTGTCTAATCTAATCCCATATTCCAGCATTTGGCCCGTAGCCTTGTATGCTATGGCATTTCAAATGCTCATCCAAATGCTTCTTAAATGTTGTGAGGGTTTCTGCCTCCACAACCCTTTCAGGCAGTGAGTTCCAGACTCCAACCACCCTCTGGGTGAAAAAGTTCTTTCTCAAATCCCCTCTAAACCTCCCGCCCTTTACCTTGAATCTATGCCCCCTAGTTATTGACCCCTCTACTAAGGGGAAAAGCTCCTCAGCATCCATCCTATCTATGCCCCTCACAATTTTGTACACCTCAATCATGTCCCCCCTCAGCCTCCTCTGCTCCAAGGAAAACAAACCCAATCTGCCCAGTCTCTCTTCATAGCTGAAGCGCTCCAGCCCTGGTAACATCCTGGTGAACCTCCTCTGCACCCTCTCTAACGCGATCACATCTTTCCTGTAGTGTGGCGACCAGAACTGCACACAGTATTCCAGCTGTGGCCTAACCAGTGTTTTATACAGCTCCATCATAACCTCCTTGCTCTTATATTCTATGCCTCGGCTAATGAAGGCAAGTATCCCATATGCCTTTTTTACCACCTTATCCACCTGTTCCGCCGCCTTCAGGGATCTGTGTACCTGCACACCCAGATCCCTCTGACCCTCCGTCTTGCCTAGGGTCTTTCCCTTCATTGTGTATTCCCTTGCCTTGTTAGACCCCCCAAAGTGCATCACCTCGCACTTTTCCGGGTTAAATTCCATTTGCCACTGTTCCGCCCATCTGACCAACCCATCTATATCGTTCTGCAGACTGAGGCTACCCTCCTCGCTATTTACCACCCTACCAATTTTAGTATCATCCGCGAATTTACTGATCATACCCTTTACATTCATATCCAAGTCATTAATGTAGACCACAAACAGCAAGGGACCCAGCACCGATCCCTGTGGTACCCCACTGGCCACAGGTTTCCAGTCACAAAAACAACCTTCGACCATCACCCTCTGCCTTCTGCCACTAAGCCAGTTTTGTATCCAATGTGCCAAGGCACCCTGGATTCCATGGGCTCTTACCTTCTTGACCAGTCTCCTGTGCGGGACTTTATCGAAGGCCTTACTGAAATCCATGTATACCACATCCACTGCGTTACCCTCATCCACACACCTAGTCACCCCCTCAAAAAATTCAATCAAATTAGTCAGACATGATCTTCCCTTGACAAAGCCATGTTGACTATCCCTGATTAATCCTTGCCTCTCCAAGTGGAGACAAATTTTGTCCCTCAGGATTTTTTCCAGTAATTTTCCTACCACTGATGTTAGGCTCACTGGCCTGTAGTTCCCCGGTTTTTCCCTACTACCCTTCTTGAATAATGGTACTACATTAGCGGTTCTCCAGTCCTCTGGCACATCCCCTGTGGCCAGAGAGGTCCTGAATATATGTGTTAGAGCCCCCGCAATCTCCTCCTTTGCCTCACACAGCAGCCTGGGGTACATTTCATCCGGGCCTGGGGATTTATCCATTTTTAGGCCAGCTAAAACCGCCAATACCTCCTCCCTCTCGATGTTAATATGTTCGAGCATATCACAGTCCCCCCGCCCTATTTCTATGTCTACATCGTCCTTCTCCATAGTGAAAACAGATGCAAAAAATTCATTTAGAACCCCTCCTACATCTTCCGGCTCCACACACAGATTGCCACTTTTGTCCCTAATGGGCCCTATTTTTTCCCTAGTTATCCTTTTACCCTTAATATACTTATAAAACATCTTCGGATTTTCCTTTATTTTGCTCGCCAGTGTTATTTCATGGCCCCTCCTTGATCTCCTAATTTCTTTTTTAAGTATCCCCCTGCACTTTTTGTACTCCTCTAGGGCTTCCTCCGTCTTTAGCCTTTTGTATCTACCAAAAGCCCTCCTTTTTTTCCAAATCCATTCCCGTATATCCCCTGACATCCACGGTTCCCTGTGGTTTTTGGAACCACTCTTGACATTTATGGGAACATGTTGCCCTTGTATGATCTCAATCTCCCTTCTGAAAGCCTCCCATTGCTCCGATGCGGATTTTCCTACAAGTAGCTGATCCCAGTCCATTTTGGCCAGATCCTGCCTTATCCTATTAAAATCGGCCTTCCCCCAATTTAGAACCTTTATTTCCGGCCCATCCCTGTCCTTTTCCATGACCACCTTAAATCTTACCATATTATGGTCACTATCACCAAAGTGCTCACCTACTAGCACTTTTTCCACTTGGCCGGCCACATTCCCTAGAATTAGGTCCAGTACCGCCCCCTCTCTTGTAGGACTTTCTACATGCTGGCTCAAAAAGCTCTCCTGGATGCACTTTAAGAATTCTACACCCTCTGAGCCTTTCACACTTTGACTATCCCAGTTAATATTGGGGAAGTTGAAATCCCCCATTATTATTACCCTATAATTTGCACATTTCTCTAAGATTTGCCTACATATCTGTTCCTCTATTTCCCCCTGACTGTTTGGAGGCCTATAGTACACTCCCAGCAAAGTGCTTGCCCCTTTTTTGTTTTTAAGCTCCACCCATATGGCCTCATTAGAGGACCCTGCTAATATATCATCCCTCCTTACTGCAGTAATTGACTCCTTAATTAATATTGCGACACCCCCTCCTCTTATACCTCCCCCTCTGTCTCGCCTGAAGATTCCGTACCCCGGAATATTGTTCCGTTGTTAATCACTCTGGGTCTGTTTAAACCGGGAGTGCTCACAGTCCCGGATCATTCTGTGTCTGTTTAAAATGGCAGAGCTCACATGACCGGATCATTCCGTTTTTGTCAAAGCAGAGCGATTTCAGCTTTCATGACTGAGGTGTTGAGTTTAACTAAATGTGACGGGGCTCGTCCGGGATTTGAACCCGGGACCTCTCGCATATGTAAGCCAGAGCAATTCCCGAAGCGATAATCATACCCCTAGACCAACGAGCCGCCGATGTTATGTTTCAAGTTGCATTGCGATTCCCTGCGCTGGTGCAAACCCAGCTCGCAGAAGTCCTGTTCATTCAGTTAAATATGTTTATCTTTTCCTCAATCCGCTTCATTTTGCGAGCATTTTACTTGAATCTGCTCACAATTCTCCCCATAAAAAGAGATACAGCCGCATCAGTGGCCGCGTGGCCTAATGGATAAGGCGTCTGACTTCGGTTGCGAGGTTTTTCAGTTATCAGACGATTGCAGGTTCGAGTCCTGCCGCGGTCGTTCAATTAACTGGGCGACACTTTTTCTGTTCTGAATCTGGCTTCAAACCGACCATTTTTGACAGTACCTCAACTGAAGCAGCGGAAGGCCTTTTGCTTACATTAAGCTGATTGTACATTTTCAACATTGTAGATCTGTGTGCATGGGCAGGATAAGCGGTGAAGTGGACTTTCTTTCAGGGTATTTCTGCTTAGATGCAAAAACCAGGATATGGAATGGCTGAGAGCAGTGCATGGTTGAGACGAGGTGGCCGAGAGGTTGAGGCGATGGACTGTTCATCGAGAATGCGGATCCCATCCTCGTCGTTATTACGTTTGATCCTGGTACCCTTTCCGAGCTTTTCACTGAAACTTGCCTAAAATAAACTTTCAAATGCAATTTCGTCAGAATCGCCCTGGTGCTCCTGGTCTGTGCCCCATGCATGACTCATATCTTGTTAAAATTAAAAGAGACCACTGCAATTCTTCAACATCTTGAATGAATGTGGAGCAGTGATCGTGATTCGGAGATTGTCGAACTCCTCCTTTCTTCTGCTGAGATTGTCACCGAATGAAAGAGTAGCGGGACCAGAGGCAATTGTTTAGGGAGCAGAAACTTAAATTTCTCCTTTAGGTGGCAATGTAATTTCAAAAATATTTATCAACCTTAATGAAGAGATTTTCTGTTTTAGTGTCTTTGGTTGAGAGCTAAATAATGGGCGAGAAATCCTCGTTCTTTTCGGCATACTCTCATGGGATCGGAGGGCCAGATTTAACGTCTTACAAGCAAGACGGGGGCACCAACAGTGCAGCACTACCTCAGTCCTGCACTGGAGTGTCAGCCTGGATTATGTGCTCAAGTCTCTGGAGTGCTGCTTGACTTTGCTGCCGCTGAGCCACGGCTGACACCTACACTCAGTTCATTTGGCTGGAGAGAAATGACGGAGATAAATGGAAAAATTATCATGGAGTAAACCTTAATTTGTCGTCCAACAGAAGAGCGGGCATTATAATCGGCCGCCTATTATAGAAACAGTCCGATTTATGTTGCCATCGATTTCCTAAGCATTGAAAATCAGGCCTCTCTTTAATGGAATGGGTCGTGGTCAGTTGTTAATCACTCTGGGTCTGTTTAAACCGGGAGTGCTCATCGTCCCGAATCATTCTGTGTCTGTTTAAATTGCAGAGCTCACATGACCGGATCATTCCGTTTTTGTCAAAGCAGAGCGATTTCAGCTTTCATGACTGAGGTGTTGAGTTTAACTAAATGTGACGGGGCTCGTCCGGGATTTGAACCCGGGACCTCTTGCATGTTTAAGCCAGAGAAATATCCCTAAGCGATAATCATACCCCTAGACCAACGAGCCGCCGATGTTATGTTTCAAGTTGCATTGCGATTCCCTGCGCTGGTGCAAACCCAGCTCGCAGAAGTCCTGTTCATTCAGTTAAAATATGTTTATCTTTTCCTCAATCCGCTTCTTTTTGCGCGCATTTTAATTGAATCTGCTCACAATTCTCCCCATAAAAAGAGGTACAGCCGCATCAGTGGCCGCGTGGCCTAATGGATAAGGCGTCTGACTTCGGTTGCGAGGTTTTTCAGTTATCAGACGATTGCAGGTTCGAGTCCTGCCGCGGTCGTTCAATTAACTGGGCGACACTTTATCTGTTCTGAATCTGGCTTCAAACCGACCATTTTTGACAGTCCCTCAACTGAAGCAGCGGAAGGCCTTTTGCTTACATTAAGCTGATTGTACATTTTCAACATTGTAGATCTGTGTGCATGGGCAGGATAAGCGGTGAAGTGGACTTTCTTTCAGGATATTTCTGCTTAGATGCAAAAACCAGGAAATGGAATGGCTGAGAGCAGTGCATGGTTGAGACGAGGTGGCCGAGAGGTTGAGGCGATGGACTGTTCATCGAGAATGCGGATCCCATCCTCGTCGTTATTACGTTTGATCCTGGTACCCTTTCCGAGCCTTTCACTGAAACTTGCCTAAAATAAACTTTCAAATGCAATTTCGTCAGAATCGCCCTGGTGCTCCTGGTCTGTGCCCCATGCATTACTCATATCTTGTTAAAATTAAAAGAGACCACAGCAATTCTTCAACATCTTGAATGAATGTGGAGCAGTGATCGTGATTCGGAGATTGTCGAACTCCTCCTTTCTTCTGCTGAGATTGTCACCGAATGAAAGAGTAGCGGGACCAGGGGCAAATGTTTAGGGAGCAGAAACATAAATTTCTCCTTTAGGTGGCAATGTAATTTCAAAAATATTTATCAACCTTAATGAAGAGATTTTCTGTTTTAGTGTCTTTGGTTGAGAGCTAAATAATGGGCGAGAAATCCTCGTTCTTTTCGGCATACTCTCATGGGATCGGAGGGCCCGGTTTAACGTCTTACAAGTAAGACGGGGGCACCAACAGTGCAGCACTACCTCAGTCCTGCACTGGAGTGTCAGCCTGGATTATGTGCTCAAGTCTCTGGAGTGCTGCTTGACTTTGCTGCCGCTGAGCCACGGCTGACACCTACACTCAGTTCATTTGGCTGGAGAGAAATGACGGAGATAAATGGAAAAATTATAATGGAGTAAACCTTCAATTTGTCGTCCAACAGAAGAGCGGGCATTGTAATCGGCCGCCTATTATAGAAACAGTCCGATTTATGTTGCCATCGCTTTCTTAAGCATTGAAAATCAGGCCTGTCTTTAATGGAATGGGTCGTGGTCAGTTGTTAATCACTCTGGGTCTGTTTAAACCGGGAGTGCTCACAGTCCCGGATCATTCTGTGTCTGTTTAAAATGGCAGAGCTCACAGCCCCGGATCATTCCGTTTTTTTTAAAGTAGAGCGATTTCAGCTTTCATGACTGAGGTGTTGAGTTTAACTAAATGCGACTGGGCTCGTCCGGGATTTGAACCCGGGACCTCTCGCATTTTAAGCCACAGAAATTCCCTAAGCGAGAATCATACCCCCTGGACCCACGAGCCGCCGATGTTATGTTTCAAGTTGCATTGCGCTTCCCTGCGCTGGTGCAAACCCAGCTCGCAGAAGTCCTGTTCATTCAGTTAAAATATGTTTATCTTTTCCTCAATCCGCTTCTTTTTGCGCGCATTTTACTTGAATCTGCTCACAATTCTCCCCATAAAAAGAGATACAGCC
This sequence comes from Somniosus microcephalus, assembly GCF_052327205.1. Classification (NCBI taxonomy): domain Eukaryota; kingdom Metazoa; phylum Chordata; class Chondrichthyes; order Squaliformes; family Somniosidae; genus Somniosus; species Somniosus microcephalus. The sequence continues at coordinate 22,025,842 of NW_028225179.1, read as the reverse complement.
GCATCAGTGGCCGCGTGGCCTAATGGATAAGGCGTCTGACTTCGGTTGCGAGGTTTTTCAGTTATCAGACGATTGCAGGTTCGAGTCCTGCCGCGGTCGTTCAATTAACTGGGCGACACTTTTTCTGTTCTGAATCTGGCTTCAAACCGACCATTTTTGACAGTCCCTCAACTGAAGCAGCGTACGGCCTTTTGCTTACATTAAGCTGATTGTACATTTTCAACATTGTAGATCTGTGTGCATGGGCAGGATAAGCGGTGAAGTGGACTTTCTTTCAGGGTATTTCTGCTTAGATGCAAAATCCAGGAAATGGAATGGCTGAGAGCAGTGCATGGTTGAGACGAGGTGGCCGAGAGGTTAAGGCGACGGACTGTTAATCGAGAATGCGGATCCCGTCCTCGTCGTTATTACGTTTGATACTGGTACCCTTTCCGAGCTTTTAACTGAAACTTGCCTGAAATAAACTTTCAAATGCAATTTCGTCAGAATCGCCCTGGTGCTCCTGGTCTGTGCCCCATGCATTACTCATATCTTGTTAAAATTAAAAGAGACCACTGCAATTCTTCAACCTCTTGAATGAATGTGGAACAGTGATCGTGATTCGGAGATTGTCGAACTGCTCCTTTCTTCTGCTGAGATTGTCACCGAATGAAAGAGTAGCGGGACCAGAGGCAAATGTTTAGGGAGCAGAAACATAAATTTCTCCTTTAGGAGGCAATGTAATTTCAAAAATATTGATCAACCTTAATGAAGAGATTTTCTGTTTTAGTGTCTTTGGTTGAGAGCTAAATAATGGGCGAGAAATCCTCGTTCTTTTCGGCATACTCTCATGGGATCGGAGGGCCCGGTTTAACGTCTTACTAGCAAGACGGGGGCACCAACAGTGCAGCAGTACCTCAGTACTGCACTGGAGTGTCAGCCTGGATTATGTGCTCAAGTCTCTGGAGTGCTGCTTGACTTGGCTGCAGCTGAGCCACGGCTGACACCTACACTCAGTTCATTTGGCTGGAGAGAAATGACGGAGATAAATGGAAAAATTATAATGGAGTAAACCTTAATTTGTCGTCCAACAGAAGAGCGGGCATTATAATCGGCCGCCTATTATAGAAACAGTCCGATTTATGTTGCCATCGCTTTCTTAAGCATTGAAAATCAGGCCTGTCTTTAATGGAATGGGTCGTCGTCAGTTGTTAATCACTCTGGGTCTGTTTAAACCGGGAGTGCTCACAGTCCCGGATCATTCTGTGTCTGTTTAAAATGGCAGAGCTCACAGTCCCGGATCATTCCGTTTTTTTTAAAGTAGAGCGATTTCAGCTTTCATCACTGAGGTGTTGAGTTTAACTAAATGTGACTGGGCTCGTTCGGGATTTGAACCCTGGACCTTTCCCATTTTAAGCCACAGAAATTCCCTAAGCGAGAATCATACCCCCTGGACCCACGAGCCGCCGATGTTATGTTTCAAGTTGCATTGCGATTCCCTGCGCTGGTGCAAACCCAGCTCGCAGAAGTCCTGTTCATTCAGTTAAAATATGTTTATCTTTTCCTCAATCCGCTTCTTTTTGCGAGCATTTTACTTGAATCTGCTCACAATTCTCCCCATAAAAAAAGATACAGCCGCATCAGTGGCCGCGTGGCCTAATGGATAAGGCGTCTGACTTCGGTTGCGAGGTTTTTCAGTTATCAGACGATTGCAGGTTCGAGTCCTGCCGCGGTCGTTCAATTAACTGGGCGACACTTTTTCTGTTCTGAATCTGGCTTCAAACCGACCATTTTTGACAGTCCCTCAACTGAAGCAGCGCAAGGCCTTTTGCTTACATTAAGCTGATTGTACATTTTCAACATTGTAGATCTGTGTGCATGGGCAGGATAAGCGGTGAAGTGGACTTTCTTTCAGGGTATTTCTGCTTAGATGCAAAAACCAGGAAATGGAATGGCTGAGAGCAGTGCATGGTTCAGACGAGGTGGCCGAGAGGTTAAGGTGATGGACTGTTAATCTAGCAGTGCTCTGTACGCGAGAATGCGAATCCAATCCTCGTCGTTATTACGTTTGATACTGGTACCCTTTCCGTGCTTTTAACTGAAACTTGCCTAAAATAAACTTTCAAATGCAATTTCGTCAGAATCGCCCTGGTGCTCCTGGTCTGTGCCCCATGCATTACTCATATCTTGTTAAAATTAAAAGAGACCACTGCAATTCTTCAAATTATTGAATGAATGTGGAGCACTGATCGTGATTCGGAGATTGTCGAACTCCTCCATTCTTCTGCTGGGATTGTCACCGAATGAAAGAGTAGCGGGAACAGAGGCAAATGTTTAGGGGAGCAGAAACATAAATTTCTCCTTTAGGAGGCAATGTAATTTCAAAAATATTTATCAACCTTAATGAAGAGATTTTCTGTTTTAGTGTCTTTGGTTGAGAGCTAAATAATGGGCGAGAAATCCTCGTTCTTTTCGGCATACTCTCATGGAATCGGAGGGCCCGGTTTAACGTCTTACTAGCATGACGGGGGCACCAACAGTGCAGCACTACCTCAGTACTGCACTGGAGTGTCAGCCTGGATTATGTGCTCAAATCTCTGGAGTGCTGCTTGACTTTGCTGCCGCTGAGCCACGGCTGACATCTACACTCAGTTCATTTGGCTGGAGAGAAATGACGGAGATAAAAGAAAAAATTATAATAGAGTAAACCTTCAATTTGTCGTCCAACAGAAGAGCGGGCATTGTAATCGGCCGCCTATTATAGAAACAGTCCGATTGATGTTGCCATCGATTTCATAAGCATTGAAAATCAGGACTGTCTTTAATGGAATGGGTCGTGGTCAGTTGTTAATCACTCTGGGTCTGTTTAAACCGGGAGTGCTCACAGTCCCGGATCATTCTGTGTCTGTTTAAAATGCCAGAACTCACAGTCCCGGATCATTCAGTTTTTTTTAAAGTAGAGCGATTTCAGCTTTCATGACTGAGGTGTTGAGTTTAACTAAATGCGACTGGGCTCGTCCGGGATTTGAACCCGGGACCTCTCGCATTTTAAGCCACAGAAATTTCCTAAGCGAGAATCATACCCCTAAACCAACGAGCCGCCGGTGTTACGTTCCAAGTTGCATTGCGATTCCCTGCGCTGGTGCAAACCCAGCTCGCAGAAGTCCTGTTCATTCAGTTAAAATATGTTTATCTTTTCCTCAATCCGCTTCCTTTTGCTAGCATTTTTACTTGAATCTGCTCACAATTCTCCCCATAAAAAGGGGTGCAGCAGCATCAGTGGCTGCGTGGCCTAATGGATAAGGCGTCTGATTTAAATTGCGAGGTTTTTCAGTTATCAAACGATTGCAGGTTCGAGTCTTGCTGCGTTCGTTCAATTAACTGGGCGACACCTTTTCTGTTCCGAATCTGGCTTCAAACCGACCATTTTTGACAGTCCCTCAATTGAAGCAGTGGAAGGCCTTTTGCTTACATTAAGCTGATTGTACATTTTCAACATTGTTGATCTGGGTGCACGGGCAGGATAAGCGGTGAAGTGGACTTTCTTTCAGGGTATTTCTGCTTAGATGCAAAAAGCAGGAAATGAAATGGCTGAGAGCAGTATATGGTTGAGTCGAGGTGGCCGAAAGGTTAAGGCGATAGACAGTTAATTTATTGCCGATCTGTACGCGAGGGTTCAGCTCCCATCCTCGTCGTTATTACGTTTGATACTGGTACACTTTCCGAGCATTTAACTGAATCTTGTCTAAAATAAGCTTTCAAATGCAATTTCGTCAGAGGCGCTCTGGTGCTCCTGGTCTGTGCCCCATGCATTACTCATATCTTGTTAAAATTAAGAGAGACCACTGCAATTCTTCAACTTCTTGAATGAAGTTGGAGCAGTGATCGCGATTCGGAGATTGTCGAACTCCTCCTTTCTTCTGCTGAGATTGTCACCGAATTAAAGAGTAGCGGGACCAGAGCCAAATGATTAGGGAGCAGAAACATAAATTTCTCCTTTAGGAGGCAATGTAATTTCAGAAATATTTATCAACCTTAATGACGAGATTTTCTGCTTTAGTGTCTTTGGTTGAGATATAAATAATGGGCGAGACATCCTCGTTCTTTTCGGCATACTCTCATGGGATCCGAGGGCCCGGTTTAACGTCTTACTAGAAAGACGGAGGCACCAACAGTGCAGCACTACGTCATTACTGCACTGGAGTGTCTGCCTGGATTATGTGCTCAAGTCTCTGGAGTGGTGCTTGACTTTGCTGCCGCTGAGCCACGGCTGACACCTAGACTCAGTTCATTTGGCTGGAGAGAAATGACGGAGATAAAGGGAAAATTACAATGGAGTAAACTTTCAATTTGTCACCCAACAGAAAAGCGGGCATCGTAATCGGCCGCCTGTTATAGAAACAGTCCGATTTATGTTGCCATCGATTTCATAAGCATTGAAAATCAGGCCTGTCTATAATGGAATGGGTCGTGGTCAGTTGTTAATCACTCTGGGTCTGTTTAAAAAGAGAGTGCTCACAGTCCCGGATCATTCTGTTTCTGTTTGAAATGGCAGAGCTCACAGTCCCGGATCATTCCGTTTTTTTTAAATGAGAACGATTGCAGTTTTCATGACCGAGGTGTTGAATTCAACGAAATGTGGCGGGGCTCGTCCGGGATTTGAACCCGGGACCTCTCGCAATTTAAGCCATGGAAATTCCCTAAGCGAGAATCATACCCCTAGACCAACGAGCCGCCGATGTTATGTTTTAAGTTGCATTGCGATTCCCTGCGCTGGTGCAAACCCAGCTCGCAGAAGTCCTGTTCATTCAGTTAAAATGTTTAACTTTTCCTCAATCCGCTTCTTTTTGCGAGCAGTTTCCTTGAATCTGCTCACAATTCTCCCCATAAAAAGAAGCTCAGCAGCATCTGCGGCTGCGTGGCCTAATGGGTAAGGCGTCTGAATTCGGTTAGCGAGTTTTTCAGTTATCAGAAGATTGCAGGTTCGAGTCCTGCTGCGGTCGTTTAATTAACTGGGCGACACTTTTTCTGTTCCGAATCTGGCTTCAAACCGACCATTTTTGACAGTCCCTCAGCTGAAGCAGTGGAAGGCCTTTTGCTTACATTAAGCTGATTGTACATTTTCAACATTGTAGATCTGGGTGCACGGGCAGGATAAGCGGTGAAGTGGACTTTCTTTCAGGGTATTTCTGCTTAGATGCAAAAAGCAGGAAATGGAATGGCTGAGAGCAGTATATGGTTGAGTCGAGGTGGCCGAAAGGTTAAGGCGATAGACTGTTAATCTATTGCCGATCTGTACGCGAGGGTTCAGCTCCCATTCTCGTCATTATTACGTTTGATACTGGTACAATTTCCGAGCATTTAACTGAATCTTGCCTAAAATAAGCTTTCAAATGCAATTTCGTCAGAGTCGCTCTGGTGCTCCTGGTCTGTGCCCCATGCATTGCTCATATCTTGTTAAAATTAAAAGAGACCACTGCAATTCTTCAACTTCTTGAATGAAGTTGGAGCAGTGATCGCGATTCGGAGATTGTCGAACTCCTCCTTTCTTCTGCTGACATTGTCACCGAATGAAAGAGTAGCGGGACCAGAGCCAAATGATTAGGGAGCAGAAACATAAATTTCTCCTTTAGGAGGCAATGTAATTTCAAAAATATTTATCAACCTTAATGACGAGATTTTCTGTTTTAGTGTCTTTGGTTGAGATATAAATAATGGGCGAGACATCCTCGTTCTTTTCGGCATACTCTCATGGGATCCGAGGACCCGGTTTAACGTCTTACTAGAAAGACGGAGGCACCAACAGTGCAGCACTACCTCATTACTGCACTGGAGTATCAGCCTGGATTATCTGCTCAAGTCTCTGGAGTGGTGCTTGACTTTGCTGCCGCTGAGCCACGGCTGACACCGAGACTCAGTTCATTTGGCTGGAGAGAAATGACGGAGATAAAGGGAAAATTACAATGGAGTAAACTTTCAATTTGTCACCCAACAGAAAAGCGGGCATCGTAATCGGCCGCCTGTTATAGAAACAGTCCGATTTATGTTGCCATCGATTTCATAAGCATTGAAAATCAGGCCTGTCTATAATGGAATGGGTCGTGGTCAGTTGTTAATCACTCTGGGTCTGTTTAAACCGGGAGTGCTCACATTCCCGGATCATTCTGTTTCTGTTTAAAATGGCAGAGCTCACAGTCCCGATTAATTCCGTATTTTTTAAAGTAGAACGGTTTCAGCTTTCATGACCGAGGTGTTGAGTTTAACTAAATGCGGCGGGGCTCAGCCCGGGATTTGAACCCGGGACGTCTCGCATTTTAAGCCACGAAAATTCCCTAAGCGAGAGTCATACCCCTAGACCAACGAACCACCGATGCTCTGCTTCAAGTTGCATTGTGATTCCCTGCGCTGGTGCAAACCCAGCTCGCAGAAGTCCTGTTCATTCAGTTAAAATGTTTAACTTTTCCTCAATCCGCTTCTTTTTGCGAGCAGTTTCCTTGAATCTGCTCACAATTCTCCCCATAAAAAGACAACCAGCAGTATCAGCGGCTGCGTGGCCTAATGGCTAAGACGTCTGACTTCGGTTATGAGTTATTCAGTCATCAGAAGATTGCAGGTTCGAGTCCTGCCGCAGTCGTTTAATTAACTGGGCGACACTTTTTCTGTTCCGAATCTGGCTTCAAACCGAACATTTTTGACAGTCCCTCAACTGAAGCAGTGGAAGGCCTTTTGCTTACATTAAGCTGATTGTACATTTTCAACATTGTTGATCTGGGTGCACGGGCAGGATAAGCGGTGAAGTGGACTTTCTTTCAGGGTATTTCTGCTTAGATGCAAAAAGCAGGAAATGAAATGGCTGAGAGCAGTATATGGTTGAGTCGAGGTGGCCGAAAGGTTAAGGCGATAGACAGTTAATCTATTGCCGATCTGTACGCGAGGGTTCAGCTCCCATTCTCGTCATTATTACGTTTGATACTGGTACACTTTCCGAGCATTTAACTGAATCTTGTCTAAAATAAGCTTTCAAATGCAATTTCGTCAGAGGCGCTCTGGTGCTCCTGGTCTGTGCCCCATGCATTACTCATATCTTGTTAAAATTAAGAGAGACCACTGCAATTCTTCAACTTCTTGAATGAAGTTGGAGCAGTGATCGCGATTCGGAGATTGTCGAACTCCTCCTTTCTTCTGCTGAGATTGTCACCGAATTAAAGAGTAGCGGGACCAGAGCCAAATGATTAGGGAGCAGAAACATAAATTTCTCCTTTAGGAGGCAATGTAATTTCAGAAATATTTATCAACCTTAATGACGAGATTTTCTGCTTTAGTGTCTTTGGTTGAGATATAACTAATGGGCGAGACATCCTCGTTCTTTTCGGCATACTCTCATGGGATCCGAGGGCCCGGTTTAACGTCTTACTAGAAAGACGGAGGCACCAACAGTGCAGCACTACCTCATTACTGCACTGGAGTGTCTGCCTGGATTATCTGCTCAAGTCTCTGGAGTGGTGCTTGACTTTGCTGCCGCTGAGCCACGGCTGACACCGAGACTCAGTTCATTTGGCTGGAGAGAAATGACGGAGATAAAGGGAAAATTACAATGGAGTAAACTTTCAATTTGTCACCCAACAGAAAAGCGGGCATCGTAATCGGCCGCCTGTTATAGAAACAGTCCGATATATGTTGCCATCGATTTCATAAGCATTGAAAATCAGGCCTGTCTATAATGGAATGGGTCGTGGTCAGTTGTTAATCACTCTGGGTCTGTTTAAACCGGGAGTGCTCACAGTCCCGGATCATTCTGTTTCTGTTTGAAATGGCAGAGCTCACAGTCCCGGATCATTCCGTTTTATTTTAAAGGAGAACGATTTCAGTTTTCATGACCGAGGTGTTGAATTCAACGAAATGTGGCGGGGCTCGTCCGGGATTTGAACCCGGGACCTCTCGCAATTTAAGCCATGGAAATTCCCTAAGCGAGAATCATACCCCTAGACCAACGAGCCGCCGATGTTATGTTTTAAGTTGCATTGTGATTCCCTGCGCTGGTGCAAACCCAGCTCGCAGAAGTCCTGTTCATTCAGTTAAAATGTTTAACTTTTCCTCAATCCGCTTCTTTTTGCGAGCAGTTTCCTTGAATCTGCTCACAATTCTCCCCATAAAAAGAAGCTCAGCAGCATCTGCGGCTGCGTGGCCTAATGGATAAGGCGTCTGAATTCGGTTAGCGAGTTTTTCAGTTATCAGAAGATTGCAGGTTTGAGTCCTGCTGCGGTCATTTAATTAACTGGGCGACACTTCTTCTGTTCCGAATCTGGCTTCAAACCGACAATTTTTGACAGTCCCTCAACTGAAGCAGTGGAAGGCCTTTTGCTTACATTAAGCTGATTGTACATTTTCATCATTGTAGATCTGGGTGCACGGGCAGGATAAGCGGTGAAGTGGACTTTCTTTCAGGGTATTTCTGCTTAGATGCAAAAAGCAGGAAATGGAATGGCTGAGAGCAGTATATGGTTGAGTCGAGGTGGCCGAAAGGTTAAGGCGATAGACTGTTAATCTATTGCCGATCTGTACGCGAGGGTTCAGCTCCCATTCTCGTCATTATTACGTTTGATACTGGTACAATTTCCGAGCATTTAACTGAATCTTGCCTAAAATAAGCTTTCAAATGCAATTTCGTCAGAGGCGCTCTGGTGCTCCTGGTCTGTGCCCCATGCATTACTCATATCTTGTTAAAATTAAAAGAGACCACTGCAATTCTTCAACCTCTTGAATGAAGTTGGAGCAGTGATCGCGATTCGGAGATTGTCGAACTCCTCCTTTCTTCTGCTGAGATTGTCACCGAATGAAAGTGTAGCGGGACCAGAGGCAAATGATTAGGGAGCAGAAACATAAATTTCTCCTTTAGGAGGCAATGTAATTTCAAAAATATTTATCAACCTTAATGACGAGATTTTCTGTTTTAGTGTCTTTGGTTGAGATATAAATAAGGGGCGAGACATCCTCGTTCTTTTCGGCATACTCTCATGGGATCGGAGGACCCGGTTTAACGTCTTACTAGAAAGACGGGGGCACCAACAGTGCAGCACTACCTCATTACTGCACTGGGGTGTCTGCCTGGATTATCTGCTCAAGTCTCTGGAGTGGTGCTTGACTTTGCTGCCGCTGAGCCACGGCTGACACCTAGACTCAGTTCGTTTGGCTGGAGAGAAATGACGGAGATAAAGGGAAAAATTACAATGGAGTAAACCTTCAATTTGTCACCCAACAGAAAAGCGGGCATCGTAATCGGCCGCCTGTTATAGAAACAGTCCGATTTATGTTGCCATCGCTTTCTTAAGCATTGAAAATCAGGCCTGTCTCTAATGGAATGGGTCGTGGTCAGTTGTTAATCACTCTGGGTCTATTTAAACCGGGAGTGCTCACATTCCCGGATCATTCTGTTTCTGTTTAAAATGCCAGAGTTCACAGTCCCGATTAATTCCGTATTTTTTAAAGTAGAACGGTTTCAGCTTTCATGACCGAGGTGTTGAGTTTAACTAAATGCGGCGGGGCTCAGTCCAGGATTTGAACCCGGGACATCTCGCATTTTAAGCCACGAAAATTCCCTAAAGCGAGAGTCATACCCCTAGACCAACGAACCACCGATGCTGTGCTTCAAGTTACATTGTGATTCCCTGCGCTGGTGCAAACCCAGCTCGCAGAAGTCCTGTTCATTCAGTTAAAATGTTTAACTTTTCCTCAATCCGCTTCTTTTTGCGAGCAGTTTCCTTGAATCTGCTCACAATTCTCCCCATAAAAAGACAACCAGCAGTATCAGCGGCTGCGTGGCCTAATGGATAAGGCGTCTGACTTCGGTTATGAGTTATTCAGTCATCAGAAGATTGCAGGTTCGAGTCCTGCCGCAGTCGTTTAATTAACTGGGCGACACTTTTTCTGTTCCGAATCTGGCTTCAAACCGAACATTTTTGACAGTCCCTCAACTGAAGCAGTGGAAGGCCTTTTGCTTACATTAAGCTGATTGTACATTTTCAACATTGTTGATCTGGGTGCACGGGCAGGATAAGCGGTGAAGTGGACTTTCTTTCAGGGTATTTCTGCTTAGATGCAAAAAGCAGGAAATGAAATGGTTGAGAGCAGTATATGGTTGAGTCGAGGTGGCCGAAAGGTTAAGGCGATAGACAGTTAATCTATTGCCGATCTGTACGCGAGGGTTCAGCTCCCATCCTCGTCGTTATTACGTTTGATACTGGTACACTTTCCGAGCATTTAACTGAATCTTGTCTAAAATAAGCTTTCAAATGCAATTTCGTCAGAGGCGCTCTGGTGCTCCTGGTCTGTGCCCCATGCATTACTCATATCTTGTTAAAATTAAGAGAGACCACGGCAATTCTTCAACTTCTTGAATGAAGTTGGAGCAGTGATCGCGATTCGGAGATTGTCGAACTCCTCCTTTCTTCTGCTGAGATTGTCACCGAATTAAAGAGTAGCGGGACCAGAGCCAAATGATTAGGGAGCAGAAACATAAATTTCTCCTTTAGGAGGCAATGTAATTTCAGAAATATTTATCAACCTTAATGACGAGATTTTCTGCTTTAGTGTCTTTGGTTGAGATATAACTAATGGGCGAGACATCCTCGTTCTTTTCGGCATACTCTCATGGGATCCGAGGGCCCGGTTTAACGTCTTACTAGAAAGACGGAGGCACCAACAGTGCAGCACTACGTCATTACTGCACTGGAGTGTCAGCCTGGATTATCTGCTCAAGTCTCTGGAGTGGTGCTTGACTTTGCTGCCGCTGAGCCACGGCTGACACCTAGACTCAGTTCATTTGGCTGGAGAGAAATGACGGAGATAAAGGGAAAATTACAATGGAGTAAACTTTCAATTTGTCACCCAACAGAAAAGCGGGCATCGTAATCGGCCGCCTGTTATAGAAACAGTCCGATATATGTTGCCATCGATTTCATAAGCATTGAAAATCAGGCCTGTCTATAATGGAATGGGTCGTGGTCAGTTGTTAATCACTCTGGGTCTGTTTAAAAAGAGAGTGCTCACATTCCCGGATCATTCTGTTTCTGTTTGAAATGGCAGAGCTCACAGTCCCGGATCATTCCGTTTTTTTTAAAGGAGAACGATTTCAGTTTTCATGACCGAGGTGTTGAATTCAACTAAATGTGGCGGGGCTCGTCCGGGATTTGAACCCGGGACCTCTCGCAATTTAAGCCATGGAAATTCCCTAAGCGAGAATCATACCCCTAGACCAACGAGCCGCCGATGTTATGGTTTAAGTTGCATTGCGATTCCCTGCGCTGGTGCAAACCCAGCTCGCAGAAGTCCTGTTCATTCAGTTAAAATGTTTAACTTTTCCTCAATCCGCTTCTTTTTGCGAGCAGTTTCCTTGAATCTGCTCACAATTCTCCCCATAAAAAGAAACTCAGCAGCATCTGCGGCTGCGTGGCCTAATGGGTAAGGCGTCTGAATTCGGTTAGCGAGTTTTTCAGTTATCAGAAGATTGCAGGTTCGAGTCCTGCTGCGGTCGTTTAATTAACTGGGCGACACTTCTTCTGTTCCGAATCTGGCTTCAAACCGATAATTTTTGACAGTCCCTCAACTGAAGCAGTGGAAGGCCTTTTGCTTACATTAAGCTGATTGTACATTTTCAACATTGTAGATCTGGGTGCACGGGCAGGATAAGCGGTGAAGTGGACTTTCTTTCAGGGTATTTCTGCTTAGATGCAAAAAGCAGGAAATGGAATGGCTGAGAGCAGTATATGGTTGAGTCGAGGTGGCCGAAAGGTTAAGGCGATAGACTGTTAATCTATTGCCGATCTGTACGCGAGGGTTCAGCTCCCATTCTCGTCATTATTACGTTTGATACTGGTACAATTCCCGAGCATTTAACTGAATCTTGCCTAAAATAAGCTTTCAAATGCAATTTCGTCAGAGTCGCTCTGGTGCTCCTGGTCTGTGCCCCATGCATTACTCATATCTTGTTAAAATTAAAAGAGACCACTGCAATTCTTCAACTTCTTGAATGAAGTTGGAGCAGTGATCGCGATTCGGAGATTGTCGAACTCCTCCTTTCTTCTGCTGAGATTGTCACCGAATGAAAGAGTAGCGGGACCAGAGGCAAATGATTAGGGAGCAGAAACATAAATTTCTCCTTTAGGAGGCAATGTAATTTCAAAAATATTTATCAACCTTAATGACGAGATTTTCTGTTTTAGTGTCTTTGGTTGAGATATAAATAAGGGGCGAGACATCCTCGTTCTTTTCGGCATACTCTCATGGGATCGGAGGACCCGGTTTAACGTCTTACTAGAAAGACGGAGGCACCAACAGTGCAGCACTACCTCAGTACTGCACTGGGGTGTCAGCCTGGATTATGTGCTCAAGTCTCTGGAGTGGTGCTTGACTTTGCTGCCGCTGAGCCACGGCTGACACCTAGACTCAGTTCATTTGGCTGGAGAGAAATGACGGAGATAAAGGGAAAATTACAATGGAGTAAACTTTCAATTTGTCACCCAACAGAAAAGCGGGCATCGTAATCGGCCGCCTGTTATAGAAACAGTCCGATTTATGTTGCCATCGATTTCATAAGCATTGAAAATCAGGCCTGTCTATAATGGAATGGGTCGTGGTCAGTTGTTAATCACTCTGGGTCTATTTAAACCGGGAGTGCTCACATTCCCGGATCATTCTGTTTCTGTTTAAAATGGCAGAGCTCACAGTCCCGATTAATTCCGTATTTTTTTAAGTCGAACGGTTTCAAGCTTTCATGACCGAGGTGTTGAGTTTAACTAAATGCGGCGGGGCTCAGTCCGGGATTTGAACCCGGGACGTCTCGCATTTTAAGCCACGGAAATTCCCTAAGCGAGAGTCATACCCCTAGACCAACGAACCACCGATGCTCTGCTTCAAGTTGCATTGTGATTCCCTGCGCTGGTGCAAACCCAGCTCGCAGAAGTCCTGTTCATTCAGTTAAAATGTTTAACTTTTCCTCAATCCGCTTCTTTTTGCGAGCAGTTTCCTTGAATCTGCTCACAATTCCCCCCATAAAAAGACACCCAGCAGTATCAGCGGCTGCGTGGCCTAATGGATAAGGCGTCTGACTTCTGTTATGAGTTATTCAGTCATCAGAAGATTGCAGGTTCGAGTCTTGCCGCAGTCGTTTAATTAACTGGGCGACACTTCTTCTGTTCCGAATCTGGCTTCAAACCGGCAATTTTTGACAGTCCCTCAACTGAAGCAGTGGAAGGCCTTTTGCTTACATTAAGCTGATTGTACATTTTCAACATTGTTGATCTGGGTGCACGGGCAGGATAAGCGGTGAAGTGGACTTTCTTTCAGGGTATTTCTGCTTAGATGCAAAAAGCAGGAAATGAAATGGCTGAGAGCAGTATATGGTTGAGTCGAGGTGGCCGAAAGGTTAAGGCGATAGACAGTTAATCTATTGCCGATCTGTACGCGAGGGTTCAGCTCCCATCCTCGTCGTTATTACGTTTGATACTGGTACACTTCCGAGCATTTAACTGAATCTTGTCTAAAATAAGCTTTCAAATGCAATTTCGTCAGAGGCGCTCTGGTGCTCCTGGTCTGTGCCCCATGCATTACTCATATCTTGTTAAAATTAAAAGAGACCACTGCAATTCTTCAACTTCTTGAATGAAGTTGGAGCAGTGATCGCGATTCGGAGATTGTCGAACTCCTCCTTTCTTCTGCTGAGATTGTCACCGAATGAAAGAGTAGCGTGACCAGAGGCAAATGTTTAGGGAGCAGAAACATAAATTTCTCCTTTAGGAGGCAATGTAATTTCAAAAATATTTATCAACCTTAATGAAGAGATTTTCTGCTTTAGTGTCTTTGGTTGAGAGCTAAATAATGGGCGAGAAATCCTCGTTCTTTTCGGCATACTCTCATGGGATCGGAGGGCCCGGTTTAACGTCTTACCAGCAAGACGGGGGCACCAACAGTGCAGCACTACCTCAGTACTGCACTGGAGTGTCAGCCTGGATTATGTGCTCAAGTCTCTGGAGTGCTGCTTGTCTTTGCTGCCGCTGAGCCACGCCTGACACCTACACTCAGTTCATTTGGCTGGAGAGAAATGACGGAGATAAATGGAAAAATTATAATGGAGTAAACCTTCAATTTGTCGTCCAGCAGAAGGGCGGGCATTGTAATCGGCCGCCTATTATAGAAACAGTCCGATTTATGTTGCCATCGATTTCATAAGCATTGAAAATCAGGCCTGTCTTTAATGGAATGGGTCGTGGTCAGTTGTTAATCACTCTGGGTCTGTTTCCACCGGGAGTGCTCACAGTCCCGGATCATTCTGTGTCTGTTTAAAATGGCAGAGCTCACAGTCCCGGATCATTCCGTTTTTTTTAACGTAGAGCGATTTCAGCTTTCATCACTGAGGTGTTGAGTTTAACTAAATGTGTCGGGGCTCGTCCGGGATTTGAACCCGGGACCTCTCGCATTTTAAGCCACAGAAAATCCCTAATCGAGAATCATACCCCTTGACCAACGAGCCGCCGATGTTATGTTTCAAGTTGCATTGCGATTCCCTGCGCTGGTGCAAACCCAGCTCGCAGAAGTCCTGTTCATTCAGTTAAAATATGTTTATCTTTTCCTCAATCCGTTTCTTTTTGGCCAGCATTTTAATTGAATCTGATCACAATACTCCCCATAAAAAGGGGTACATCCGCATCAGTGGCCGCGTGGCCTAATGGAGTAAGGCGTCTGACTTCGGTTGCGAGGTATTTCAGTTATCAGACGATTGCAGGTTCGAGTCCTGCCGCGGTCGTTCAATTAACTCGGCGACACTTTTTCTGTTCTGAATCTGGCTTCAAACCGACCATTTTTGACAGTCCCTCAACTGAAGCAGCGGAAGGCCTTTTGCTTACATTAAGCTGATTGTACATTTTCAACATTGTAGATCTGTGTGCATGGGCAGGATAAGAGGTGAAGTGGACTTTCTTTCAGGGTATTTCTGCTTAGATGCAAAAACCAGGAAATGGAATGGCTGAGAGCAGTGTATGATGGAGACGAGGTGGCCGAGAGGTTGAGGCGATGGACTGTTCATCGAGAATGCGGGTACCATCCTCGTCGTTATTACGTTTGATACTGGTCCCCTTTCCGAGCTTTTAACTGAAACTTGCCTAAAATAAACTTTCAAATGCAATTTCGTCAGAATCGCCCTGGTGCTCCTGGTCTGTGCCCCATGCATTACTCATATCTTGTTAAAATTAAAAGAGACCACTGCAATTCTTCAACATCTTGAATGAATGTGGAGCAGTGATCGTGATTCAGAGATTGTCGAACTCCTCCTTTCTTCTGCTGAGATTGTCACCGAATGAAAGAGTAGCGGGACCAGAGGCAAATGTTTAGGGAGCAGAAACATAAATTTCTCCTTTAGGAGGCAATGTAATTTCAAAAATATTTATCAACCTTAATGAAGAGATTTTCTGTTTTAGTGTCTTTGGTTGAGAGCTAAATAATGGGCGAGAAATCCTCGTTCTTTTCGGCATACTCTCATGGGATCGGAGGGCCCGGTTTAACGTCTTACCAGCAAGACGGGGGCACCAACAGTGCAGCACTACCTCAGTACTGCACTGGAGTGTCAGCCTGGATTATGTGCTCAAGTCTCTGGAGTGCTGCTTGACTTTGCTGCCGCTGAGACACGCCTGACACCTGCACTCAGTTCATTTGGCTGGAGAGAAATGACGGAGATAAATGGAAAAATTATAATGGAGTAAACCTTCAATTTGTCGTCCAGCAGAAGGGCGGGCACTGTAATCGGCCGCCTATTATAGAAACAGTCCGATTTATGTTGCCATCGATTTCATAAGCATTGAAAATCAGGCCTGTCTTTAATGGAATGGGTCGTGGTCAGTTGTTAATAACTCTGGGTCTGTTTCCACCGGGAGTGCTCACAGTCCCGGATCATTCTGTGTCTGTTTAAAATGGCAGAGCTCACAGTCCCGGATCATTCCGTTTTTTTTAACGTAGAGCGATTTCAGTTTTCATCACTGAGGTGTTCAGTTTAACTAAATGTGTCGGGGCTCGTCCGGGATTTGAACCCGGGACCTCTCGCATTTTAAGCCACAGAAATTCCCTAATCGAGATTCATACCCCTTGACCAACGAGCCGCCGATGTTATGTTTCAAGTTGCATTGCGATTCCCTGCGCTGGTGCAAACCCAGCTCGCAGAAGTCCTGTTCATTCAGTTAAAATATGTTTATCTTTTCCTCAATCCGTTTCTTTTTGGCGAGCATTTTAATTGAATCTGATCACAATTCTCCCCATAAAAAGAGGTACATCCGCATCAGTGGCCGCGAGGCCTAATGGAGTAAGGCGTCTGACGTCGGTTGCGAGGTATTTCAGTTATCAGACGATTGTAGGTTCGAGTCCTGCCGCGGTCGTTCAATTAACTCGGCGACACTTTTTCTGTTCTGAATCTGGCTTCAAACCGACCATTTTTGACAGTCCCTCAACTGAAGCAGCGGAAGGCCTTTTGCTTACATTAAGCTGATTGTACATTTTCAACATTGTAGATCTGTGTGCATGGGCAGGATAAGAGGTGAAGTGGACTTTCTTTCAGGGTATTTCTGCTTAGATGCAAAAACCAGGAAATGGAATGGCTGAGAGCAGTGTATGATGGAGACGAGGTGGCCGAGAGGTTGAGGCGATGGACTGTTCATCGAGAATGCGGGTACCATCCTCGTCGTTATTACGTTTGATACTGGTCCCCTTTCCGAGCTTTTAACTGAAACTTGCCTAAAATAAACTTTCAAATGCAATTTCGTCAGAATCGCCCTGGTGCTCCTGGTCTGTGCCCCATGCATTACTCATATCTTGTTAAAATTAAAAGAGACCACTGCAATTCTTCAACATCTTGAATGAATGTGGAGCAGTGATCGTGATTCAGAGATTGTCGAACTCCTCCTTTCTTCTGCTGAGATTGTCACCGAATGAAAGAGTAGCGGGACCAGAGGCAAATGTTTAGGGAGCAGAATCATAAATTTGTCCTTTAGGAGGCAATGTAATTTCAAAAATATTTATCAACCTTAATGAAGAGATTTTCTGTTTTAGTGTCTTTGGTTGAGAGCTAAATAATGGGCGAGAAATCCTCGTTCTTTTCGGCATACTCTCATGGGATCGGAGGGCCCGGTTTAACGTCTTACCAGCAAGACGGGGGCACCAACAGTGCAGCACTACCTCAGTACTGCACTGGAGTGTCAGCCTGGATTATGTGCTCAAGTCTCTGGAGTGCTGCTTGACTTTGCTGCCGCTGAGCCACGGCTGACACCTGCACTCAGTTCATTTGGCTGGAGAGAAATGACGGAGATAAATGGAAAAATTATAATGGAGTAAACCTTCAATTTGTCGTCCAGCAGAAGGACGGGCACTGTAATCGGCCGCCTATTATAGAAACAGTCCGATTTATGTTGCCATCGATTTCATAAGCATTGAAAATCAGGCCTGTCTTTAATGGAATGGGTCGTGGTCAGTTGTTAATCACTCTGGGTCTGTTTCCACCGGGAGTGCTCACAGTCCCGGATCATTCTGTGTCTGTTTAAAATGGCAGAGCTCACAGTCCCGGATCATTCCGTTTTTTTTAACGTAGAGCGATTTCAGCTTTCATCACTGAGGTGTTGAGTTTAACTAAATGTGTCGGGGCTCGTCCGGGATTTGAACCCGGGACCTCTCGCATTTTAAGCCACAGAAATTCCCTAAGCGAGAATCATACCCCTTGACCAACGAACCGCCGATGTTATGTTTCAAGTTGCATTGCGATTCCCTGCGCTGGTGCAAACCCAGCTCGCAGAAGTCCTGTTCATTCAGTTAAAATATGTTTATCTTTTCCTCAATCCGTTTCTTTTTGGCGAGCATTTTAATTGAATCTGATCACAATTCTCCCCATAAAAAGGGGTACATCCGCATCAGTGGCCGCGTGGCCTAATGGATAAGGCGTCTGACTTCGGTTGCGAGGTATTTTTATCAGACGATTGTAGGTTCGAGTCCTGCCGCGGTCGTTCAATTAACTCGGCGACACTTTTTCTGCTCTGAATCTGGCTTCAAACCGACCATTTTTGACAGTCCCTCAACTGAAGCAGCGGGAGGCCTTTTGCTTACATTAAGCTTATTGTACATTTTCAACATTGTAGATCTGTGTGCATGGGCAGGATAAGAGGTGAAGTGGACTTTCTTTCAGGGTATTTCTGCTTAGATGCAAAAACCAGGAAATGGAATGGCTGAGAGCAGTGTATGATGGAGACGAGGTGGCCGAGAGGTTGAGGCGATGGACTGTTCATCGAGAATGCGGGTACCATCCTCGTCGTTATTACGTTTGATACTGGTCCCCTTTCCAAGCTTTTAACTGAAACTTGCCTAAAATAAACTTTCAAATGCAATTTCGTCAGTATCGCCCTGGTGCTCCTGGTCTGTGCCCCATGCATTACTCATATCTTGTTAAAATTAAAAGAGACCACTGCAATTCTTCAAATTCTTGAATGAATGTGGAGCAGTGATCGTGATTCGGAGATTGTCGAACTCCTCCTTTCTTCTGCTGAGATTGTCACCGAATGAAAGTGTAGCGGGACCAGAGGCAAATGTTTTTGGAGCAGAAACATAAATTTCTCCTTCAGGAGGCAATGTAATTTCAAAAATATTTATCAACCTTACTGAAGAGATTTTCTGTTTTAGTGTCTTTGGTTGAGAGCTAAATAATGGGCGAGAAATCCTCGTTCTTTTCGGCATACTCTCATGGGATCGGAGGGCCCGGTTTAACGTCTTACTAGCAAGACGGGGGCACCAAAAGTGCAGCACTACCTCAGTCCTGCACTGCAGTGTCAGCCTGGATTGTGTGCTCAAGTCTCTGGAGTGCTGCTTGACTTTGCTGCCGCTGAGCCACGGCTGACACCTGCACTCAGTTCATTTGGCTGGAGAGAAATGACGGAGATAAATGGAAAAATTATAATGGAGTAAACCTTCAATTTGTCGTCCAGCAGAAGAGCGGGCATTGTAATCGGCCGCCTATTTTAGAAACAGTCCGATTTATGTTGCCATCGCTTTCTTAAGCATTGAAAATCAGGCCTGTCTTTAATGGAATGGGTCGTGGTCAGTTGTTAATCACTCTGGGTCTGTTTAAACCGGGAGTGCTCACAGTCCCGGATCATTCTGTGTCTGTTTAAAATGGCAGAGCTCACAGTCCCGGATCATTCCGTTTTTTTTAACGTAGAGCGATTTCAGCTTTCATCACTGAGGTGTTGAGTTTAACTAAATGTGTCGGGGCTCGTCCGGGATTTGAACCCGGGATCTCTCGCATTTTAAGCCACAGAAATTCCCTAATCGAGAATCATACCCCTAGAACAACGATCCGCCGATGTTATGTTTCAAGTTGCATTGCGATTCCCTGCGCTGGTGCAAACCCAGCTCGCAGAAGTCCTGTCCATTCAGCTAAAATATGTTTATCTTTTCCTCAATCCGCTTCTTTTTGGCGAGCATTTTAATTGAATCTGCTCACAATTCTTCCCATAAAAGAGGTATAGTCGCATCAGTGACCGCGTGGCCTAATGGATAAGGCGTCTGACTTCAGTTGCAAGGTTTTTCAGACGATTGTAAGTTCGAGCCCTGCCGCGGTCGTTCAATTAACTCGGCGACACTTTTTCTGTTCTGAATCTGGCTTCAAACCGACCATTTTTGACAATCCCTCAACTGAAGCAGCGGAAGGCCTTATGCTTCCATTAAGCTGATAGTATATTTTCAACATTGTAGATCTGTGTGCATGGGCAGGATAAGCGGTGAAGTGGACTTTCTTTCAGGGTATTTCTGCTTAGATGCAAAAACCAGGAAATGGAATGGCTGAGAGCAGTGCATGGTTGAGACGAGGTGGCCGAGAGGTTGAGGCGATCGACTGTTAATCGAGAATGCGGATCCCATCCTCGTCGTTATTACGTTTGATACTGGTCCCCTTTCCGAGCGTTTAATTGAAACTTGCCTAAAATAAACATTCAAATGCAATTTCGTCAGAATCGCCCTGGTGCTCCTGGTCTGTGCTCCATGCATTACTCATATCTTGTTAAAATTAAAAGAGACCATTGCAATTCTTCAACTTCTTGACTGAATGTGGAGCAGTGATCGTGATTCGGAGATTGTCGAACTCCTCCTTTCTTCTGCTGAGATTGTCACCGAATGAAAGAGTAGCGGGACCAGAGGCAAATGTTTAGGGAGCAGAAACATAAATTTCTCCTTTAGGAGGCAATGTAATTTCAAAAATATTTATCAACGTTAATGAAGAGATTTTCTGTTTTAGTGTCTTTGGTTGAGAGCTAAATAATGGGCGAGAAATCCTCGTTCTTTTCGGCATACTCTCATGGGATCGGAGGGCCCGGTTTAACGTCTTACCAGCAAGACGGGGGCACCAACAGTGCAGCACTACCTCAGTACTGCACTGGAGTGTCAGCCTGGATTATGTGCTCAAGTCTCTGGAGTGCTGCTTGACTTTGCTGCCGCTGAGCCACGGCTGACACCTACACTCAATTCATTTGGCTGCAGAGAAATGACGGAGATAAAGGGAAAAATTATAATGGAGTAAACCTTCAATTTGTCGTCCAACAGAAGAGCGGGCATTGTAATCGGCCGCCTATTATAGAAACAGTCCGATTTATGTTGCCATCGATTTCATAAGCATTGAAAATCAGGCCTGTCTTTAATGCAATGGCTCGTGGTCAGTTGTTAATCACTCTGGGTCTGTTTACACCGGGAGTGCTTACAGTCCCGGATCATTCTGTGTCTGTTTAAAATGGCAGAGCTCACAGTCCCGGATCATTCCGTTTTTTTTAACGTTGAGCGATTTCAGCTTTCATCACTGAGGTGTTGAGTTTAACTAAATGTATCGGGGCTCGTCCGGGATTTGAATCCGGGACTTCTCGCATTTTAAGCCACAGAAATTCCCTAAGCGAGAATCATACCCCTAGACCAACGAGCCGCCGATGTTATGTTTCAAGTTGCATTGCGATTCCCTGCGCTGGTGCAAACCCAGCTCGCAGAAGTCCTGTTCATTCAGTTAAAATATGTTTATCTTTTCCTCAATCCGCTTCTTTTTGGCGAGCATTTTAATTGAATCTGCTCACAATTCTCCCCATAAAAAGAGATCCAGGCGCATCAGTGGCCGCGTGGCCTAATGGATAAGGCGTCTAACTTCGGTTGCGAGGTTTTTCAGTTATCAAACGATTGCAAGTTCGCGTCTTGCCGCGGTCGTTCAATTAACTCGGCGACACTTTTTCTGTTCTGAATCTGGCTTCAAACCGACCATTTTTGACAGTCCCTCAACTGAAGCAGCGGAAGGCCTTTTGCTTACATTAAGCTGATTGTACATTTTCAACATTGTAGATCTGTGTGCATGGGCAGGATAAGAGGTGAAGTGGACTTTTTTCAGGGTATTTCTGCTTAGATGCAAAAACCAGGAAATGGAATGGCTGAGAGCAGTGCATGGTTGAGACGAGGTGGCCGAGAGGTTGAGGCGATGGACTGTTAATCGAGAATGCGGATCCCATCCTCGTCGTTATTACGTTTGATACTGGTCCCCTTTCCGAGCTTTTAACTGAAACTTGCCGAAAATAAACTTTCAAATGCAATTTCGTCACAACCGCCCTGGTGCTCCTGGTCTGTGCCCCATGCATTACTCATATCTTGTTAAAATTAAAAGAGACCACTGCAATTCTTCAACTTCTTGACTGAATGTGGAGCAGTGATCGTGATTCGGGGATTGTCGAACTCCTCCTTTCTTCTGCTGAGATTGTCACCGAATGAAAGAGTAGCGGGACCAGAGGCAAAAGTTTAGGGAGCAGAAACATAAATTTCTCCTTTAGGAGGCAATGTAATTTCATAAATATTTATCAACCTTAATGAAGAGATTTTCTGTTTTAGTGTCTTTGGTTGAGAGCGAAATAATGGGCGAGAAATCCTCGTTCTTTTCGGCATACTCTCATGGGATCGGAGGGCCCGGTTTAACGTCTTACCAGCAAGACGGGGGCACCAACAGTGCAGCACTACCTCAGTACTGCACTGGAGTGTCAGCCTGGATTATGTGCTCAAGTCTCTGGAGTGCTGCTTGACTTTGCTGCCGCTGAGCCACGGCTGACACCTGCACTCAGTTCATTTGGCTGGAGAGAAATGACGGAGATAAATGGAAAAATTATAATGGAGTAAACCTTCAATTTGTCGTCCAGCAGAAGAGCGGGAATTGTAATCGGCCGCCTATTATAGAAACAGTCCGATTTATGTTGCCATCGATTTCATAAGCATTGAATATCAGGCCTGTCTTTAATGGAATGGCTCGTGGTCAGTTGTTAATCACTCTGGGTCTGTTTACACCGGGAGTGCTCACAGTCCCGGATCATTCTGTGTCTGTTTAAAATGGCAGAGCTCACAGTCCCGGATCATTCCGTTTTTTTTAACGTGGAGCGATTTCAATTTTCATCACTGAGGTGTTGAGTTTAACTAAATGTGTCGGGGCTCGTCCGGGATTTGAATCCGGGACCTCTCGCATTTTAAGCCACAGAAATTCCCTAAGCGAGAATCATACCCCTAGACCAACGAGCCGCCGATGTTATGTTTCAAGTTGCATTGCGATTCCCTGCGCTGGTGCAAACCCAGCTCGCAGAAGTGCTGTTCATTCAGTTAAAATATGTTTATCTTTTCCTCAATCCGCTTCTTTTTGGCGAGCATTTTAATTGAATCTGCTCACAATTCTCCCCATACAAAGAGGTACAGACGCATCAGTGGCCGCGTGGCCTAATGGATAAGGCGTCTGACTTCGGTTGTGAGGTTTTTCAGTTATCAGACGATAGCAGGTTCGAGTCTTGCCGCGGTCGTTCAATTAACTCGGCGACACTTTTTCTGTTCTGAATCTGGCTTCAAAACGACCATTTTTGACAGTCCCTCAACTGAAGCAGCGGAAGGCCTTTTGCTTACATTAATCTGATTGTACATTTTCAACATTGTAGATCTGTGTGCATGGGCAGGATAAGAGGTGAAGTGGACTTTCTTTCAGGGTATTTCTGCTTAGATGCAAAAACCAGGAAATGGAATGGCTGAGAGCAGTGCGCGGTTGAGACGAGGTGGCCGAGAGGTTGAGGCGATGGACTGTTAATCGAGAATGCGGATCCCATCCTCGTCGTTATTACGTTTGATACTGGTACCCTTTCCGAGCTTTTAACTGAAACTTGCCTAAAATAAACTTTCAAATGCAATTTCGTCACAACCACCCTGGTGCTCCTGGTCTGTGCCCCATGCATTAATCATATCTTGTTAAAATTAAAAGACACCACTGCAATTCTTCAACATCTTGAATGAATGTGGAGCAGTGATCGTGATTCGGGGATTGTCGAACTCCTCCTTTCTTCTGCTGAGATTGTCACCGAATGAAAGAGTAGCGGGACCAGAGGCAAATGTTTAGGGAGCAGAAACATAAATTTCTCCTTTAGGAGGCAATGTAATTTAAAAATATTTATCAACCTTAATGAAGAGATTTTCTGTTTTAGTGTCTTTGGTTGAGAGCTAAATAATGGGCGAGAAATCCTCGTTCTTTTCGGCATACTCTCATGGGATCGGAGGGCCCGGTTTAACGTCTTACTAGCAAGACGGGGGCACCAACAGTGCAGCAGTACCTCAGTACTGCACTGGAGTGTCAGCCTGGATTATGTGCTCAAATCTCTGGAGTGCTGCTTGTCTTTGCTGCCGCTGAGCCACGGCTGACACCTGCACTCAGTTCATTTGGCTGGGGAGAAATGACGGAGATAAATGGAAAAATTATAATGGAGTAAACCTTCAATTTGTCGTCCAACAGAAGAGCGGGCATTGTAATCGGCCGCCTATTATAGAAACAGTCCGATTTATGTTGCCATCGATTTCATAAGCATTGAAAATCAGGCCTGTCTTTAATGGAATGGGTCGTGGTCAGTTGTTCATCACTCTGGGTCTGTTTAAACCGGGAGTGCTCACAGTCCCGGATCATTCTGTGTCTGTTTAAAATGGCAGAGCTCACAGTCCCGGATCATTCCGTTTTTTTTAAAGTAGAGCGATTTCAGCTTTCATCACTGAGGTGTTGAGTTTAACTAAATGCGAGTGGGCTTGTCTGGGAATTTGAACCCGGGATCGCTCGCATTATCAGACACAGAAATTCCCGAGGCGAGAATCATACCCCTAGACCAACGAGCCGCCAATGTTATGGTTCAAGTTGCATTGCGATTCCCTGCGC
The DNA here is from genome assembly GCF_052327205.1 of Somniosus microcephalus. Taxonomy (NCBI): domain Eukaryota; kingdom Metazoa; phylum Chordata; class Chondrichthyes; order Squaliformes; family Somniosidae; genus Somniosus; species Somniosus microcephalus. The sequence goes on along the minus strand of NW_028225179.1, from coordinate 22,001,607 downwards.
TGGTGCAAACCCAGCTCGCAGAAGTCCTGTTCATTCAGTTAAAATATGTTTATCTTTTCCTCAATCCGCTTCTTTTTGCGAGCAGTTTCCTTGAATTTGCTCACAATTCTCCCCATAAAAAGAGGCTCAGCAGCTTCAGCGGCCGCGTGGCCTAATGGATAAGGCGTCTGAATTCGGTTGCGAGTTTTTCACTTAACGAAAGATTGCAGGTTGGAGTCCTGCCGCGGTCGTTTAATTAACTGGGAGACGCTTTTTCTTTTCTGAATCTGGCTGCAAACCGACCATTTTTGACAGTCCCTCAACTGAAGCAGCGGAAGGCCTTTTGCTTACATTAAGCTGATTGTACATTTTCAACAATGTAGATCTGTGTGCACGGGCAGAATAAGCGGTGAAGTGAACTTTCTTTCAGGGTATTTCTGCTTAAATGCAAAAAGCAGGAAATGGAATGGCTGAGAGCAGTGTATGGTGGAGACGAGGTGGCCGAGAGATTAAGGCGATGGACTGTTAATCTATTGGGCTCTGTACGCGTGGGTTTTGGATCCCATCCTCGTCGTTATTACGTTTGATAGGGATTGCCAGCGAGGCCCACGTTCCAGGAAGGAATAAAAAGAACAGTTTTTTCGCACATGATGTTGCTTAATAAAGGGATTGTTGATGAAGTGCCTGTCTCACTAGATGCTACTTGACCTGATCAACGTTCGCTCCATCATATATTTTTTATTTTGAACTTTGCAGCGAGCATTTCTTCGGGCAACAACAAAATCAATACAATTTTATGACAGGAGTGGGTTTCGAATCCACGCCCCCGAAAAGAATGGAGTTTTAATTCAATGCCTTAGACTGCTCGGCCACGCTACCACACCCGTGTGATTTTATTTCTGATACTGGTGACTGATAATTGAAAGCCGGCATTGAGTCAAGGGCTTTGCATTGAGAAAGAAAGAAACAAAGAGCTTTCTGAGCTCTGTTTATGGAGCGAGGTGGTTGAGGGGTTAAGGCGGTGGGTCGCTAATCATCTGTGCTCTGCACGCATTGTTTTGAATTCTACCGTTATTGTATTTCAGACTAGATTTTTTCAACGCATCCAAGACTCCTGAGTCCTTTCCTTGTCCAATCCGCAGTGGGAAGTTTTGTTTTGCTGCCTCACTCTATTTGCACAAATCAGCAAAGTCCTCATTTCAGCCCAAACTGTTTCTTGCACGGAGGTGTTGAATTGTAAGCTATAAGTTACGTGAAGTGTAATTGAAAGTGGACAGTGACGTCTGGTAAAAGGAAAATTTCTCTTCAGATGCTGCCTGATCTATTGAATATTTCCAATATGTTCTGTTTTAATTTTGTGCTTTCACTGTAGCAGTTTACCCGACAACACAAAACTTGCCTCAAGGGCGCAGTTTCAGGCAAAACGTTTCTGCGCTCTTCTCACATACAAGATCTACTTACCTTTCCCCACACACGATGTAAAGGCAGCTGTTTCTGCCCACTTTCTCCTGCACCGCAACATTCCAAACACACGTTGCTCCTGGCATCAGGGAGTCTCAGAGTTTCTCAGAGGGGATTGCCAGAGCAATGGGGAGCTCAGAAGCTGTGAGGGAATTGAAGGGTTTCTGAGATAGTATCACGTGGGTATGAGGGCTCTAAATGGATACCAGAGAGAGTAACGGACACTCAGAAGGTATTATAGAGGGAAAGGGAACTCAGGAGGTATCAGAGAGGTTTAATGAGCGCTCGGGAGGTATGAGAGTGTGTAAGGGGCGCTCAGAATGTATCGAAGAGGGTACGGGACGCTGAGGAGCTATCAGTGAGAGTAAGCAATACTCTGGAGATATCAGAGTGAGAAATGAACACTCAGGTTTTATCAGAAAGATTGAGGAACGCTTAGGTGGTAGCAGTGAGTCTGGTGGAACATGAGTTTTTATCGTGTAAACTTCACATTGTCTAAATATCAACATGGTTAATGAAAGCAAAGTTGAATCCGAATGTAACAGCTGGTCTGCCATGTCCTAAGTGGGGACTGTAACGATCAATAACATGTCATTCTATAGTGGACACTAGGTGGAGCCGTAGAGCTGTGTAGAGCTGTATATAAGACTGCACTACCCAGCTGTATATATATTAAGACTACATTACCCATGAGGCACTAGGCTACCCACAAGGAAGCAGTCAAGATGGAAGCCTCTACAGATACTGTACCAGTCCACATGTGCTCAACAAAGTAACTAACAAAAGCTAGCTGTGTTCATAATAAGAATGTCTATTTATTAATGAACATAACATGGTACCAGGATGGTGAAGATCTGCTGAAAATTGTGAAAAGCGACATGGAGAATTTGAAGCCACCAGAGCGTTTGAATCTCACAGAAAAAATCGACTACAATTGGCAGACTTTTAAACAGTAATTCGAACTCTACATTGCAGCCATCGGATTCGGTACGAAGCCAGACGCAAGGAAGATAGAATTGTTGCTTATGGTTGCAGGCCCACAGGTGACAGAGGTATTTAATACATTTGTATTTAATCCAGTGGAGAACAGAGAAAAATTAGGAGATGTGCTAAAAAAATTTGATGCACTTTGCGCTCCCAAAAAGAATGAGACGTATGAAAGATACATCTTCCGTTCTCGGACACAGCAACAAAATGAGACTTTTGCTAGCTTTATAACTGATCTGAAACTGAAAGCACAGACATGTAATTTCTCTGAGCTCAAAGCATCCATGATTCGTGACCAGATTGTGTTTGGTATTCATGATAAAAAAGTCAGGGAACGTCTGTTGAGAGAAACCAAACTAAATTTGGATAATGCGGTGAAAATATGCCAAGCCAGCGAGCTAGCTCGAAAGCACACGAAGACTTTCAGTGAAATCAATAATGATGCGATTGCAATGAGTGATAATGCTGCTGTCGGTGCTGTGTACTACAAGGGGAAGAAACGTGGGCAGAACAGAAATGAAAAGCAATCGGAGGATGAAATTTTTAATTGTAAACGCTGTGGTTACAAACACCAGTTAAGACAATGCCCAGCGTTTGGAAAAATGTGCACAAAGTGTAATGGAAAGAATCACTTTGCCAAGCAATGCTTTTCAAAAGTAAAAACAACGAAAGGGCAACAGGTTAAAGTGATTGAGGACATTGATGCTCAAAGTGATCACATTTGCAGTAAGTGTTGACTGCTCGAGGAACTCCGGCTCCGTGTTGAAGAGCTGGAGTCCGAGCTTCAAACACTGAGACACATCAGGGAGGGGGAGAGTTACCTGGACTCTGTGTATCACGAGGTAGTCATACCAATTAGATTAATTAATTCAGATGTAGTCCGTGGCCAGGGTCAGGATGGTGTGACTAGAAGTGAGGCAGGTGCGGGGACCAAGGAGGTAGTGTTGGAGGAGCCGCAGCCCTTGCACTTGTCCAACAGGTTCGAGGCTCTTACTCCCTGTGGGGCAGGAGCAGGAACTGCAGGGAGGATGAGCAACCTGGCCACAGCACCGTGGACAGGGGGCCATTCAATTGGGGGGAGTTAAAATAAATGTTGTAGTGGTAGGGGATAGTATCGTTAGGGGGATAGATAGAGTTCTTTGCAGCCGAGAGCGAGAGTCCCGAAGGCTGTGTTGCCTGCCCGGTGCCAGGGTTAAGGACATCGCCTCTGGACTGGAGAGAAACTTGGAGTGGGAGGGGGAGGATCCAGTTGTCGTGGTCCATGTTGGTACCAACGACATAGATAGGACAAGGAAAGAGGTACTGCTGAGGGAGTTTGAGCAGCTAGGGGTCAAATTAAAAAGCAGAACCACAAGGGTAATAATCTCTGGATTATTACCTGAGCCACGAGCGAATTTGGCTAGGACAAATAAGATTAGAGAGTTAAATGCGTGGCTCAAAGACTGGTGTGGGAGAAATGGGTTTTGCTTCCTGGGGCACTGGCACCAGTACTGGGGCAGGAGGGAGCTGTTCCATTGGGATGGGCTTCACTTGGCCAGTGCTGGGACTAGAGTCCTGGCGGATCATATAACTAGGGTTGTAGAGAGGGCTTTAAACTAACTAGTGGGGGGGAGATTCCTAGAGAGCAAATAATAAAAATGACAACAGAGAAGGTCATAGACTTAGGTTGCAGTGGGGAAATTAAAAATCAGAGCGTGTCAGGAAGGGGCAGAAGGTATGCAGTAAAAGGTAAAGTGCTAAAAAGGGGAAAAGCAGGAACTAAGTGTCACAAAACATCTTTGAAAGATCTCTATCTGAGTGCACGTAGCATTTGTAACAAAATAGACGAGTTAATGGCACAAATAACTACATATGGGTATGATCTTGTGGCCATTACAGAAACATGGCTGCAGGGTGACAATGCCTGGGAATTAAACATACCAGGTTTTTTAACGATCAGGAAGGACAGGCAGGAAGGAAGGGGAGGTGGGGTGGCTATGATAATAAAGGAAGGAATCACTGTAATAGAGAGAAATGATATTGGGTCAAAAGATCAGGATAATGAAACAGTTTGGGTGGAGGTAAGGAATAATAAGGGGAAAAAACACTAGTGGGCGTAGTCTATAGGCCTCCGAACAGTGGCAACTCTGTTGGACGGAGTATCAATCAGGAAATAGTTGAGGCTTGTTATAAGGGAACATCTATAATTATGGGGGATTTTAACTATCATATTAATTGGACAAATCAAATTGGGCAGGGCTGTCTTGAGGATGAGTTCATTGAGTGTATTAGGGATGGGTTTCTTGAGCAGTATGTAACTGAACCGACCAGGGGGCAAGCAACCTTAGATCTGGTCCTGTGTAACGAGATGGGATTAATTAAAAATGTCCTAGTAAAGTATCCCCTTGGAATGAGTGACCATAACATGGATGAATTCCATATTCAATTAGAGGGTGAGAAGGTTGGATCTCAAACAAGTGTGCTAAGCTTGAATAAAGGAGACTATGAAGGTATGAGAGCGGATTGAGTAGAGTGGATTGGGACAATAGATTAAAGGGTAAGACTGTAGTGTCCGTGTGTAGATAAAGACACTGAAGACAGGAGTTGGTTCATAGGTATTTACTAAGCAAGTCTGGGGGGTGGTCTAAATGATATACACAATACACAGGCTTATATAGCCCAAGTGGCAATTACCGGCATTACGCACACCTGGGGCTCTTAAAGGCACATACACCACCATTGCTCTTAAAGGCACATACACCACAATTCCTCCCCTTCTAGCTAACTAGTACATCATATTTTAAGTAATTATTAATTAAATGTTATATGCAAAATAAGATACATTGCTGTATTAATTAATTATAAGTTAGTCTCTCAGGAGGCTTCGTGACTCGGTCCGGATAACGCCTCGGGGGTGTAGTAGTTTCTGGTGGTGTAGTAGGTTCTTCTGGCAAGGCTGATTCGGCTTGAATGCCAGTGTCGGGTTCATCGGGTTCCAGTCTCACCGGATCGGAGGTAGATATGGGTATATCTACTTCATCGTTAGATGTATAGAGTGGTGGTGTAGGTTGTCCCTTTTCGGATGACTTGATGATTTGGTCAGCATGGCGTCTTATTATGCTTTCTCCGATGTCCACGGTATACATCAGTGGTCCTAGTCGTGTGCAGATAGTTCCAGGCTGCCATTTCTCGGTACGGTAGTCCCGGGCCAAAACCGGTTGGCCTATCTGGAAGGTCCTAGTTGGCTTTTCATTCATGCCCTGAAACTGCCGGTTCTCCACGTCCCTTCGGATGTTGGGCTTGACCAAATCCAGCCGGCATCTTAGGTTTCTATTGTAGAACATCATGGCGGGAGTTTGGTTAGTAACCATATGTGTTGCATTCCTATATGCAAATAAGAAGTTATCCACCTTGTGCTGAAGTTTTATGTTTTCATTACCCATGGCCTTTATGGCCTTCTTGAAGGTCTGGACAAACCTTTCAGCCAATCCATTGGTGGCGGGATGGTATGGGGCGGACGTGTAGTGCTTTACCCCATTGTTCTTTAAGAACTTTCTGAATTCTTCGGACACAAATTGCGGTCCATTATCAGAACATATCTGTTCCGGCAGCCCATTCCTGGCAAATATGGTCCTTAATACTGTGATGGTTTTTTCCGTGGTGGTGGAGGACATCTTTATTACCTCCGGCCACTTGGAGTGTGCATCAACCGCGATTAGAAACATTGAGACCATAAATGGACCAGCAAAGTCGATGTGCACCCTTTGCCAGGGAGATGAGGGCCACTCCCATGGATGTAGAGGGGCTTGTGGTGGAGCGTTTTTGACCTTCTGGCATCCTAGGCAGCTCTTGGTCATTTCTTCGATGTCTCCATCGATACCTGGCCACCATACAAACGCCCTAGCTAGGTTCTTCATTTTCACTCCACCCAGATGCCCCTCGTGAAGCTCCTTTAGCACTTTATCCTGGAGTTTGGGTGGAATCACCACTCTGGATCCACACATCAAGGTTCCTCGGCACACTGACAGCTGTTCTCTTCTTTGCGAGAATGCTGGCAACAGTGGCTCGCCATGTGCTGGCCACCCCTTCACTGTTAAATCGTAGACCCGTGAGAGAGTAGGGTCATTTCTTGTCTCCCTTTCAATGGCAGAATTTGTCACCGGTAGACATTCCACTATGGTAGAGTGGAATATCTCTACTGGGTCTTCTGTAGGTGCCTCTTCTATCGTTGGCAACGGTAGGCGCGATAAACCGTCAGCATTCCCATGCTGTTTTGACCCTTTGTATTCAATGTTGTATTGGTGTGCCCCTAGAAAAAGGGACCACCTCTGTAGTCTTTGTGCCGTCATAATGGGGACACCTTTTTTAGGGTTGAATATGGAGATGAGGGGTTGATGGTCAGTCAGCAAGGTAAATTTTTGTCCGTGTAGGTAATGGTTGAATTTCTTCACTCCCCATACCAGGCTGAGTGCTTCCCTGTCTATTTGGGCATAGTTACGCTCAGCTGAGTTTAATGAGCGTGACGCAAAAGCTATCGGCCGTTCTGAGCCATCAGGGAATATATGGGATAATACCGCGCCTATGCCGTAAGGGGATGCATCGCACGCCAGTCTGATTGGTAGTGATGGGTTGTAATGAGCCAAAACTTTCTCGGATGTGATTAAGTCTTTACATTTATGGAAGGCACGTTTACAGTCTTCGTTCCATTTCCAAATCACTCCTGTCTGTAGAAGATCATTAAGAGGGTGTAGAATAGTTGATAAGTTCGGTAAAAATTTACGATAGTAATTTATTAATCCCAGGAATGACCTTAATTGTGAAACATTTTCCGGTGCTGGGGCTTTTATAACTGCTTCAATTTTTTCAGGTGACTTATGCAACCCTTCCTTATTAATTATGTGGCCACAATATGATAGCTGATTTTGGAAAAATTCGCACTGGGGGCGATTTGCTCGTAGGCCCCGTTCTTTCAGCCTAGTGGGCACCTGCTCCAAATTGGCAAGGTGCTCGTTGTCGTTTTCTCCTGTTATAAGGATGTCGTCTAGGTAGCATTGAGTCCCCGGAATCCCTTGCAGGACTTGCTCCATAGCTCTTTGCCAGATAGCTGGAGCTGATGCTACTCCAAAAACCAGTCGATTGTACTGGTACAGGCCTTTGTGTGTGTTTATTGTGAGATACTTTTTAGAGGTCTCCTCAACCTCCATCTGTAGATATGCCTGTGCCAAGTCAATTTTTGTGAAACGTTTCCCTCCGGATAGTGAGGCGAAAATATCTTCTATCCTCGGAAGAGGATACTGTACCGTGTGAAGGACCGGGTTTACAGTCACCTTAAAGTCCCCACAGATGCGAATTTTTCTCTGTTCCTCAGAGTTATTTTTCAATGCTTTTTTCATGACTGGAACGATGGGTGTTGCCCATTCACTCCAATCTACTTTGGATAATACGCCTGCCTTTTCCAAATTCTCCAGCTCTGCCTCGACCTACGGACGTATTGCGTATGGCACCGGTCTTGCCTTAAAAAATTTGGGAATTGCTGCATCTTCCACTTTTATTGAGGCGGTGATGCCTTTCAAGGTTCCTAGTTTCTCTTGAAACACTTCTTTGGCGTTGGCCAAGATGTCTTTTAATCGTTCAGGTATGATGTCATCATTGTTTTTTTCCTTACTGGTCACCGTCAGTGCCTGAATGGAGTGCCAGTCTAAATGTATCTTCCTTATCCATTCACGTCCCAACAACGGTGGACCACCATCTTGTAGAATGTATAAATACAACTTTTGTATTTCTTTGCCGTTGTATACCACAGGCACCCTTATTTTTCCTTTGGGGTAGACTTTCTGCCCCGTATATGTTTTTAAGATAATGGATGTGTCTTTTAGAGGTATATGCGAAAATAGCCTCTCGTAATCTCGTCGATTTATCACGGTTAGAGCTGATCCTGTATCTAGCTCCATTTTAACTGGGGACCCTGCTATTGTGAGGGTAACCCAAATGGTTTGGTAATCTTCATTGGCAATTACATTGTGTAATTTGAGAGAGCTTAGTCTCTTGTTCCCAGAGTCGCTATCACTCTTCTGGTCTTTGGAGCTACTGTCCGTCATCATTTGTACCTTTCTGTGCTTTTCCTTATTGATTCTTTTCTCGTTAGTGGATTTTTTATTTTCAGATCGGCATACACGTGGAATGTGTCCTATCTTTCCGCATCGCTTGCATGCTTTTTCTTTGATCCAGCAATCCCTCTGATCATGGTTGGATCTGCCGCATCGATAACATTTCTTGAAACCCCGTGTCATTTCATGGGTGCCGAAGTCCTGTGGCCTTTGCTGTATCTTTGCCGCTCCTATTGCACTGAAAGCCTTGTCCAGTGTTAAATCTTTTCTAGAAGATACCTTCTTTTGTGTTTCTACACTTAGGGGATCGCAGATGAATTTGTCTTGCAGAGAATCTGCCAGTCCTGCCTCGAATTGGCAGTGTAGGGTATCAACAATCTCTTCAAAATTATTGTCCATCGGTTCGGCTGGAGTGATTAAGTTGTGTAACAGCTTGTATGTTTCTGCGCCCATTAGATCCAGAAGAACTGAAGCTTTTTTTTCATCTTCTATTCCATTTGCGGTGCAAAACACCTCCACTCTTTCTACATATGTGGTCCAATCCTCTATCTTGTTATCAAAAACATCAATATTGCCAAAGTTAGGCTCTGTTTCGTTATCAAAAGCATCAATATTGCCAGACATAGGCATTTCAAAAAAAAGATATGGCGCTTCCCGCGCTTTTTTTTTCTCTGTAGCAACGATATGGTGCTTCCCGCGCTTCCCCGCCGCTGCTACCGATAACAACGCTGTTTTACTGTGGTTTCCGTTTATTCACTGTTGGAGACTCGTTCCCGACGGAGGTCTAAATGCTGACCTGCTTGCCGCGTCGGCCATCTCCCGAGTGCACCCTCCCAGTCCGTTATTGCTTGCCTCCGATTTCGCTGCTTGTCTCAGCTGTAGAGCCCACCACTGGAGCCCCAGCCTGACGCCCAGGAAGGATTAGCACAGTACCTGCCACCAGCTTGGCCAGCTGGTGAAACCACAGTTTCTATTACTTCCTTGAGTCTTCTGGACGCTGGAGGAATCGATGTCCTTGAGTGCTGCCGAATTGCAGGTAAGTCCGTTTCCACTTCGTCGCCACTGTAGTGTCCGTGTGTAGATAAAGACACTGAAGACAGGAGTTGGTTCATAGGTATTTACTAAGCAAGTCTGGGGGGTGGTCCAAAGGATATACACAATACACAGGCTTATATAGCCCAAGTGGCAATTACCGGCATTACGCACACCTGGGGCTCTTAAAGGCACATACACCACCATTGCTCTTAAAGGCACATACACCACAAAGACGATACATGATCAGTGGTGTACATTTAAGGAGTTATTTTACAACTTCCAAAAAATATATATTCCACTGAGAAGAAAAGAGTGTAAAAGAAAAGACAGCCATCCGTGGCTAAGTAAAGAAATTAAGGATAGTATTCGACTAAAAACAAGGGCATATAAGGTAGCCAAATCTATTGGGAGGATAGAGGATTGGGAAAACTTTAAAAGACAGCAAAAAATAACAAAAAGATTGATTAAGAAAGGGAAGATAGATTATGAAAGTAAATTAGCATAAAATATAAAAACAGATAGTAAGAGTTTTTATAGTTATATAAAAAGAAAAAGAGTGGCTAAAGTAAATGTTGGTCCCTTAGAGGATGAGACCGGGAAATTAATGGTGGGAAATATGGAGATGGCAAAAACACTGAATGAATATTTTACATCAGTCTTTACAGTAGAAGACACTAAGAGGGAGGGTTTTAAATTTTTGAGGCATTGGAACCAGTTTTGTGGTAGGTGTGACCTATACAAAAGGGACGGTCTACACCTGTGCAGAGATGGAACTGATGTTCTCGGGGTAATTTTTGATAAAGCAGTTCGGGAGCATTTAAACTAGTATGGCAGGGGGCTAGAAACCTATGTAGTGAAATAGAGGAAAGTGAAAGGCAGACAGAAATAAATGGTAAAAGGGTGAGGAACAAAAAACAAAGGGCCAAACTAATTCATAAAAAATGTGAGCATAAAAAAAGCCTGAGGGTTTTATACCTTAATGCGAGAAGCATCAGGAACAAGGTAGATGAATTAGCTGTGGAAATAGAGGTTAATAATTATGATCTAATTGGGATTACGGAAACATGGTTGCAGGGTGAGCAGGGCTGGGAGCTTAACATACAGGGGTATTCAGTATTTAGGAAGGATCGACAAAAAAGAAAGGGAGGAGGGGTAGCATTGCTAGTAAAAGAGGGGATAAATGCAATTGAAAGGAAGGATATTAACTCAGTTAATACAGAATCTATATGGGTGGAGCTAAGAAATAGCGAGGGGCGAAAAACATTAATAGGAGTGGTATATAGGCCTCCAAATAGTAAAATAGAGGTTAGGGAGGGCATCACGAGGGAAATTAGAGAAGCGTGCAATAAGAGCACAGCTGTCATCATAGGTGACTTTAACTTACATATAGATTGGACTAGCCTAATCAGTAAAAATAATGAGGAGGAGGAATTCCTTGAGTGTTTAAGGGATGGTTATCTGGATCAATATGTCGAGGAACCAACTCGGGAACAGGCTATATTGGACTGGGTACTGTGCAATGAGAAGGGACTAATCAGTAATCTTGTTGTACGGGGACCCTTGGGTCAGAGCGATCATAACATGATCGATTTCTCACTCGAAATGGAGAGCGAAGAAATTGACTCAGAGACTAAGGTCCTGAATTTAAACAAGGGGAATTATGATGCCATGAGACGGGAACTGAGTAGGTCTGATTGGACAACGTTCCTGAGAGGACTGGAGGTAGATAAACAATGGCAAACATTTAAAGATAGAATGACAAAATTGCAAAAATTGTTTATACCAATCTGGCATAAAAGGAAATCTAAAAAGGTGACTCAACCGTGGATAACAGGGGAAATTAGAGACAGCATAAAATCCAAAGATAGGGCGTATAAAATAGCCAAAAAAAGCGCCAGAGCGGAAGATTGGGAACAGTTTAAGATAGAGCAACGGAAGGCAAAGGGCATGATCAAGAGGGGCAAAATAGCTTACGAAAACAAGCTGGCGGAAAATATAAAAACTAACTCCAAAAGCTTTTATAAATATATCAAAAGGAAAAGACTGGTGAAAACCAAAGTTGGTCCATTGCAGTCAGATACGGGGGAATATATAATGGGAAATAAGGAAATGGCAGATCAACTAAATGCATACTTTGGGTCAGTCTTTACGAAGGAAGACACAAAAAACCTCCCTGGGATATCGGGAAAAATAGGGACATTGGCAAAGGAGGAACTGACGCAAATCAATATCTCTAAGGATATGGTGTTAAGGAAGCTAAAGGGATTGAAGGTGGACAAATCCCCAGGGCCTGATAACATGCATCCTAGGGTACTGAAGGAGGTGGCCCTAGAGATAGCGGATGCACTAAGGATGATTTTTCAGAATTCATTAGACTCGGGAACAGTGCCGATGGATTGGAGGGTAGCTAACGTTACCCCACTATTCAAAAAGGGGGGTAGGGAAAAAGCAGGTAATTACAGACCTGTAAGCCTTACATCAGTTGTGGGCAAAATGCTGGAGTCCATCATTAAGGATGAAATAGCGGAGCACTTAGCAAATGGGGACAGGATAGGACAGAGTCAACATGGATTTACAAAGGGTAAATCGTGCTTGACTAATCTATTGGAATTTTTTGAGGGAGTAACTGGTAGAATAGATGGGGGAGAGCCAGTAGATGTGGTGTACCTGGACTTCCAAAAGGCCTTCGATAAGGTCCCACATAAAAGATTAGCATGGAAAATTGAGGCTCATGGGATAAAGGGGAAAGTTTTGGCGTGGATAGGGAACTGGCTGTCAGATAGAAAACAGAGAGTTGGAATAAACGGCTCATTTTCTGAATGGCAGGCAGTAACAAGTGGGGTACCACAGGGATCTGTCCTGGGCCCCCAGCTGTTCACAATTTACATTAATGACCTGGATCAGGGAGTCGGATGCAGCATTTCCAAATTTGCAGACGACACTAAACTAGGAGGTGGGGTGGGCTCAGAGGAAGAGACCAGGAAGCTCCAGAGCGATTTGGACAGACTGGGCGATTGGGCGGATAAATGGCAGATGCACTATAATGTGGACAAGTGCGAAGTTATCCACCTTGGGTGCAGGAACGGGAGGGCAAATTATTATTTAAATGGCAATAGATTGGGAGAGGGGGAAGTACAGAGAGACCTGGGTGTTCTTGTACACCAGTCACTGAAGGCGAGCATGCAGGTGCAACAGGCGGTCAAGAAGGCAAACGGTATGCTGGCCTTCATAGCAAAAGGGTTAGAATACAGGAACAGGGATACCTTGCTGCAGCTGTACAGGGCACTGGTGAGACCACACCTCGAGTACTGTGTACAGTTTTGGTCGCCTCATCTGAGGAAGGATGTTCTTGCCATGGAGGGGGTGCAGCGGCGATTCACCAGGCTGATACCAGGAATGGCGGGAATGACCTATGAGGAGAGACTATGTAGTTTAGGGATGTACACACTGGAGTTTAGAAGATTGAGAGGGGACCTCATAGAAGTGTATAAAATTCTGACAGGTCTAGACAGACTGGATGCAGAAGGAATGTTTCCCTTGGCGGGTGAGAACAGAACTAGAGGACATAATTTAAGGATAAGGGCTAAACCATTTAGGACAGAGATGAGGGGGAATTTCTTCACTCAGAGAGTGGTGAACCTGTGGAACTCATTGCCACAGAGGGCAGTGTACGCCAGCTCATTAAATATATTTAAGAGGGAATTAGATATATTTCTACGGGCAAAAGGGGTTAAGGGTTACGGAGAGAAGGCGGGGACGGGATACTGAATTAAAGGATCAGCCATGATCTCATTAAATGGCGGAGCAGGCACGAAGGGCCGAATGGCCTACTCCTGCTCCTATCTTCTATGTATCTATGTATCTATGTAATATCCCAACACTGGATAAACAGGGGGCTAAAGGGGGGGATGAGCTAAACATGATCAAAATCACTAAGGAAGTGGTACTCAGTAAAATAATGGGACTCAAGGCGGATAAATCATCTGGACCTGATGGCTTACATCCCAGGGTCTTGAAGGAAGTGGCGGTAGGGATTGTGGATGCATTGGTAATAATTTTCCAAAACTCCCTGGACTCGGCAAAGGTCCCGGCAGACTGGAAAACTGCTAATGTAACACCCTTATTTAAAAAGGGCAGTAGACAGAAGGCTGGAAACTATAGACCGGTTAGCCTAACATCTGTGGTCGGTAAAATTTTGGAGTCCATTATTAAGGAGGCAGTAACAGGACATTTAGAATATCATAATTTAATAGGACAAAGTCAGCATGGTTATATGAAGGGGAAGTCATGTTTGACAAATTTGCTGGAGTTCTTTGAGGAAGTAACATATAGGGTGGATAAAGGGGAACCAGTGGACGTAGTGTATTTAGACTTCCAAAAGGCATTTGACAAGGTGCCACACAAAAGATTATTGCTTAAGATAAAAAATCACGGGATTGAGGGTAATATTCTGGCATGGATAGAGGATTGGCTATCTAACAGAAGGCAGAGAGTTGGGATAAATGGTTCATTCTCAGACTGGCAATCAGTAACTAGTGGTGTTCCGCAGGGGTCAGTGCTGGGGCCCCAGCTCTTTACAATCTATATTAACGATTTGGAGGAGGGGACCGAGTGTAACATATCAAAGTTTGCAGATGATACTAAGATGGGAGGGAAAGTACTGAATGAGGAGGACATAAACAACCTGCAAGGGGACATCGACAGGCTAAGTAAGTGGGCAGGGATTTGGCAGATGGAATACAATACTGGAAAGTGTGAGGTTATGCACTTTGGCAGGAAAAATCGTAGAGCAAGTTATTATCTTAATGGCAAGAAACTGGAAAGTACTGAAGTGCAAAGGGATCTGGGGGTCCTGATGCACGAAACTCAAAAGGTTAGTATGCAGGTGCAGCAAGGGATTAAGAAGGCCAATGGAATGTTGGCTTTCATTGCTAGGGAAATAGAATATAAAAATAGGGAGGTATTGCTTCAGTTGTACAAGGTATTGGTGAGACCGCACCTGGAATACTGCGTACAGTTTTGGTGTCCATACTTAAGAAAGGACATACTTGCTCTCGAGTCAGTACAAAGAAAGTTCACTCGGTTAATCCCAGGGATGAGGGGATGGACATATGAGGAGAGGTTGAGTAGATTGGGACTCTACTCATTGGAGTTCAGAAGAATGAGAGGCGATCTTATTGAAACATATAAGATTGTGAAGGGGTTGGATCGGGTGGATGCGGGGAAGATGTTGCCGATGATGGGTGAAACTAGAACTAGGGGGCATAGTCTTAGAATAAGAGGCTGCTCTTTCAAAACTGAGATGAGGAGGAACTACTTCACTCAGATGGTGGTAGGTCCATGGAATATGCTGCCCCAAAAAGCTGTAGAAGCTACATCATTACATAAATTTAAAACAGAAATAGACAGTTTCCTAGAAGTAAAGGGAATTAAGGGTTATGGGGAGCGGGCAGGAATTTGGACATGAGTCTGGGTTCGGATCGGTCATGGCCCTGTGGGTAGCGGAGCGGGCCCAGGGGCCGTGTAGCCTGATACTGCTCCTATTTCGTGTGTTTAATTCTGTTAGATTCAGGAGATGGTTCTGTGATAGTGGATTGGCGGTTAGGATCAGATCAGCCATTACTTATTGAATGGCGGAGCAGGCTCGAGGGGCCGACTGGCCTGCTCCTGCTCCTATTTCTTATGTTCTTATGTTCTTATCATTTAAGTGAGACATTTTTTGTAGGAATGGTGTCATGTGACGATATCAAAAAAAATACAGAAAATATGCAGCCCTCAGAAATGGACAATGCTGAACATAAAGTCAATGCAGTAAAAGTGGACAAATGGATGATCCCACTGCAGATAAATGGAGCATTAGTTACATTGATACTGGACACTGGGGCAAAAGCAAACTTAATCAGTATGAGTGACATAAAAAATATGAAAGAAAAGCCGAAAATACAGAAAAAGTCAGTACTACTGAAGAGCTATAATGGACAGAACATAGATAGCTTAGGTGTATGCAGACTTAAAGTGACAGTCAAAGACAAAGTGCATCGTCTCTTGTTTTCTGTTGTGGCTGAACGACTTGATTCGATACTAGGTGACAAAGCTTGTGAAGACTTAGAACTGGTCAAGAGAGACTACCGTATAAACTGTGCCATAAGCAGACCAGATGACTCAGGTGATGAAGCAGAGAGCCCATCAAGGATGAAAAGGCGAAAGGTATCCATGTCTTCAAAAAGCCTAGTTTCTCCAAGAAGAAGGAAAAATACTTTCAGGTCAAAGAGAAGCCAAAGGAAGAAAAGCACAAAGAGGAAAACACAAGGAGAAAAAGTCCAAAGATATAACCGCAGCAGATGTTGTTAAGCAGTGGAAAGAGAAAAAGAAAAAGAAGAAGCCTGCACCAGAGCAGGAAGCAGTTCCGGAGGATACTCATTCTTCCCTCAGGCCAATCTTTGGTGTTCCATTAGCCGAGGCTGCTGAGAGGACTATGCTGTATGATGGGATCCAGCTGCCAGCAGTTTTTCGAGAGTGCATTGACTACATTGAGAGTTATGGCATGAAGAGTGAAGGAAACACTGAAACCCTCTCCAAGCAAAGATTGCAAGGAGACCTCGATCTATTCAAGACCAGGTTGATGAGAATGCCGCAACTGCATCTTGTCATTCACCTCCAGAACAATCTCATGAAGACACATCAGACTTACCCGTGTTGAGAAGATCCACACGTGAAGTAAAAGAGCCTGATAGACTTAATCTTTGAGTACAATGTAAAGCTTTGAATAGGGCTGACTGTTTTGAAAATGTTTATGTTTATAGAGCACTAACAAAAGTGTTACTGATATTATCTTTATTGTTTTCTTGAAAGTTGATTGATATTGATTTTGTTAAACCTCAAAGAAAGGGGGATGTAACGATCAATAACATGTCATTCTATAGTGGACACTAGGTGGAGCCGTAGAGCTGTGTAGAGCTGTATATAAGACTACACTACTCAGCTGTATATATATTAAGACTACATTACCCACGAGGCACTAGGCTACCCACAAGGCAGCAGTCAAGATGGAAGCCTCTACAGATACTGTACCAGTCCACATGAGCTCAATAAAGTAACTAGCAAAAGCTAGCTGTGTTCATAATAAGAATGTTTATTTATTAATGAACATAACAGGGACAATGGGAAGATAGAATGGTGTCGGACTGGACATTTGCAGCGCTCAGATATACATTTATTACATTTATTACTGACACAGATCCCCCACCCAATACAAAAATAATAATACAGACACATCTAACTATATTAGTAAATAACAGAGACGCAAAATCATTTACATTCAACACATTAGCAACTCGCAAATACACGTGTATCTAACATGGGCACACCTAAATATATTTAAAAGGATCACAGGTTATTGATTGCTAAAAAAAGACTTTAATTGAGTGTCTTTAAGTCCTGAAGTAAATATGCTAGTTTACATTAGCCTTCTTCCAAAGCCACTGGAGATTGCTGTGGAATGATATGGGCCCTATCTGATAATTTATGATGTGGAACTGCCAGTTTGAAGCACAATGGATTGATTCCACTGGCCCTGTTCTGCTGACTGCCAACACAATACATACTTACAACCAATGAAACAAACCTGCCTTGGATGGAAGTGGGCTTCGTTTTCTGGAAGGAATAAATCAACTGGGCCGAAAAATTACCTCCAAAAAATCTAGATAAAATCGTTCTGTATAAGTAAAGGACAAATTGTCAGAAGTGGAATTCGAACACTCGCCTCTAGAGGAAATTACAACCTAAACAGAGCGCCTTAGACCATTCGATCATTCTGACCTCCTGATTCAAAACTTAATGACCCTGCAGTTACACACTGAGGTAAACAAAACGCGAACTGTTGCTGGAAGGCCCTGGGATTTCACTGTCAATGTGTTCTGTGTATGAGGAGGCCTCGCTGGGCCATGTGGTATCTTGCTTCACTGGCAGTAATGCGCTGCTTTCACTGCAGTGGGTCCCCCAGCGATGGGTATTAGGATTATTTCTTTTCTTGTTATATATAAATGACCTGGAGTTGGGTATAGCGAGTCAAATTTCAAAGTTTGTGGATGTGTTGGCAACGTAATAAGTAGTGAGTATGTTATTGGCAGATTTCAGGAGGACATAGACAGACCGGCGAAATGGTCACGGCAGATGAAATTTAACAAATTAATTAAGTTTGGTAGGAAGTATCAGGAGAGTCAAAATAAACCACGTGTTTCATTTAAAGTGGGTGCAGGAACAGAGCGACCTGGGGGTGTACGTTCACATGTATTTGCAGGTGGTGGGACAAGTTGAGAAGGCTGTAAGGAGGGCATTCGCGGTCCATGACTTTATAAATCGAGGATTTGAGGAAAAAGCAAGGAATTTATGTTCAAACTTCATAAAATACTAATTAGGCACAAGCTGGAGTATTGTGGCCAATTCTGGGCTCCACAGTGAGGAATCATGTCAAGCCCTCAGAGAGTGTGCAGTGGAGATTTACTGGAATGGTACAAGTGATGAAAGACTTCAGTTAGGTGCAGAGCTGATTCAATACTAACATTTAAAAGGTAATTAGATAAACACTTGGAAATAAAAAAAATATGCTGGACTATGGGGAACCCGCAGAGGAGTGGGATTAATTGGTTCACTCTTACAAAGGCTCGATGGGCCGAATGCCCCCTACTGTGCTGTAATATTCTATGATTCTATGTTATCGATTTCCATGGTGTCACCTATAGGCGAGAGATGCAAAGCTCTGCAGAACTCTGCTTCAGTGGTATCTTGTTCCCCAGAAATGGGCTGTAATGCGCTGTCTGAGGCCACATTCGCTGCTATTTGCCAGCAGCGGGTTATTGAAGAGAGCTGCTTTCGCGGCCTCACTCATTCCAGGCTCTAGAAAACAGCAACAAAACGATAGATTTGTTGCCGTGTCTGAAATGTAGATTAAAACAGTTGTTATTAACCGAGGCAGCCCTGCAGGATCTTATAATGATCTCTCACAAATCAACTGAAGCCAGTGAGGATGTGAATATCATTTTGCTTTTCTAAAATAAACAGTGTGACTTTCATTGTGGAAACATGGAGAGAGTCTGGTGTGTCTCACTGCGGAAATATCCATGTCACAGCGAACCAGCTCTCCTGCAGCCAGTGCAGCCTCCCATCCGTCCTTTCGGGGCCTAGTCTGCTAAGAAGAATTCTGATTTCCGTGAAGCCAGTCTCAGGCTTTTATATATTTTTGATGTGCTTGCTATCCGACCGCAGGGTAAATGTTGGGAATATCAGCCGGGCCCAGCTGGCAATGTTTGCAGCACATTTGTGTTCATTCGTTGAAACCTGAAACAGTGAGACAATAAGGTAAAGATTACTCGATCGTTAATGGAACCATCAATTATTTGAGCTGACAGCTGACCTTGTCAACCGATTGTGCCAACGAGACCCAACCCTTTCCAAACTGAAACACCGAGCTACAACCTCAGATTACAGCGACCAGTATGGATCGATGATGTATTACAAATTACTTTCAGTCTGATGCAGATAAGTGGAGCATTGGAGACTGCATTTTATACATTCCGAATTCCAATGCCCTGTCAGCTCAGCCCGCTGATCTATTCCCATTCCCAGCCCTTTTTCAAATTTCGATGACGTCCACCCTATAACCAAGTTTGCTGATGGCATTAAGTTAGGCGGCAAAGTAAGTAGTGTAGGTGGGAGCAGAAAGTTCCAAAGAAACATTGATAGATTAAATGAGTGGGCACAACTGTAGCCGATTGAGTTCAAAGTGGAGAACCGTGAGATCATCCACTTTAGACCTGAGAAATATAGATCAGAGTATATTCAAAAAGGTGAGAATTTAGGAACTGTGGAGGAGCAGAAAGTGTTAAAAGTCTACGTACATTAATTACTTCAAACTGCTGGACAGGTACAAAAGAAGATGAAAGGTTCATGGAATTGTAGCCTTCATCTCAAGTTGGCAGTAATACAGAGTGGTGGAAGGTCTGCTGGACGTCTACAGGAAAGATAGGGAAATGGTACAGGGGGGAGCAGTAGTCTTAGTGACTAAGCGTGAAATCACTTCAATCATAAGAGAGACTATAATGAGAGATAAGCATGCAATGGAGACTTTATGGTTAGAATTAAGAGCTAGGAAAAATTTAAGACTGCAGTGGGAGTTGAGTAGAGGCCCTCTGATCGCAGCTGTGAAGTGCTAGATTTTATAAAGAACATAAGAACATAAGAAATAGGAGCAGGAGTAGGCCAATCGGCCCCTCGAGCCTGCTCAACCATTCAATAAGATCATGGCTGATCTGATCCTAACCTCAAATCTTCTATCACTCTGCATCCACCCGAACCCATGTGAGGCGAAAAACCAGATAAAGGCCCAATGGCCAATTTGGGAGAAAAAAATCTGGGAAATTCCTCTCCGACCCATCTAGGCGATCGAAATTCTTCCAGGAGATCACTCTGTCCCTATATTTTCTACAGTACTTACCTTCTGTAAAGGCGATCTCCACCCCAGCCAGGAACAGGAATAAAACCATCTCCTGAAATCTAACACAGAATTAGAACACAGTAGGCGCAGAACAAGGCTACACGGCCCCTGGGCCCACGCCACTACCCACAGGGCCATGACCATTCCGAACCTAGACTCATGTCCAATTTCCTGCCCGCTCCCCATAACCCTTAATTCCCTTTACTTCTAGGAAACTATCGATTTCTGTTTTAAATTTATTTAATGATGTAGCTTCCACAGCTTTCTGGGGCAGCAAATTCCACAAACCTACCACCCTCTGAGTGAAGAAGTTTCTCCTCATCTCAGTTTTGAATGAGCAGCCCATTATTTTAAGATTATGCCCCCTAGTTCTAGTAAAAGCAGAAATTAGACAAGCGTGTAGGAAAAGCAGAGTGGTTTTAATGGAGGATGTAAATTTTCATATAGATAGGGATAAGCAGACTAGCACCTATCAGAAAGTTAATTTATTGAGTGCATCCAGAATAGTTTGCGACAACAATATGCCTTAGAAACAACACACGGGCAGGCCATATTTGATTTAGGAATGAGTAATGAGTCAGATTTATTCAACAGACTAAAGGTGCATGAACATTTATTTAATAGTGATCATAACATGATCGAGTTCAACGTAGTGTTTGAAAGGGAGAAACGCGACACAACTACTAAGATTCTAGATTTGGGTGGGGCCGACTTCAGCGGATGAGGCAGAGACTGTCCACATTAAACTGGGCAAATGACAGAAGATCAGTGGGAGGTGTTCAAAATAAATTTAACATGGTACGGAATCAGTTTATATCCCTGTGGGGCAAGAACTCTACTGGACAAAAAAACAGGCATGGACGACTAAAGAGGTAAGAGACAGACAGCGTTAAAATAAAATAAAAAGCATACAAAAATGCGAAACATAGCACAGGTCCTGGCGAATGGGAAAGATACAAAGAACAGAGAGTAAGAGCAGATAGTAATAGCTACAAAGAGGGAGTATGAACAGAAAGAGACTGGTGAAATGGGCAGACACATGGCAGATGAAAGTTAACGCAGAGAAGTGCAAAGTGATATATTTTGGTCGGAAGAATGAGGAGAGGCAATGTAAACTAAACGGTACTAATTTAATGGGGCCGATTATTTCCTTTTATCGGCTCCCTCTGGAGATCACTGGCCCCGAAACTGCTCAGAATGCTCTCCACTGCAATTTATTAACCAGCTCTAAATGGTTCAATTTTAAAGAAGGTGCAGGAACAGGGAGACATTGGCTGTGTGCACACAAATCTTTGAAGGTGGGAGGACAAGGCGAGAAGGATGTTAGAAATGATTAGGGTTCCTTTCTTTTATTAATAGACGAATAGAGCATAAAAGCAAGGAAATTATGCTAAACATTTATAAAGCACTGGTGTATTGCGTTCAATTCTGGGCACCACATATTAGGAAAGAAGTCAAGGCCTTGGAGAGAGTGCAGACTAGAGTTACTGGAATGGTACCAGGGATGGGGGACCTCATTTATGGGAAGAGACTGGAGAAGCTGGGATTTTTCTTCTTAGAGCAGTGAATGTCAAGAGGAGAGTTGATAGAAATATTCAAAATTATGAATGGTTTTGATAGAGATAAAAAAAAAGGAGAAACCTTAAAAATGTAAAAGTAAATATGATAAAATCCACCCAGGCGCAGTTGGGGGTCGAACCCATGATATTCGGTTTATGTGACAGATGGCCTTACCACCTGGCCACCACGCCGTACATCAGCCTTTGCTTTGAGGTTGAGGGAAGGTAGAACAGACACTTGTATACGGGAATAAAATGAGATGGTGGAGCCAGCAAATAACCGCCTCATTTAGATGAATCTTTTCATAAAACCTTTCAGAGAATCAGAGAATCATACATCACAGAAGGAGGCCATTTGCCCCGTCGTGCTCTTGGAAGAGCAATCCAATTATTCCCAGTTCGTTCCCCATACCCCTGCAAAATTTTCCAATTCAAGTATTTATCCAATTCCCTTTTGAAAGTTACTATTGAATCTGCTTCCTCCACCATTTCAGGCAGAGCATTAAGATGATAATAAATTGTAATGTAAAAAAGAAAATCTCCTCATCTCCCCTCTGGATCTTTTCCAATTCGATGTCGTCTGTTGTCGTCTGGGTGTTGCCAGGAGTGGAGGATTTTGACTCTGAGGAAAGATTGGAGAGGCTGGAGTTGCTTTCTTTGGAACAGAGGAGGCGGAGGGGAGGCTTAATTGAAGTGTATAAAATTATGAGCGGCCGAACTATAGTGGATAGGAAGCACCCATTTTAGTTAGCAGAGAGGCCAATAACAAGGAGGAATAGATTTAAAGTAATTGGTAGAAGAATTAGAGGGAAGTTGAGGAGAACTTTTATCACCCAAAGGGTGGTGGGGTCTGTAACTCACTACCTGAAATGGTGGTAGAGGCAGAAACCCTCATCATATTTGAGAAGTACTTGGGTATGTACTTGATGTGCCGTAAACTGCAAGGCTATGGGCCAAGAGCTTGAAAGTGGGATTAGGCTGGATAGCTCTTTCGACCAGAGCCGATGACCCTCCTTCTGTGCTGCAAATTTCAAAGATTCTATGATTCTAACAGGTACTGATTTTCCTAGGTGTCCTGGGCATAGCTGTGTCCGACAGCCAACATCAATTCAATTTCAATTTTATTTGTCACGTAACCAAATACAACAAGTGAAATCCAGTAAGTGAAATGCTTTTTCCTTAACAAACCGAGCGCACCAAGCAGCAAGGACACTTTGCTACCTGGTACACACGGAGCCCGCAAGGACGGCAGCCATCTTCATCGGCGCCATAAAACAGCGCCCAAACTGGGACAGCAACAACATCACAGTGGGATCTTTCTGTGTAGAAATCGGCCGCCGTGTTTTCTTATATTATAAGCAGTGACTACGCTTCAAAAAGTACTTCATTTTCTGTAAAGCAATTTAAACAAAAATCACCATTCATGGGATGTGGATGTCGCTAACAATATCAGCATTTATTGCACAATCCCACTTGCCCTTGAGAGGGTGGTGATGAGCCCCTTTTTGAACCACTGCAGTCCGTGAGGTGAAGGGACCCAGAGTGCTGTTAGGGAAGGATGTCCCGGATTTTGACCCAGCGACAATGAAGGAATGACGATATATTTACAAGTCAGGATGGTGCATGCCTTGGAGGGGAACTTACAGGTGGTGGTGTTCACATGCGCAAACTGCTCTTGACCTTCTAGGAGGTACAGGTCGCGGTTTTGGGAGGTGCTGTGGAAGAAGCTTTGGCACTTGTGTAGCGCGATTGTTACTTTCCACATATCAGCCCAAGCCGGAATGTTGTGCAGGTCTTTCTGCATGCAGGCCAGGATTGCTTCATTATCTGATGAGATGAGAATGGAACTGAACACTTTGCGATCATCGCTGAACATCCCCACGTCTGACCTTATGATAGAGGGAAGGTCATTGATGAAGCAGGTGAAGATTAACTCCTGCAGTGATGTCCTGGTGCTGACATGATTGACCTCCAACAACCACAAGCATCTTCCTTTATGCTAGGTATGTCTCTAACAGTGGACTTTCCCCCGTGTCCACCCACAGGTTCCATTGACTTCAATTTTACTCGGGCTCCTTGATGCAACACTTGGTCTAATGCTGTTTTGCTGCTAAGAACAATCACTCTCACCTCGCCTTTAGAATCCAGCTCCTTTGTCCATGTTAGGATCAAGGCTGTAATGAGGTCTGGAAACTAATGGTCCTGTCGGGACTCAAACTGAGCATTGGTGAGCATTAGGACGTCCCAAGGTCGTGAAAGTTGCTATAGGAGTGCAAGTTCTCTTTTTTACTGTTTAAAAACGACTAACATATGCATGATGTTTATTTGTAGGAACAGATGATCATCGAGCTGAAACCTTAACCCTACCTTCCTCTCCCCACAGATCGTGCCAGGGTGTCCCAGCATGGCTCATTTATAAATGTTGATATTAAATAAGTGGTTCCTTCTGCAGTGGGGGAAGAGTTAAACTGACACCGCTGGCAGTTTTACTGAATGGTGTAATAAAGAAAAAATCTAATAGGTACTTGCAGTAGTAAGCTTTTTCTAAAGTGCTGAACTGGCAGTTGAGACAACCTAAGCAGTAGTGTTAGAACTGCATACTGTGTCAATTAGTGACAATTGGAAATAGTCGGATGTGGAAACCATAAGAGGCCTAGAGGATGTAAGTTCTGTTCTGGCAGGAAAGTAAAATAATGAGTTGGAAGTAAAGAGACCTACAGAGGCAGGAATGGAGGACAATGAGTCAGAAGTACAATGTTGATGAGACCCTATCTGGCATAAAGAAAGGTCATAGGTGCAACAATAGCTTGGGGGATAACGGACCTATAGGTTTGCGATAATAAAAGTGGTACATTAATATAACGCAGCATAGGCAACCAATCAGTGAAGATGCATACGGGCCAAGATCCAATCAGGTGGCAGGAATGAATTCTGACCGAGCTGGACATATATGTTTTAATGTATAAAAATGTACTGTTTGCTGCACCAATTTGGTGAAGTCTGGCTATGACAGAGCAGATTGTCTCCCCACCAGTGTAATAAAGATGACTGATTATCGATCCGAAAACCTTGTGTCGAGTGTTGGTTTGAAATACTCCACAGCAATTGGCATCACGAACAGGATCCCACATGGATGGGTGGCATGGACGAGTGAAGCTGAGCAAAAATGTGAGTTATTTTGAAAAACCACGTACAGTTAGGGCAAGGCAACACCGTCTCGTGTCCACCGCCCCCTTTGGAATCAAAGAACTAAAAGATTTGAATCAATAAGTCAAGTGGTCTTGGGGTTCAGGTGAAATACGCAGAACTATAGGCGTGGTATGTGTTGCAAGTAGTGCGTTAACTTTGGAGTAAAAGTCTAAAGCATACCTCTGACAACTCGAGTTACAAGCAATGCGGAAAGTTTAAGCATACCTGTGACAACTCCAGTTACAAGCAATGCAGAAAGTTTAAGCATACCTCTGACAACTCCAGTTACAAGCAATGCAGAAAGTTTAAGCATACCTCTGACAACTCCAGTTGCAAGTAGTGCTAAGCATACATCTGACAACAAGTTACCCGAACAAAACTGTTGCAAGTATGGACTCACCCTGCGAGAGTAAATAAGGGAGCTACCTCTGACAACTGTGGTTGCAAGTACCGTCTCACACTGTGAGAGTAAAGCAAGGATGGTACCTCTGACAACTGCGGTTGCGAGAGTAAAGGATGGGACATACCGCTGACAACAATTAACCATGGAAAGTGAAAAACTCGAGGGGGCTCGGTGGGGTCGCTGATACACTGTTTAATGGACAAAAATAAAAGATGCAATGACAAAATTGTTAATAACGATTGGCAACCGAACGACCCACCGGCCAAACAAAGAGAATGGTGAGCTAAAGAAACAAAATTAAAGGAAGAAAGGGCCATCATTTTAGTGGCTCATGCATATTATGAGTTGAGCAGCTATGCTCGAGTTTGGACCAAAAACGGGTGCCAAAATTGTACCCAAGTACCCATAATGGCAACAGCTCCTGTAGCGCCATCTGAGGTGAAAAGAGTAGAGGAGGACAGGATAGACTGGGATGCGTTGAGCCGAAAAGTTGCTGAACATGACCCCGACTATAATGATGGGGAAATCTCGCCCCCATATGACGATGTAAAAGTGGCACCTATAAAGGTGGAATTTATTCCGGTCACCCCGGCGGTGCCTATACTTGTAGGGGCACCCCCAGGCACCGTAGCGATCCCAGCAGTACCAGTTCAGGTATAAATCACTTATGTATCTTTCTCCACAGGAGATAAATTAAAGTTGCTTCAAATTCTGCCGGAACTAAAGCTCCGACAGAGTATTGCCATATTCTGGCAGAAACTAAGAGAAATGAGAATATGTCACAACTTTCAGAACCGGGATGTTGATGGACTAGTGAGGGCAAAAATGAGCGAAGATATGTTGGGTCAATTACCTCAACAATATAGGGAGGGGACATGGTGTCAAGATGTAGCCCCTGTAAACCAGCAATGAGATGTGGATTATACAGCTTTTAGGACCGCTGTTACACAAGTTTTAGGATTAGTACCAGTAAACTGGGGACTAGTCATGGGAATTAGTCAGGGGAAAGGGGTGGCAACCCATGATTATGGAGAACGGAAGTGGACTAGTTTTGTAGCCCACTCCGGTATAATAGCATCACAACGAGACAATTTGGCATTTTTGAAAATGTACAAGGGCTGAGTCGTGCCCATCAGGCCATAGTACATTTGGATTGGTCACCATACAGACCTTTGATGAATTGATCAGATGGGCGACTGAGGTAGACAACCAGCAGAAAGTTAAGGTGGCTGCCTTGGAGGAACAGATAGCTGCAGTAAAGGAGATGGAAGCCTGTATAAAATGCAATAGGCTTGGGCACAAGAGTTATCATTGCACATTAACTAGGAAAGACACAGGAAGGAGATGTAACAACTGTAATAAACCTGGACATGAACAGCGAGACTGTTGGTCCAAGGGAGGGGGGAAGGAAGGTCAAGGCTCAAGACAACAAGAGGCAGCGTGTAGCGAGAAGATAACGGACGAGGCCAATATGAATAAGATTCAATTGATCGAACTAATCAAAACCCTGTCACAGTCCCGCTAGGTATCATCGGCCCTCGGTACAGGCACCGATCCCCGTCTGTATCTAACAGCACTGTTATGGGGCCAGCAGTGCGATAAGTTAGTTGACACAGGGGCATCAGTGTCTATAACCAATTTGGACCTCCGGCACACAAAAACCTCAAAACCTCAATAATGATACAAGGAGTGGGCGGGAAGAGTAATCACGCTTACAAAAGCAATACACAATTATTGGAACTAGGAGGAACTTTACTCACATTCCAGTTATGGACATGTGATAACCCAGAGGGAACAATCTTAGGAGTGGATAAAATAAGTGAACTGGACCATGTGACAGATGTATGAAATAAGACTGTATTACGAAAGCGCGTAATTGATGATAAATTTGAAGCCAGGATTATGGCCAGTTATATGATAAAGATCGGTTGTAAAGGGATTGGGAACAATATGGAATATGGGGAGTCCTATGCCAGGTGTTGGAAGGAGTATGGGTCACCTCTAAACAGGACTGTGGACTAACTACAATTAACCCTATCATGATACCCGGACCGGAGCACAAGGCGCATAGACAATACCCGATAAAACCAGCAGCCAAAGAGGCTGTATTCAGGATAATAACCGAGTTACTGAAACAGGAAGTGTTAAAAGAAACCACAGCAACCATAAACTCACCAATTTGGCCGGTAGGTAAACCAGACAGATCAGAAGTAGTGACTCTCATGGAAGCATTGAAATTGGCAAAAGGAAAACGAGTAAATATATACACAGACAGTAGATATGCGTTTGGGGTAGTGAATGATTATATGACAGCGTGGAATAGGAGAGGATATGTAACCTCCAGAGGAGGAGAAATACAGCATGAGGAAGTAGTGAGAGACCGAGTAGAAGCGGTAAAAGGAGCAGAAGAGGTAGCAGTGATTAAAATAAAGGCACACCGCAAGATAGTGAGCGAGCAACAAAAAGGAAATATGCTAGCTGATCAGGCAGCAAGAACAGCAGCGGACACAGAGATCCCTACACCAATAGCTGCAAGTAGAATAATAGCAGAGGAAGTGAACGTTAAAATAATCCAAGAGGAGACCGAAATGGAGGAGCAGGAGCAGTAGATAAAGAAAGGCACAGCCAAAGGTGGAATATGGAAAAAGGATCACAGGGGAATTTGTTGAAAATGTACCATGAGCCAGACCATGGCGGGTGGAATGGCATGATAGGTAGGCTAAGTACAGATTGGTGGTGGAGTGGAGTGGGAAAAGATGTGGCAAGATACTGCAGACGCTGCATCATCTGCGGACAACACAACCCAGGTAGGCCCATAAAGGTTGGAATAGCCCACCAGCCACGACACAAAGGCCCCTGGGAAAACCTCCAATTAAACTTTACTGGAACCCTACCTAACAGTAGAGGGAAGAAATACTGATTAGTGATCATAAACCAGTTTACAAGGTGGGTGGAAGCATTCCCTACTGTAGTGCTCAGACTGTGGCCCGAATATTTGCATACGACGTGATACCGAGATGGGGGTCCCATTGCAAATAGATTCAGATCAAGGTACCCACTTTACGGGAAAGGTAATGAAAGAAACTTGTAAGTTACTGGGAGTAAGACAGAAGTTCCAAATCCCCTACCATCCGCAAAGCTCAGGCATGGTAGAGCGAATGGACAGAACCCTGAAAACAGCCTTAAACAAGGCCATAGCCGAAACTGGACAGGGGTGGGTGGATGTCCTTCCATGTATCCTGATGAGGCTGCGAGCCAACTCAAACAGGATGACCGGACTGACACCATATGAACTCATGAGTGGACAAGCAATGTGTCTGCCGGAAGTATTAGCACCTGGTAGCGAGGGATTGGACCATTAAACGATAAAATTAGGAAATACGTGCAAACATTGGATAATCAATTGAAAGAGCTCAAACAAGAAGTTAAAGAACAACAAGACATCAGAGATAAAAATACACAAAAGTAGGGGTCCTCGGAGCCCCTACCCAAGGTGGGCGAGCAGGTGGTTATTAAAATATTGCCAGAGAGATCGGGATTCTCACCTAGATGGACCAGAACATTTGAGGTTATCATGACCAGCGATATGTGCGCATGTATACATATGAGGGGAAAGGATAGATGGAAACATTGGACACAACTAAACCAGTACAACAATAACCCATCTGATCTTAAGTCCCACAGAAACAATGGAATAAACACTGGAGATGAGCTACCTCTGGTGACAGCCAGACCTCTGCTAAATTACAGATAAACATGGATCCCGTAAGATGGATTGTCATAACTACCCTGGTGACAGCATTTATAAGTACAAATAACGGGCTGGAAGAAATGGACTGCAAGTTAAGATCCCCTAATGGCGACTTCATGGAGGCTTCATCATATCACACAGTTAGGAGTGTGAAAAACAAGGAAAATTATGTTACTGGTGTAACGGTACCTGAGTGAACTTGAATCAACAACCATGCGGACCCTGTAGAATGAAAAATGCCAGCATATGGTAGAATGTAATAGACACTGGCAGGTGTTGGCTCAAGTAGGGGGAGGATATGTCCTGAGCTGCGCAGAAAATGATATAAGATGGACTATTGTACACGGCATTACAACACATCAACCAACAACAACAAGGACCACACCACAAGGGTTAACCCTAGAAACAACAACACCCCCAATCACAACAATACCTGAAGAACGGAGGTGTCCGAAATGGACGCCTGGGCCTGAAAATGGACTGGTGATATTCACTGAGGGAGAACAATTGTATGATAGCGTGAGACACGAAATTGTACCGGTACTAATGAACTTAACCATGTTACAATGGC
Organism: Somniosus microcephalus; assembly: GCF_052327205.1. Lineage (NCBI taxonomy): Eukaryota > Metazoa > Chordata > Chondrichthyes > Squaliformes > Somniosidae > Somniosus > Somniosus microcephalus. Next base: position 21,972,094 of record NW_028225179.1, on the reverse strand, counting down.
CAGGGTATTCTGAAAGGTTTACTAAAACTAGAAAATTCTATGCATATATGATAAAGAATGTAATTAACCAAGCTGCTGATGTGACAGGGGCTACTGACTTTAGGGGACATGCTGCATTTCACCAAAGGATTAAGAGGAGCTTAATAACCGATATACCCATGGGAACAAACACGGGGACATCATTCATTAATGCCCTAGATATACAACGTGTCCAGAGCCATGTGGAACGACTACAAAGGGTAACACTTCAGATTTTAGAGAAGGAAACTGGTTTGGTTCGACAAGGATCAGAGTTGGGAGGACATACGATAAGGAAGTTACTCAAGGGAATCAAGGTTATAGAGGACCATGCTAGCATTATCAACAAACCAAACCATAGAGATGAGGAACAGGCAAAAGACGGGGTAGGAAGAGGCTTGTGTTAAGCCTATGGCCAATGGATCACTGGACAGTTAAACACAATCTTCCACAGATACAGCGAGGCGATGTACCAGACTGGATTAACAGCACACAGCTCTGTGGCCTGAGCCAGAATCCAGGCCCTCTGACTGCTTGTACCCTCAAAGGGATGACCAGCGTATATCCAGTGATACAAAAATGTAAAGCAGAAGTGACAGCAATGATAGGCATGGTACTCCTGATGTCAGTGGTGGGACTAGACATGGCTCCATACCCACAGTACCAGGTAACAAACATAGGCATAGTGAGGGGTGAGACATACCTCCAATACTATTCAATTGATAACTATGCCATCAGGAAGAATGATACTATGAGAGGCGTCTCCCTAAACGGATGCCACAGGAAAGGCACGCTTATGGTGTGCCCACATCCAGTAGGAGAAGGCCCTATAGATGAGTGCGCCTATAATAAGACAGAGAGTGTGTGTTGGACTGATCACAAGTTGATCACCATCACACCCGCTCAGGATATAAAGGCGAACGGGAGTATTGTACAGCCACCACAGAGGCTGAGTACCAATCGAGTAACCTTGTATGTGCAATCACAATGCCTAACTTTTGCTTTACGCCAAAGATCCCTGTCACAATTGGACACACCAGATTGGTGTATGTACATTCAAGGGAGGAGATAAACCTAAATGTGCCAGATAGTCTAAAGAAAGAGTTGGTCAATTATGAAGCACCAGTAGGGACCGCAATACCCCACCTGCAAGAGGATCTGCAAGAATTGAAAGAGGATTTAAGTAAGATGGTGAAACAATACATAGTGCTGCAAAGGGACCTTGGGGAATTAGAAAGGGTAATAGAGATAGAGCTACATGAGCTCCCGTGGTATGAGAAGCTGTGGGATTGGGGAATGAATGTCAACATACAACCATGGATCCGCACCATTTCCCATATATATTAGTGATAGTACAGTTAGTCATGGCTATATGATGGGGAATAGCATCATGCACCACTTGTAACAAGAAACGGACCAACAAAGAGCTAAAGTGAAGCGGAAAGAGCTGGAATAAACAAGTTTGCTCTGCACATGATGGGTATGCAGGGCCTCCTGAGCCAGCGCCTGATCACCACATGGGGCAGGAGGCACAGCAATGCTTATACATGTTGTTCAACTTGGGCAGTGGCCAAGTACCAAAAGGGGGGATTGCAGTGGGGAATGAGTTAAACTGACATCGCTGGCAGCTTCACTGAATGGTGTAATAAAGAGAATAATCTAATATTTGCAGTGGTAAGCTTTTTCTAAATTGCTGAACTGGCAGTAGAGATAACCTAAGCAGTAGTTGTAGAACTGCTTACTGTGTCACTAAGAGACAGTTGCAAATAGTCGGAGGTGGAAACCATAAGAGGCCTAGAGGATGTAAGCTCTGTTCTGGCAGGAAAGTAAAATAATGAGTTGGAAGTAAAGACGCCTAGAGAGGCATGAAAGGAGGACAATGAGTCAGAAGTACAATGTTGATGAGACCCCATCTGGCATAAACAAAGGTCATAGGTGCAACAACAGCGTGGGGGATAATGGACATGTACTTTTCCGATAATAAAGGTGGTAATTTAATATAACGCAGCATAGGCAACCAATCAGTGAATATGTATACGGGCCAAGGACCAATCAGGTGGTAGGAATGAATTTTGAATGAGCTGGACATATATGTTGTAATGTATAAAAATGTAGGGCTTGCTAATCCAATTTGGAGAAGTCTGGCTAAGACAACTTGATTATCGATCCGAAAACCTTGTGTCAGGTGTTGGTTTAAAATACTCCACAACACTTCTATAGTTATTAATGACTTAGAAAATTCCTATATCCACGTTTGCTGATGATGCAAAGGCTGGTGGTATAGTAAGTCGTGTAGACAGCAGCATATAATTACAAAGATATATTGATAGATTAAGTGAATGGGCGAAACAGTGGCTGATGGATTACAACGCAGGTAAGTATATCGTCATTCATTTTAGACCTAAAAAGTAGATCCGAGTATTAATTACATGGTGCAGAGTTCGGAACAGTGGAGTTCCAAAGGGGTTTCGGGTCCATGTACACAGACCACTGAAATGTAGCAGTAAGGTACAAAAATAATCAAAAAAATAGAATATAAAGGAGAGGAAGTTATTCTGCAGCTATACAGCGACCTGGTTAGACCACATCTGGAGTTCTGTGTACCGTTCTGGGCACCGCCTGTTAGAAAGGATAGATTGACCTTAGAGGAAGTGCAGTGCACATTCACCAGAACGTTACCAGCGCTCCAATGGTTAAAATATGAACAGAGATTACATAAACTGGGCTTGTATTTCCTGGAATATAGAAGGATGTGGGGATTTGATTGAGGTTTTAAGATTTTGAAACGAATTGATAAGTTAGATAGAGAGAAACCTTTTTTGGCCGTTGGTGGGGGAGCCGAGGACAAGGGGACATAATCATAAAATCAGAGGCAGGCCATTCGCGAAAGAAGTTAGGATACATTTCTTCACATGAAGGTTGGTAGCAGTGTGGAACTCTCTCCCACAAAATAGCAGTATATGCCAGCTCAACTAATAATGTAAATCTGAGATCGGTACGTTTTTGCTACACATGCGTTGAATTGATGTGTTGCCAAAGCAGCTGGATGGAGTTAAGGCAAAGCTCAGACAGGAATTCAGTGAAGGGCGAACAGGCTCAAGGGGCTGAAAGGCCTCCTCCGGTTCCTATGTTCAGTACACCAATTGTAAATGAAGAAACGCTGTCTTGAAGGGTGAATTATAAATATGGCACCATCCCTTGCAGAGATCATAAGCGTTTTCATACCAAAAATAGCTTTAGGTTTTACTTTCAACCTCGTTGCCTTAGCATCTACCAGGAGTGGGGTTCGAACCCACGCAGACACACGCTCATTGAATCTTAAGTCCAACGCCTTAACCACTCGGCCACCCTAGTGGCAGAAGCCCACCCGCGCAGTGCTTGAAAATTCGACAAATCCCTTGCTGACTAAGTTTATTTTTCAGCGTAGAGCAAACTACGCGTCAGCATAATCTGAAAATGTGAGAGGATAAAGACATTTTCTAAAACTACAGACGGTGAAAAGCTGAACTGCAAAAGCACAGCAGCTGGGCAAGTAACGCATTGAGCTGACCGTTCGTAACTGGACAAGAATCCCCTCGGCTTTTAGCCCACAGAACATGTAACCCTCCCGTCAACACTGAAAACCTTTGAAGGAAGAATGTTAAAATGCAGGTCAAACACCCAGGATCAGCAAGCTCTAAACTGAGCCAGCGCTTAAAGGGTTATATTATAAGGTGCAGAGTAAAACGATGTGGGGGAGCGATGGGGAGAGTGACCGAGAAAGTAATAGTTGGACGGATAAACAGAGACCCAATGAGAAAAGCTTACAGAAAGTGACTGAGACTGAGTGAGACATACAGAGAGACTGACAGATGGTAAGAACGACAGAAACAGAGAGAAATAGAGCGAATCATAGAGCGAGAAAAAGAGAAACATCACATTAAAGGTGAGAAAGTCGCTGCCTGCTCGGACGAGAATTAAAGCCGTGACCTGAGGTTTACCGGTGAAAACACAAGCTCACTGAGGGAGAGCATTGTCGCATCATAGAACCATAGAATGACGCACTTTCCCCACAGCCCTGCACATTGTTCGTCATCAAGTATTTATCCAATTCCCTTCTGAAAGTGACTATTGGATCAGCGATCGGATCTGCTTCCACCAACAGTTCAGACAGTGAATTCCAGATCATAACTACGCCCTGAGTAATAATACAATCTCATCGTCTGAGTAATAAAACAATCATCTCACCTCGCGTTCTTTTGCCAATGTAATTAATAATTTAAAGCTCAGGTCGATAGTTTTCTGTTAGACAAGATAGGGATTGATTAGAAGTCAAAGCAGGTGGGTGAAGTTAAGATCCAGGTCAGACATGATCTCACTGAATGCCGGAACAGGCTCGAAGGGTTAAATGACCTACTCCTGTTTCTATTTTCAGTCAATCGGCGGAGAGCCTGTTGTAAATGTAGGAACACTGCCTGGAAATGTGAGATACAAATATTAAAACTTCCTTTCCAATGGTTACAATTCTCGGACGAATTATCACATCCACCAGCAGCAGTGCTCGAAACCACACAAACTGAAGTACACTCGATCTTTAACACGAATCCTTCAACTGCCCTGCTGATTTAAATAGCGACGCGCAGTTGTACACAATTCAACAAATTCTTTTCACATCAACATACCAATCCATTGATAATGTCAGTGATTTGAAAGCTGCTGTGGAAAAAAACAGCAGTTACTTTCCAGTTTCCTGTTCCTCATCGTCTCCCTTTCACTGTGGGCATCCAATCCCTCTACATTCCATCAGCCACCAGGACGGCAGGAGGGCCCTCCGCTTCTTCCCTGAACGGAGGCCAACACAGTCACCATCCACCAGCCCCTCCTCCGCCTGGCTGCCCTTGTATTGAAAATACATTGAACTAATTCTCCTTTGAATCCATTCACTTCAACCAAATAAGCCCAGCTGCTCCCATAGCTAACTTGACGACACTTCCTCCCACCTTGATTCCTGTAAGGACTCTATTCCTTTTTCTCAGTTTCTCCATCTCCATCGCATCTCTTCTGATGATGCCACCTTCCGATATGTTTTACTTTTCCCTCAACCAAGGACTCCCCTCCACCATGATGGACAGGACTCTCGACTGTTCCATTTCCCGCACTTCTGCTCTCACCCATTCCTCTTCCTCTCAGAAGCACGATAGGATTTCCCTTGTCCTCACCTTTCACCCCACCAGCCTCCACATTCAACGGATCATCCTCCGCCATTTCCACCACCTCCAGCGTGATCCCATCACCAAACACATCTTCCCCTCCCGTCCCCTTTCAGCAGTCAGCAGAGACCGCTCCCTCTGCGACACTCTGGTCCACTCATCTATCACCCGCCCACACCTTCCCCTTCCCACGACACCTTCCCGTGCAAGCGCAGGAGATGCAACACCGGCCCTTTTACCTCTTCCCTTCTCACTGTCCAGGGACCCAAACACAACTTCCAGGTGCAACAACGCTTTACTTTTCTTCTTGCAATTTAGTAAACTGTACTTGCTGCAGACTCCGCTACATTGGGGAGACCACACAGAGATTGGGTGATTGCTTTGCGGAACACCTCAATTCACTTTTGAAAGTTACTATTAATATGCTTGGATCTCCCTTGTTGATATAATAATGCAAATCTAAGTGAAAGGACGCTGGGATAGTTGGACCAGTGAATCATCTTAAAGCATTCTGACATAAATCATCTTAAATCATGCTAACATTTCCCCCCTTTAGACCCAGAATTTGAGCAATCACTCTGAGCCAATTAACTTTCTTTCTGTCTTTACTGTTGATTTGCTTGGAGTATACAGTCGATTACTGTTACATTGATGTCAGCACACCAAACATGTCCGCATGGCTCCAACGGTTCCTTTGGCCTTATTTCATTGGTTGATCATTATTCCTGAGTTTCCCCGCACTCCAGGCTTGGGAGAGCTCTCTGCTGACCCGGCTCCTTGTTTTTCCTCTTCAATTGTGTAAGGGCTTGTCGAAGCAATGCGTACACAATGATCACCAGGAACAGTAGACGGCATTGGAAAATAATTAACAGTTGTGAAATAATTCTGAACAACAGGTGTATCAAGATGTTATTGACTTGCTCCCACCGTCATTTCCTTCCCACTCCCTCTAGCTCTGTTAGCAGGTTTTCATTTTCCTGGTGTAGTTGGTGCAGGTGTTTTACTGTGATCACGGTTCGTTCTCTAATCTATTTTAGTTTTAGTGACGTGTGCGTGGTGTGGCGGAGGGGCGTCCAGTGGATATCCAAATCCAATCAATATTGTGTCAGTGTCTAAGAGCATATCACCGTGCACTGTGATGTTAGTAACATTATGCTTGATCACTGGTATCAGGATCTCATGATCTATCTTGGTGACCTGGGTTGGTTCAAAGCAGAAAGAGGAGTGGGTGACAGGGCAGGTGAGGGGTCTGTATTCACAGAGGCTGCGGCCGTAGTGACACAATAGCGCCCCTGTGCGACACAACTAGTATTAGTTTATCTCTGGTGCCAGCATATTACAGACATGGTGCAATTTGGAGTTTCTTAATTCCAAACAAGACCACCATAGTGTTTCATTAACTTCCCTCAGGTGATATGAACACATCCTTTGATTAAAGAACATTTTGCCATGTCTGGCACTGTCTTTCCTTCATTTACTTGAACCATGTACGGTGGGAATGGCTGCTATTCATAATGCAATTTCTCTTCCAATATCAGAACTGATTCTACTGACCATACTTTTATGGATATTGGGTCGCTTGTATTGTCAGGGCAGGAATGCTCCCTCCCAGACCCTTCAGTTTAGCATGGCACGGGTGAGTCGTAGCCCAGACTCTGCCCAACCTCCTGAGTTCACAAATGGAAAGCGTGACGTCGACACCTTCCATTCTGCCAGCTGTTTATTTGTCACAAAGTTGGGGATTAGGTTGTTCTTGATATCACCCCATCCCCGGTGTATTAGGGGAAAGAAGGAATACCCCATACATGCTACAAGCAACTCCCTTTGAGGCGTCAATTGAAGCCTGAGCATCCTCTTGGATGGTGCACTAATTTTGACCTGCAGTTTATGTTCATTGGACACTCGGTCCGTCACTGAGAACAACACCTGTCTAATCTCCCCTCCCTGGTCCTTGAACATCTGGTTCTCCTTTAACAACATTCCTTCAAGCTGCCATTGCATCTTTTCCTCACTTCCAGCCAAGGAATCAAAGTCCATCATATTGCACCTGGCAGTGCCCCCCAGCTCAATACCCAACCACTGCTCCCACCACAGCTGCAATACACAACAATTGTCCCCCCGGCTCCAATACTCAACCATTGCTCCCACCACAGCTGCAATACCCAACCATTGCCCCTCAGCTCCAATACCCAACCACTGCTCCCAGCACAGCTCCAATACCAATCAGTGCTCCCACCACAGCTACAATGCACAAACATTGCCCCCACCACAGCTACAATACCCAACCAATGCCCCCAAGCTCCAATACCCAACCACTGCTTCCAGCACAGCTACAGAACCCAACCATTGCCACCAGGCTCCAATACCCAACCATTGCCCCCGCCTCCAATACCTAACCACTGCTCCCACCACTGCTACAATACCCAACCATTGCCCCCCGGTTCCAATACCCAACCATTGATCCCACCACAGCTGCAATACCCAACCATTGCCCATTAGCTCCAGTACCCAACCACTGCTCCCACCACAGCTACAATACCCAACCATTACCCACCGGCTCCAATACCGAACCACTGCTCCAACCACAGCTACAATACCCAACCAGTGCATCCCCCCGCCCCGCAGCTCCAATACCCAACCATTGCCCCCGGCTCCAATACATACACACTGCTCCCACCACAGCTGCCATACTCAACCACTGCCCCCCGGAGCCAATACACAAACACAGCTCCACCAACAGCTACAAAACCCAACCATTGTCCCCGGCTCCAATGCCCAACCATTGCCCCCCGGATCCAATACACAAACACAGCTCCCCCCACAGCAACAATTCCAAACCATTGCACCCAGCTCCAATGCCCAACCATTGCCCCCAGCTCCAATACCCAACCATTGCCCATCGTCTCCAATACTCCACCATGCCCCACTGCAACACGCCCGGCCCTCGGCTCCAATACTCAAATATTCACCCATTGCACCACCCTTGCACCCCCAGCTCCAGTACCAAAGCATTCAACCACTGCCCCCCGGTGCCAATACCCAACCATTCACCCACTGCTCCCCGGCTCCAGTACACAACCATTCACCCACTGCCCCCCGGCTCCAGTACCCAAACATTCACCCACTGCCCCCTCAGCTCCAGTACCCAGCCATTCACCCACTGCCCCCTGGCTCCAGTACCCAACCATTCGCCCACTGCCCCCGCAGCTCCAGTACCCAGACATACACCCATTGCCCCCTCGGCTCCAATATGCAATCATGACCCCCGGCACCAATACCCAACCATTCACCCATGGACTGCCGGCTCCAATACCCAAACATTCACCCACTGCCCCCCGGCTCCAATACCCAACCATTCACCCACTGCCCCCCGTCTCCAATACCCAACCATTCACCCACGGACCCCCGGCTCCAATACCCAAACATTCACCCACTGTCCTCCGGCTCCAATACCCAACCATTCACCCATGGACTGCCGGCTCCAGTACCCAAACATTCACCCACTGCCCCCCGGCTCCAATACCCAACCATTCACCCACTGCCCCCCGTCTCCAATACCCAACCATTCACCCACGGACCCCCGGCTCCAATACCCAAACATTCACCCACTGTCCTCCGGCTCCAATACCCAACCATTCACCCACTGCCCCCCGTCTCCAATACCCAACCATTCACCCACGGACCCGCGACCACAATACCCAACCATTCACCCACTGCCCCCTCGTCTCCAAAACCCAACCATTCACCCAGGGACCCCCAGCTCCAATACACAACCATTCACCCACTGCCCCCCCGACTCCAATGCCCAACCATTCACCCACTGCCCCCCGGCTCCAATACCCAACCATTCACCCACTGCCCCCCCCCGGCTCCAATACCCAACCATTCACCCACGCACCCCCAACTCCAATTCCCACCCATTCACCCACTGCCCCACGGCTCCAATACCCAACCAGGTGTTGTATGCATGTGGGTTTGCTTTTAATCACCTGAGCTTAAAGTAAATGATTTTTGATACTTGCTTGTGATAAGTACATGAATTGAGTACTGTTTGTATTCTGCTAATTTTACTTGTAACCTCTTGTGAATTTTTAATTAAAAGAAATTTCACAGATTCATTGGGTTTTGTGTTGTCTGTTCCACGAGTCTGAACTCTATAAACTATCAGACAATCAGACTGTCTTACAACTCCCATCTGCACCAGTTCTCCAGCCACACGTCAACATGTCTTATCTTACTTCTCCTATATGCTCCAGGACGTGACACTGGGAGTAACCCAGGGATAACTGCCATTTTTGGTCCTGCAATTTAACTTGCTCTGGAAAATGTGCCTGTAGGAACACAGCCCGTTTCCTATCTCTGTCATTGGTTCCAACAATGATCATGGCTGCTGGCTGTTCATCTGCCCTTCGCAAAATGTTATGCACCCTATCAATGATGTCCATCACCCTGGCATCAGGGAGGCAACATACTCTGCGAGAATCACGACGACTGATGCTGTAACGCCTGTCTCTCCCCGCTGAATATCAAATCCCCAAGCACTACTGAATGTGCTCGCATTGCTGCGCCCCCTGTGCAGCCATTTGCCCCACGAAGCCGTTTAGCAGATTCACCCATCTCTCCCTTCACCAAGCTCTTTGCTCTAGGATGCACTCCCCCAGGGTGTCATCACCGTCACTGGTATCAGCACGGAAAACCGGGTTGAGAGGGCCAGATTCGCGGGGGATTCCTGCAGGGCCTGCCTCTTCCTCACCTGCCGGCTGGCCACCCACTTACTCCCCACCTGAACTCTCTGTAGCTGCGGGGTTACCACCTCCTGCAACTTTTTCTACGGGGAATTGCCATCACCCGAATGCCCAGCAGTGACTCCCGCCGCTCCTCAGTCTCAGAAACCCTGAGCTCGAGAAATTGGGGGCTCATCCTGCACACGTGGTTGTCCAGGAAACAGGAAACTTTCTGCAGCTGCTAAATGCCACAAGAATTGCAGGCATCGGGTCTCACCTGCCCCTTGATCTTGATTAAAATTGGACCTGTATTTGTAGGGAACTGATTTCCAGGATTAAGAGTAAAACGCTGGGGTCTGGCTTCAAATTTTACCGCTCTTTCAAAGAACAGGCACTGGCACGATGGGCCGAATGGCCCCTTCGGTGCTGTAAACTTCTATGATTCTATTCTATTATTCTATATATATTAATTTAGCACTCCTTACTCCTACTTATTATTTAATTAATGACGTACATCCGATTTTTATTTAATGCAGTTCAGATTCCTTTAATGTTGCTATCCTGAACTTAGTTAATTTTAATTTTATCCCTAGTTCTAATTAGTTCGACTATTTTGGTGTATTTACTGTTGTTCCTTGATTTAAATTACTGAGCAGCTCCCTCCCCCTCTGCACCGAAGTCCCACTCTCACCAACTTCCCATCACCACTCAGTTTAGCAGATTCACCCAACGCTATCTTCACCAAGCTCTCTGCTCACGGCAGGTGGAAAACACTTCTCCATTGAAAGCACATGATGTTCATATTATTGTATCATTATTCTATCAGCCCCGAGGTTTAATGTTTAAATATATCTGGAGATCCAAGCTGGTTCTGTTAAAGCAGAATGACAATGAGTGCAGTGGGAAATGTGAAGAAACAGCAGCAATTCCTTCTGCTCACTGTACACACTGAGGGCAATTATTGTTGAGCAGCAGCCGCAGTGGAAACCACAGTTCGCCTGCCCCTCTTCATCTTAACTGTGCGCCCCATTTTATAAATAGTGTGAGGTAACTTTAAACACAATACATGACAATACATTCAGCTGCAATGTAGATTCACGCTGCCATCTTCTGACTATTGTCTGATTTAAAGTCAAAGTTTCCGTGAAATTAATGTAAGGTGGAAATACCGGCCAGGACACCGGGAGAATTACTTGGGATGGTTTTACGATGTTGAAGAATTAGCGAACAGGTCCCCGTAGAGTTCCTTCTTTCCTATATTTGTTTGAATCCGTCATTCCCGGATTGGGTGTCTGGCAGGTCACTAATTCACCACTTCCTTTAATTTCCCCGATTGGCTTCCCGCTCTTCTCAGAGAGATTCTTTCGCTCAACAGGACACCTGCAACCTGTCGGTTCCAACAATCCGGGAAGCTCCAGCTCCGTTTCGATACAATGAAGTGGTCCTTCAGGGAGGCTGTGTGTCAGCCCTGGCTCAGTTGGTGACACCCTGAATCAGAAAGATATTGGTTCAGAGACCTGGGCACTGCAGTGCCGCACTGAAGGAGTGCTGCACTGTCGGAGTTGCCGTGTTTTAGCTGAGACGTTAAAACCAAGCCCCGTCTGCCCTCTCAGGTGGGCGTAAAAGATCACATACGGCACTACTTCGATAAAGAGCAGGGAAATTACCCGGTGTCCTGGTCAATATTTATCCCTCAATCAACTCAAAACAACAGATTATCTGGTCATTGTCACATTGCCGTTTGTGGGAGCTTGCTGTGCACAAATTGGCTGCTGCGTTTCATAATAACATTAGAAAAAGGAGCAGGAGTAGGCCATAGAAACCCTCGAGGCTGCTCCACCAATCAGTAAGATCATGGCTGAACTTCCACCACAAATTCAGTTTCCCGCCCGATCTTCATATCCCTTGATTCAGTTGGTGCGCAGATATCTATCGATCTCAGTCATGAAGATAGTCATCCACAGCCCTATGGAGATTCCCCTCTCTCTGACCACATTTACCTGCTGCTGACCCTCTTCCCCCTCTCTCTGACCCCATTTACCTGCTGCTGATCCTCTTCCCCCTCTCTCTGACCCCATTTATCTGCTGCTGACCCTCTTCCCCCTCACACTGACCACATTTACCTGCTGCTGACCCTCTTCCCCTCACACTGACCCCATTTACCTGCTGCTGATCCTCTTCCCACTCTCTCTGACCCCATTTACCTGCTGCTGACCCTCTGCCCCATCTCTCTGACCCCATTTACCTGCTGCTGACCCTCTTCCCCATCTCTCTGACCCCATTTACCTGCTGACCCTCTTCCTCCTGTCTCTGACCACATTTACCTGCTGCTGACCCTCTTCCCCCTCCCTCTGACCCCATTTACCCGCTGCTGACCCTCTTCCCCCTCCCTCTGGCCGCATTTACCTGCTGCTGACCCTCTTCCCCATCTCTCTGACCACTTTTACCTGCTGCTGACCCTCTTCCCCCTCTCTCTGACCCACTTACCTGCTCCTGACCCTCTTCCCCCTCTGTTTGACCCCATTTCCCTGCTGCTGACCCTCTTCCCCACTCTCTTTGACCCCATTTACCTGCTACTGACCCTCTTCCCCCCTCTCTCTGACCCCATTTACCTGCTGCTGACCCTCTTCCCTCCTCTCTCTGGCCCGATTTACCGGCTGCTGACCCTCTTTCCCCCTCTCTTTGAACCCATTTACCTGCTGCTGACCATCTTCCCGCACTCCCTGGCCCGATTTATCTGCTGCTGATTCACTTCCCCCATCTCTAGGATCCCATGTACCTGCTGTTGACCCTCTTGCCCCCTCTCCCTAACCCCATTCCTCTGTCATGACCCTCATTCCCCCTCTGGCTGACCCCATTATCCTCTCTCTGACCTCCCATTCTCTAGTCTTCCCATCCTCCGACCCCCATTGCCCCTCTCTTTCCACGAGGCCCCAATCTGTCCCTCCAATCCATTTTCCAGTCTTCCTTCCTTCTCTCACCTCCCGAGTCCCTCACTGATTATATATAGGCCTTGGAGTTGATGCAGCACAGAATCACCTGAAATTTACCTGAGCTAAAAGGGTTAAATTACGAGGACATGTTGCAAAATATTGCTTCCATTTCCTTGAGAAAAGGAGATTGAGGGCTGACCTGTAGGAGGTGCTTAAAATGTCTAACGATTCAATAGGGTAGATGCCGGGAAACAATTCTGTCTGGTGCAAGAATCATGAACAAGGGGACGTATTGTCGAACTCGCTACCACAATCATTAGGTGAATCGAGTTGCACAGATGTATTTAAGGGGAAGCTAGATAAATACATGAGGGTGAAATGACTAGAAGGCCATGGTGATGGGGTGAGAGGAGACTGGTAGAGCAGAAACAGCAGCTTGGACCAGTTGGGCCGAATGGCCTGTTCCTCTGCTGTATATTATCTGTAATTCTATACAATAAGCTTAACATTAGATTTATGTCATTCAGGAGCGAAATCAAGATACACTTTGTCACACGATGGCTGGTGGGAATTTGAAACTCTAACCCACAAAAAGCTGCAGATGCTCGGGATTATTTGGAGCTTTCATGGCTGTGATCGATACATTGTTGTAAGGTGAGGATATGAAGCGATAAGCAGCAAAGCCGGGGAAACGGGTCTGAGCTGCAGATCAGCCATGATCAAATTGAATGGCGGAGCAGGCCCGAGACGCTGAATGACTTACTCCTGGTCTGAATGCACCTGTGTCCCACGGACTGACCTTCGATAATATCACTGGAAAGATCAAAGTGAAACTACCGGGAATGGGATAATAATAGAAAATAATGAAATGAGCAGAAACTCTAATCCCCACCGCAGCCCACATAATCCTGGGGGATGGAGATTTCCACAGCGATTCTGCTCTAAATGTGGCCCAACCTATTTCAATATTGTATAGTACCCCATACCTAGATTATCCCTCTAAAGGAACAGGGCTCTGCCTTAACCTGTAACCTTTATAGAATGTGGATTTCAGTGAAATCCAGGATTTTTCGAGCCCCTGTCCATGGTTTCATTTTTCTACCTGAGATTTTAGATTTAATTTATTCCAGGTGTTGCTGCAAAGACCGAACTCTTCCCGTCCTAAAGACACAAATTCCTCACTCAATTGCCAGCCTAAACTCCCACATTGAAAGCGCTGAGTTTGGAGCTCCGGGGGCGGTGTAAACACTGAAAGATGTTGGAGAATTGGGGGAGTTCAGTTGCTGCATCGACAGGACTGAGCCGTGTGACGTCACAGGGGGGACCCTGAAGCTGCTTCTGTTGAAGGTGTTGCAGCGATGCTGTCAGAGCCCGGCTTTCAGTACATTGACAGAGAGAAATGTGAGCAAAGTATTATTCCAATCTTTGGGCGGTTTCATTTCAAAACACTTGCAATATCAATTTGTATCTAATTAGTGCAGCACAAACATGACAGTGTAGGGAGTTGACACGCTGCCCAAATGACTGGAAGTAATGTCTGCCAGACATGTAGTAATACTACAGTAATGTGTGCCAGAAATGTATCCAGCTGCAGCTACTAGTAGACCGCATTGCAGCGCTGGAGCTGCGGATGGATGCGTTTTGGAGCATTCACGATGCTGACAAGGTCGTGGATAACACGTTTAGTGAGTTGGTCACACCGCAGGTAAGGGCTGTACAGGCAGAAGTGAAATTGGTGATCATCAGGCAGAGCAGTAGAGGCAGGCAGGTAGTGCAGGGGACTCCTGTGGCCATCCCCCTCTCAAACAGGTATACCGATTTGGATACTGTTGAGGGGGATGACTAACCAGAGGAAGGCAGCAGCAGCCAACTTCCTGGCACCAGGGGTGACTCTGCTGCTCAGGAAGGGAGGAAAAATAGTGGGAGAGCAATAGTGGTAGGGGATTCTATCGGAAGGGGAACAGATAGGCGTTTCTGTGGTCGTAGACGTGACTCCAGGATGGTTTGTTGCCTCCCTGGTGCCAGGGTCAAGGATGTCAATGAACGGCCGCAGGGCACACTGAAGGGGGAGGGTGAACAGTCAGATGTCGTGGTTCACATTGGGACCAACGACGGATAGGAAGAGGGATGAGGTCCTGCAGCAAGAATTTAGTGAGCTAGATAGCAGATTAAAGAGCACGACCTCAAAGGTTGTAATCTCTGGATTACTCCCAGTGCCACGTGCTAGTGAGTATAGAAACAGCAGGATAGAGCAGATGAATGTATGGTTAAAGGGTTGGTGCAGGAGGGAGGGCTTTAGTTTCCTGGATCACTGCGTCTGCTTCTGGGGAAGGTGGGGCTTGTACAAGTCGGACGGGTTGCACCTGAACCAGAACGGGACAAATATCCTTGTGGGGAGGTTTGCTAGCACTGTTCGGGGGGGTTTAACTTAACTTGGCAGGGGGATGGGATACAGAGTGGAGCTATAATAGGAGGTGATGTACAGCCAAATCTAGAGGAAAAAACAAGTCCGACTTGAAGGCAGAGCAAATATGTAACGGCACAAGGGAGTAGGGCAAGGCTGAATGGCATTTATTTTAATGCAAGGAGTCTTGCGAATAAGGTGGATGAACTGAAGTTGGTGATGAACACATGGGAGTATGATATTGTTGCTATCATGGAGACATGGTTGAGGGAGGGGCAAGTCTGGCAGCTCAATATTCCGGGGTATAGAATCTTCAGGCGAGTCATGGGTGGGGTAAAAGATGAGGGGTGTCGCAATATTAATTAAGACGTCAATTACTGCTGTAAGGAGGGATGATATATTAACAGGTTCCTCTAATGAGGCCATATGGGTTGAACTTAAAAACAAAAAGGGGGCAAGCACTTTGCTGGGAGTGTATTGTAAGCCCCCAAACAGTCCGGGGGAGATAGAGGAACAGATATGTGGGCAAATCTCAGAGAAGTGTGCAAATAATAGGGTAATAATAGTGGGGGATTTCAACTTCTCCAATATTAACTGGGATAGTCAGATTGTGACTGGCTTAGAGGGTGCAGAATTCTTAAAGTGCATCCAGGAGAGCTTTTAGAGCCAGCATGTAGAAAGTCCAACAAGAGAGGGGGCGGTACTGGACCTAATTCTAGGGAATGTGGCCGGGCAAGTGGTTAGTAGGTGAGCACTTTGGTGACAGTGACCATAATTCGATGAGATTGAAGGTAGTCATGGAAAAGGACAAGGATGGACCGGAAATAAAGGTTCTAAATTGGGGGAAGGCCGATTTTAATATGATAAGGCAGGATCTGGCCAATGTGGGCTGGGATCAGCTACTTGAAGGAAAACCCACATCGGAGCAATGGGAGTCTTTCAGAAAGGAAATTGAGAGAGTGCAATGGCAACATGTTCCTGTAAAGGTCAAAGGTGGGACCAACAAGTCCAGGGAACCTTGGATGTCAACGGATATACGAGAATGGATTAGGAAGAAAAGGGGGGCTTTTGGCAGATACAAGGGATTAAAAAGTGCAGGGGGATAATTAAAAAATAAATTAGGAGAGCGAGGAGAGGCCACGAAATAACAATGGCGAGCAATGTAAAGGAAAATCCTAAGATGTTTTATAAGTATATTAAGGGCAAGAAGATAACTAGGGAAAGAGTAAGGCCCATTAGGGACCAAAGTGGCAAGCTGTGTGTCGAGCCAGAAGATGTAGGAGGGGTTTAAATGAATTTTTTGCATCTGTGTTCACTATGGAGAAGGACGATGTGGACATAAAAATCGGGCAGGGGGACTGTGATATACTTGAACATATTAGCATCGAGAGGGAGGAGGTACTAGCGGTTTTAGCAGGCTTAAAAGTGGATAAATACCCAGGCCCGGACGAGATGTATCCGAGGTTACTATGTGAGTTAAAAGAAGGAGATTGCAGGGGCTCTGACACAAAATTTCATGACCTCTCTGGCCACAGGGGATGTGCCAGAGGACTGGAGAACAGCTAATGTAGTATCATTATTCAAGCAGGGTAGTAGGGACAAACCAGGGCATTACAGGCCAGTGAGCCTAACATCAGTGGTAGGGAAATTATTGGAAAAAATTCTGAGGGACAGAATTAGTCTCCACTTGGAGAGGCAAGGATTTATTAGGGATAGCCAGCATGCCTTTGTCAAGGGAAGATCATGTCTGACCAATTTGATTGAATTTTTCGAGGGGGTGACTAGGTGTGTGGATGAGGGTAGTGCAGTGGATGTGGCTTACATGGATTTCAGTAAGGCTTTTGATAAAGTCCCACATAGGAGACTGGTCAGGAAGGTAAGAGCCGATGGGATCCATGGTGCCTTGGCACATTGGATCCAAAACTAGCTTAGTGGCAGAAGGCAGAGGGTGATGGCGGAAGTTTGTTTTTGTGACTGGAAGCCTGTGTCCAGTGGGGTACCGCAGGGATCAGTGCTGGGTCCCTTCCTATTTCTGGTCTACATTAATGATTTGGATGTGAATGTAAAAGGTGTGATGATAAAGTTCGCAGATGACACGAAAATTGGTGGGGTGGTAAATAGAGAGGAGGGAAGCCTTAGGCTACAGGACGATATAGATGTGTTGGTCAGGTGGGCGGAACAGTGGCAAATGGAATTTAACCCTGAAAAGTGAGAGGTGATGCATTTTGGATGGACTAACAAGGCAAGGGAATACACAATGAATGGTAGGACCCTAGGAAAGACAGAGGATCAGAGGGACCTTGGTGTGCATGTCCATAGATCCCTGAAGGCAGCAGAACAGATGGATAAGGTGGTTAAAAAGGCATATGGGTACTTGCCTTCATTAGCCGAGGCATAGAATATAAGAGCAGGGAGGTTATGATGGAGCTGTACATAACGCTGGTAATGCCACAGCTGGAGTACTTTGTGCAGTTCTGGTCGCCATACTATAGGAATGATGTGATTGCTTTGGAGAGGTTGCAGAGGAGATTCACCAGGATGTTACCTGGGCTGGAGCGCTTCAACTATGAAGAAAGACTGGACAGGCTGGGGTTGTTTTCCTTGGAGCAGAGAAGGCTGAGGGGGGACCTGATTGAGGTGTACAAAATTATGAGGGGCATAGATAGGGTAGATAGAAAGGAAGTGTTCCCCTTAATAGAGGGGTCAATAACAAGGGGGCATAGATTCAAGGTAAGGGGCAGGAGATTTAGAGGGGATTTGAGGAAAAACTTTTTCACCCAGAGGGTGGTTGGAATCTGGAAGTCACTGCCTGAAAGGGTGGTAGAGGCAGGAACCCTCACAATATTCAAGAAGCATTTGGATGAGCACTTGAAATGCCACAGCATACAAGGCTACGGACCAAATGCTGGAAAATGGGATTAGATTAGACAGGGCTTGATGGCCGGCGTGGACGCGATGGGCCGAAGGGCCTCTTTCTGTGCTGTATAACTCTATGACTCTATGACTCTATGAGACAGCTCCTACTATGAAACAGACAGCTCTTACACAGTCCCATATATAACATACAGTCCCAGACAGCTCCTACCCTGACACATACAGTTCTTATACAGACCCAGATAGCTCGGACGCAGGCCCAGTAAGTTCTTACACAGACCCAGGAAGCTTCTAAAAAGACCTGATCAACTCCTGCGCAGACCATGATCTACTACTCGGACAGTTGCTACAAGGACCCAGATATCCCCAACACAGGCCCAGACAGCAGGTGAGGTCAGAGGATTCAGCTTAGCCCAGAGATGAAGCCTGAACGTTTCCTGTTCTTTAGGCTCAGTAACTCACCAAATAAGATCAGCGAACACACCACAAGCCGCGGAATGATCCTGGGCCCAACCTGCTCAGTATGGGGCTCAGTACCACACCGGGTGATATCTGCTAACTCAGCACAAACAGGGGATGAATACAGAGAGTTTACTGATTTGTATGGCTCAGTAGCACACATCATGCGATGATCTAACACACCACAGGCCGGTGATGAAGCCTGGGCCCTTCCTGCTTTGTGCGGCTCAATATCATGCCGGGTGAGATCAGCTGATGAAACCCAGGCCAGTGTAGGAACTTCGGCCCTTCCTACTTTCTGTGGAGCCGGGCAGCACACTGGGTGAGATAATCGATCTCAGTGCAGGCAGAAATGAAGCCTGGAACTTTCCATCGCACCTGTGCTGCCTCTTTGTTAGAGCTCTCCATTAGTTGCAATACCCGGATATTTTTATATAGCCATGTAAAGATTTTCCTTCCAGTATTAATCCAATTCCCTGTTGAAAGGTATTATTGAATCTGCATCATCCTTTCAGGCAGTGCATTCCAAATCACAACAACTCACCGTATGAAACAATGGCCCCTTATGTCGCCTCTGGTTCTATTACCAATCAGATTCAATTTGTGGTTTCGGGTTACCGACCCTTCTGCCACTGGAAACAGTTTCTCCTTATTTACGATGTCAAAGCCGTTTATGATTTTGAACACCTCTGTCAAACCTCCATTTGGCCGTCCTTGCTCTAAACAACCCCAGCTTCGCCAGTCTCCCCACATAACTGAAGTCCCTCATCCCGGGTACCATTCCAGTAAATCTCTTCTATTCATTTCTTCCCTCTCATAAATAATTACAATGAAATGTTTACAAAGAAAAGCACGACCATAATAAAAATGAAAGCGAAATAAATACTGAGCAAAATGGATGTGAATGGTTTGAAGGTGGAAAGAGCAGACAATCTGAGTTTTATTATCGATCAGTGAGAGGAATCCATCGCTCTCTCGGGCTTGTGTGGGTCGGTTTACTGATAAACCCGGGATTTGAGAGGAAGCTGGTTCATGGTTTGCAGAACAAGACGAGCCCCTGGGGCGGAGCCAACAGCTGTCGCTCTGCAATAACAGACAGAGAGAATGCGCTTATGTGGGCCCGGCTTGCTCAATCAGTAGAGCATGCGACTCTTAATCTCAGGCTCGTGGGTGCAAGCCCTATGTTGGCCAGTTGTATTATTTTAATTTTTAGGCAGATTTCACAGTCGATCCCCAGCTCTGAATTCCTGCAGTGAGTTCAGGGAGTGTTTGACATAAATGAAATTCAACAGCGGTATCAGAAAATATCTCCCTAATTCGGGACTCTTATCTCTCCAGCATCTCGCTGTTGAATATTGAACTACATAGAATTTCCCCTGCAGCTCGGGGTTAGTGTGCTCTTTAACTGTTACAAAATTCCTTCAGTGCATTTCACTCCGTGTCCAACCCTGTGACGTCTCCTCTAGTGTGTCAGCTTTCTGTGTTTATAAACACTTCAGCAGATCATTAACATAACCTGAGCTCCATTATCTGGTCGGGTCCCATTCCCCCGGAGTGAGCAACGAGCGGAGTCCACCCGGGGATAGATTTTCTTCCAAAAGAGTTACACAAAGCTTCATTAATGTGGGGCCAGAATAGTGCAGTTGGGAGAGCGTTCGACTGAAGATCCTAAGGTCCCTGGTTTCGACCGTCTTCAGATCATTTGTGTCTCATCCTTTGGTCCGATTCTCGCACTGAACGATTGACACTGAAGTTATTTATCCACCACTGAAGGGTTGGGTTGGAATAGAGGGAAATCAATGATGGCAAATATTTATATTTTCTGTATTTAGATTTGTTTCCCTATCTCCTTCTACCAGTTTCTCTGTTTTTTTTCTGTCTGTGTCGGGTGAACATTTGATTTGATGCATTTGTCCTAAACTGATGCTATAGATCTATAAAGTGATGCTATTGGGGGGCTTTAATTACCCAAATATCGATTGGGATAGTGCTAGGGTAAAGAAAAAGGAGGGGGAGAAAATTCTGAAATGTGTTCAGGAGAATTTCCTTCACCAATATGTTCTTGGCCCAACTGGGAAGGAAGCCTTTCTGGATCTGGTGCTGGGGAATGAGGTGGAGCAGATCGACCAAGTGTCTGTGGAAGAACACTTGGCTATGAGTGATCATTGTATCATAAGATTTAGATTAGCAATGGAGAGGAGCAAGGAACAATCTAGAGTGGATCTTCTAAAGTGGAATAGTGCTAACTTCAATGGGATGCGAATTGATCCAGCCAGGATAAAATGGAACCAAAGGATGACAGGACAAACTGGAGCGGAACAATGGTGATGATTAAGGAGGAGGTGTTCCAAGTAAAGGCTAGGTACATTCAAACAAGTGGGAAAAGTAAAGGAACCAAAGCAAAGGCTCCTTGGATGAAGAGGGAGTTAGAGAAAATGATGAAGCAAAAAAGGTTTATGATGAATGACAGGTGAATTCTTCAAGGGAGAACCAGACCAAATACAATAAGTTGAGAGGGGAAGTGAAGAGGAAAATAAGATTGGCAAAGAGAATATGAGAGTAGAATGGCGGCTAACATAAAAGGGAACTCAAAAATCTTCTATCGGCATGTAAACAATAAGTGGGTAGTAAGAGGTGGGGTGGGGCCTGTTAGGGAAAAAGAAGGCAATATATGCTTAGAGGCACAGGGCAAGGCTAGAATACTCAGTGAGTACTTTGTATCAGTGTTTACTAAGCAGGTGGATGCCGTAGAAATATCGGTAGAAGCGGAAAACTTTTTTACGCAGTGAGTGGTGAAGAGCTGGAATTCGCTGCTGACGCAAGTGGTGGAAGCGGAGACACTCAATGCTTTCAAGCGGAGACTGGATAGGCACTTGAGGGAAATAAACTTGCACAGCTACGGGGATAGAGTGGGGAATGGGACGGATGGGGTTGCTGTACACAGAGAGCCGGCACCAGCTCGATGGGCCAAATGGCCTCTTGCTCTGCCGTTGTGACTCTATGACGCCTTTGGCACATCTCGGGGCAGTCAGACACGCTGCGTCTATCTGTTCCTGTTTATTACCATTAACGTGAACAGGCGCGAGTTAAACGTTTATCAGCAAACCGAGGAAAGACAAATAAATGGAATGATGTGTTGCAAAGGTTCAATGGATGTTATTCAAAATAATTTCCACGTGGCATTTTGTGTGGGTTTCGTTTTGTAAAGTTTGGATTTTTTATGTTAAGAATGTTATAAAAAACCGAAATACAGCAGCAACTTGACTCTATATAGCACCTTTCACAGAATCAGAGAATAGAATGATTACAGCGTGGAAGAATGCCTTCCATCACGTCGAGCCCGTGCCGCTCTCAGCAAGAGCACTTCAGCTAGTCCCACGCTCCCGCCCTTTCCCCGGAGCACTGCATGTTTTTCCTTCAGATACTTATCCAAATCCCTTGTGAAAGCTGTGATGGAATCTGCCTCCACCACCTTTTTTGGGAATGCATTCCAGATCCTAACCACTTACTGTGTAAACAAAGATTTTCTTAAGTCGCCTTTGGTTCTGTTGCCAATCAACTTAAATATATATCCTCTGGTTCTTAACATTTCTGCCAATGGGACCACATTCACTCTATCAACTCTGTTCAGACCCTCATGATTTTCAACACCTCAGTCAAATCTCTTCTCAATCTTCTCTGCTCTAAGGAGAACAACCCGAGCTTCTCCAGTCTATCCATGTAACTGAAGTCGCTCATCGCTGGAATCATTTTCTTGAATCTTTTGCTGTACCATTTCTAAGGCCTTCACATCCTTCCCAAATTTAGGTGCCCAGAATTGGACACAATACTCCAGTTGGAGCCGAACCAATGTTTTATACAGGATCATCATAATTTAAATGCTATTGCACTCTATACCTCTATTTAGGAAGCCCAGCATCCCGAAATCTTTTACTAACTGCTTTCTCAACCTGCCCTGCCACCTTCAACGATTTGTGCCCATATACCCCAGGTCTCTCTGTTCATGCACTCCTTTAGGGTTGCACCCTTTAGTTTACATTTCTTGCCCTCATTCTTTGCACCAAAATGTATCACTTCTCACTTTTCTGCGTTAAATTTCACCTGCCACGTGTCCGCCCATTCCTCCAGCCTGTCTATGACCTCTAGAACTCTATCACTATCCTCCTCACTGTTCACTATACTTCCAAGTTTTGCGTCAGCTGCAACTTTTCAAATTGTGCCCTGAACACCCAGGCCCAATCATTTAGATATATCAAAAAATGCAGTGGTCCTAGAACTGACCCCTGGGGAACACCACTGATTACCTTCCTCAAGTCCGAAAAGCAACAGTTCACCACAACTCTCAGTTTCCTGTACTTAGCCAATTTGGTATTCATGCTGCCACTGTCCCTTTTATTCCATCAGCTTTAACTTTGTTGGCAAGTCTATTATGTGGCACTTTGTCAAACACTTTTTGAAAGTCCATGTACACCACGTCAATCGCATTTCCCTCATCAACCCTCTCTGTTACCGCATCAGAAAACTCTCTCAAGTGGGTGAGAGAGTTATTCAACAATCAGTGAGCGCACCACATTCCTTAAACAATGTTCCGATATAATATTAAAAAAATACTCTCTAACAGAAAAACTTAGAGTGTAATCAAAAGTAACAGAAAAAGCGCACTTAATTCTGAAAATAATTATTGCCCCAAAACTGGATATTCAATTCTTGAAACACTGCCCTGATATAAACTCAGGTTCGCACACTGTGAAAGCTCAGTGATCCCGCCGTGATTCAAACACACAGCATTTTACTGCAAATGCAGATACACTGGCGTTCCGCCACTAGGTCCACAGTTTGCAAGTGACACCGAATCCAGAGAAGGTAGATCGGTGCGGACCGCTGCCCGGGCTCTCGGAGTGCGAGAGGTGGATGCAGCAGCAGCCAGACTGCCTCAACAACAACGCAGCTTCCCCGATCTCTAGTCCAGCGGAGAGCTGCTTGAGCGGTGCCTGGGAGCCGTTGAAAACAGTGGCTACAAGAGCAGCTCAGATGCTGGGTATTCTGTGGCGAGTGTCTTATCTCCTGACTCCCCGAAGCATTTCCACCACCTACAAGGCACAAGTCAGGTTTGTGATGGAATACTGTCCAATTGCTTGGATGAGTGCAGCTCCAACAAAACTCAAGAAGCTCGACACCATACAGGTCAAAGCAGCCCGCTTGATTAGCACCCCATTCACCACCTTAAACATTCACTCCCTTCACCAGCGGTGTACGGCGACTGCAGTGTGTACCATTTACAAGATGCTCTGCAGCTACTCGCCAAAGCTTCTTCAGCAGCACCTGCCAACCCCACGAACTCTACCACCTCGAAGAACAAGGGCAGCAGGTGCATAGGAACACCATCAACTCCAAGTTCCCCTCCAAGTCACACACCATTCTGAGTTGGAAATATGTGATCGTTCCTTCATCGTCGCTGGGTCAAAATCCTGGAACACCCTCTCGAGCAGCATTGTGGGAGTACCTTCATCACACGGACTGCAGCGGTGCAAGAAGGTGGCTCATCACCGCCTTGTCAAGCACAATCAGGGATGGGCAATAAATGCTGGCCTTGCCAGCGATGCCCACATTCCATGAAGGTATAAAAAGAACAGCTATGCTGTGCATAATGCCACTTAATAAAGGGATTGTTCATGAAGTGCTTGACGTGATCAACGTTCCCTCCATTATCTTATTGTCATTTTGAACTTTGCAGCGAGCATTGATTCGGACAACAACAAAATTAGCACAATTTATGGCAGCGGTGGGATTCGAACCCACGCCCACGAAGAGACTGGAGCCTAAATCCAGCGCCTTAGACCGCTCGGCCACGCTACCACGCCAGTGATGGCTTAGTTCTGATACTGGTGACTGATAATTGAAAGCTGGATCTCCTGTTGTTTTTGATTTGAGCCAAGGGCTTTGCAATGAGCCATAAGGAAATAAAAGAGCTTTCGGAGGTATATTCATGGAGCAAGGTGGTTGAGAGATTAAGGCGGTGGGTCACTAATCATCTGTGCTCTACACGCATTGTTTCGAATTCTACGATTATTGCTTTTAAGACTAAATCTTTTTCCCCTTTTTTCAACACATCCAAGACTCCTGTTTCTAAGTCCTATCCTTGCCCAATTCGCAGTGGGGCTTTTGTTTTGCTGCCTCACTCTATTTGCTGAAATAAGCAAAGTCCTCATTTCCACCCAAACTATTTCTTGCACAGAGGTGTTGAAATTTTACGATATGAGCTACGTGAAGTATCAATCAAAGTGGGCAGTGACGTCCTGGTAAATGTAACATTTCTCTTCAGATGCTGCCTGAGCTGCTGAATATGTCCAGCATTTTCTGTTTTTAATTTTGTGCTTTCACTATAGCAGTTTAGCTGACAGCACAAAACTTGCCTCAAGGGCGCAGCTCCAGGCAAAACGTTTCTGCGCTTTTCTCACACACATGATCATGCTTAACTTTCCTACACATGATGTAAGTCAGCCGTTTCCGCCCACATTGTCCTGAGCCACGGCATTCCAAACACACTTTGCTCCTGGTATCAGGGAGTCTCAGAGTTTATCAGAGGGGATTGCAATGACAATGGGATCTCAGAGGCTGTGGGGGAATTTATGGGTTTCTGATATAGTATCACGTGGGTATGAGCGCTCTAAATGGATATCAGAGAGAGTAACTGACTCTCAGAAGGTATTGGAGAGGTTAAGGGAAATCTGGAGGTGTCAGAGAGGGTAAGGAACGCTAGGCAGGTATGAGAGAGAGTAAGGGACGCTCGGAATGTATCGAAGAGAGTAAGGGACGCTGAGGTGCTCTCAGCGAGGGGAACCAATGCTCTGTAGAGTCTCCCAGAGTGGGTAATGAATACTCAGGTTGTATCAGCAAGATTGAGGAAGGCTTAGGAGGTAGCAGCGAGGCTGGTGGAACAAGAGTTGTTATCTTCTTAACATCTCCTTGTCTAAATGTTAACATGGTTAATGAAAGCAAAGTTGAATCCGAATGTAACAGATGGTCTGCCGTGTCCCACGTGGGGTCGATGAGAAGGTAGAATAGGGCCGGACTGGACATCTGCAGCGCTCAGAGATACATTTATAACTGGCACAGATCCCCCACCCAATACATTAAATAATACTACAGACACATCTAAGTATATCAGTGACTAACAGAGGCGCAAATCACTTGCATTCAACACATTAGTAACTCTCAAATACATGTGTATCTAACATGGACACACCCAAATATATCTACAAGGAGCACAGGTAATTGATTGCGAAAACAAACTTTAATTGAGTGTCTTTAAAGCCATGATGTAAATGTGGTAGTTTACATTTTCCTTCTTCCAAAGCCATTGGAGATTGCTATGGAATGAGTTGGGTCCTATCTGATCACTTATGATGTGGAAATGCAAGTTTGAAGCACAATGGATTGATTCCACTGGCCCTGTTCTGCTGACTCCCTACACAATACATACTTACAACCAAAAAGAAACCTGCCTTAGATGGAAGTGGGCTTCGTTTTCTGGAAGGAATAAATCAACTGGGCCAAAAAATTACCTCCAGCAGGTCCAGATATAATTGTTCCGTTTAAGTAAAGGACAAAATGTCAAAAGTAATATTCGAACCCACACCTCCAGAAGGGACGACTATCTGAATGGAAAGCCTTAGACCACTCGGCCATCATGACTTCCTGATACAAACTTTAATGCCCCTGCACTTACACACTGAGGCAAACAACACGCAAACTGTTGCTGGAAGGCCGACTGACCAGGATACAATCTCCCCGGATTTCACTATCAATGTGTTCTGTGCATGAGGAGGCTTTGCCTGGCCATGTGGTATCTTGCTTCACCGGTAGTGATGCGCTGCCTTCGCTGCAGTGGGTCCCCCAGCGATGGGTATTAGGATCACTGCTTTTCTTGTTATATATAAATAACCAGGACTTGGGTATAGGGAGTCAAATTTCAAAGTTTGCGGATGTGTTGTCAACGTAGTAAATAGTGAGAATGTTATTGGCAGATGTCAGGAGGACATAGATAGACCGGCGAAATGGTCATGGCAGGTGAAATTTGACTAATTAATTAATTTTGGTAGGAAGTATCAGGAGAGTCAAAATAAACCACGTGTTACATTTAAAGTGGGTGCAGGAGCAGGACGACCTGGGGGTGTAACTTCAGAAGTATCTGAAGGTGGTAGGACAATTTGAGAAGGCTGTAAAGAGGGCAATCGCGGTCCTTGACTTTATAAATCGGGGAATAGAGTAAAAAGGCAAGGAATTTATGCTCAACCTTCATAAAACACTAATTAGGCCCAAGCTGGAGTATTGTGGCCTAATCTGGGCACCACAGCGAGGAAGGATGTCAAGCCCTAAGAGAGTGTGCAGTGGATAATAGTAGGGTACTATTATGTCCGTGTATAATTGAGACACGGACTGCAGGAGTTGATTATAACAAGTCTTTACTGAATGGAGACAACCTGGAAACTGAAACTACAGAAGCCTGCTAGGGCCTTTTATACAGGGGTGGTCACTGCCGGTATGGCAGTCTGAGACCAGTTATTCCCTTAAAGGTACATACACAACAATTCCTCCCCTTTTAGATAAACAGTACATAACATTCAATTAACTGCTAAATAATAACTAATTACAATTACAATTACGGTTGCTAGATACATTGGTTGAAGTTAAGCAATTATAAGTTCAGTCTTTGAGGATGCTTCCTGATTCTGTCTGGCTAACGCCTCTTTGGGATATCAGATTCTTCTGGCAAGGTTGAGTCGGGATCAAGGTCGTTGTTTGGTTCGTCTACTTCCAATATCACCGATTCTGCCGTAGATGCAATTGGTACTTCGGGTTCATCGTCAGGTGTATCAGATCGTGGTGTGGAGTTGATGTTTTCCAGTGACTCTAGAAGCTGGTCAGCATGGCGTCTTACAATGCTCTCCCCAACGTCCACGGTATACATTAGAGGTCCTTGCCGTGTACAGATCGTTCCTGGCTGCCATTTCTCTGTGCAGTAGTCCCGGGCCAAAACTGGTTGACCTATCTTAAAACTCCTGGTCGGCCTTTCATTCATATTCTGAAACTGCCTATTCTCCACATCTCTTCTGATGTTTGGCTTAACCAAATCCAAGTGGCATCGTAGTCTTCAGTTGATGAACATCATGGCTGGAGTTTGGTTGGTAACCGCATGTGTCGCATTCCGGTAGGCAAACAAGAAGTTATCCACCTTGTGTTGTAGGGGTATATCTTCATTACACATTGCCTTGATAACCATCTTGAATGTTTGAACAAACCTCTCGGCCAATCCATTAGAGGCTGGATGATATGGGGTGGATGTGTAATGCTTAACACTATTGTTCTTTAAGAACTTCCGGAACTCTTCAGACACAAACTGTGGTCCATTGTCAGAGCAAATCTGTTCAGGCAGCCCATTCCCGGCGAATATGGTTCGTAAGACTGTGCTAGTTTTTTCTGTGGTGGTTCAGGACATTTTTATTACCTCTGGCCACTTTGAATGTGCATCCACCACAATTAAAAACATCGAGTCCATAAAGGGACAAGCAAAATCAATGTGCACCCTTTGCCATGGAGATGAGGGCCACTCCCATGGATGTAGAGGGGCTTGTGGTGGGGCGTTTTGGACCTTCTGGCATTCTGTCCAGCTCTTGGTCATCTCTTCAATTTCTCTATCGATTCCCGGCCACCACACAAACGCTCTGGCTAAGTTCTTCGTTTTTACCCCTCCCAGATGACCCTCATGAAGCTCATTGAGCACTCTATCCTTCAATTTGGGTAGAATTACTACTCTGGATCCACACATCAAGGTTCCTCTGCACACTGACAGCTGTTCTCTTCTAGGTGAGAATGCTGGCAGCAGTGGTTCGCCATGTGCTGGGCATCCCTTCACCGTTAAATCAAAGACCCAGGAGAGTGTCGGGTCATTTCGTGTTTCCTTTTCTATGTTTGCATTCGTCACAGGGAGACATTCGACTATAGTCGAGTGGAATAACTCCTTTGGATCCACTGCCAGTTCTTCTTCCACCGTCGGCAACGGTAGGCGCGACAATCCATCAGCATTCCCATGCTGTTTAGTTCCTTTATACTCGATGTCATATTGGTGAGCCCCTAGGAAAAGGGACCACCTCGGTAGCCGTTGCGTCATCATTATCGGTCCTCCCTTCTGAGGGTTGAAAATGGAGATGAGAGGTTGATGATCAGTTAGTAGAGTAAATTTCTGACCGTGCAGGTAGTGATTGAACTTCTTCACCCCCCACACCAGGCTGAGGACGTCTCTGTCAAACTGGGCGTAGTTACGCACTGCTGAAGTTAACGAGCATGACGTAAACGCTATCAGCCTCTCTGAGCCATCAAGGAATTTATGTGACAGTACCGCCCCAATGCCGTAGGGAGACGCATCACACGCCAGTCTTATCGGTAGTGATGGGTTGTAGTGAGCCAATACTTCTCTTGAAGTGATTAGGTCCTTACTCTTCTGAAAGGCCTGCTTGCATTCATCGCCCCATTTCCATGCTACTCCCGTTCGTAGTAGGGCGTTCAGTGGATGCAGAATTGTGGACAAATTCGGCAAAAACTTACATAGCAATTCACCCATCCGAGGAATGACCTCAGTTGCGACACATTTTCAGGCGCTGGAGCCTTAACTACCGCTTCAATTTTGTCAGGGGACTTATGCAACCCCTCTTCATGAATCACGTGGCCACAATACGATATCTGTTTCTTAAAAAACTCGCACTTGGGGTGATTGGCTCGTAGCCCATGTTCACGTAGTCTGGTTAGCACCTGCTCTAGGTTGGCAAGGTGTTCACTGTCATCTTCACCTGTCACTAGGATGTCGTCCAAGTAACTCTGAGTCCCCGGAATCCCTTGCAGGACTTGTTCCATCGCTCTTTGCCATATCGCCAGAGCTGATGCTACTCCGAATACCAGTCGATTATACTGGTAAAGACCTTTGTGAGTGTTTATCGTGAGATACTTCCTAGAGGATTCTTCAACCTCCATCTGCAAATATGCTTGTGCTAGGTCAATTTTTGTAAAACGCTTCCGTCCAGATAGTGGGGCGAAGATATCTTCTATCCTTGGAAGAGGATATTGTACTGTGCGAAGGACTGGGTTCACCGTCACATTGAAGTCCCCACAGATGCGATCCTTCCTTGGCTCCTCAGACTTATTGTTTAACGTTTTTTTCATGACAGCAACGATGGTTGTCGCCCACTCGCTCCAGTCTACCTTAGATAACACGCCTGCACTCTCCAGATTCTCCAGCTCTGCCTCGACGGCTGGGCGAATTGCATATGGTACCGGTCTTGCTTTGAAAAACTTGGGAATTGCATTCTCCTCTATTTTTATCAAGGCGGTTACGCCTTTAAGAGTGCCCAGTTCTTGTTGAAATACCTCTTTGGCGTCAGCTAAGATTGTTGACAATCGTCCAGGAGTGACGTCGTCCTCCTTTTTAACAGCCACCGTCACTGCCTGAATGGAGTGCCAGTCTAAACTTATCTTTCTGATCCATTCACGTCCCAATAACGATGGTCCACCATCTTGCAGAATGTAGAGATACAATTTCCGTATTTTCTTGCCATTGTATTCGACAGGCACCCTTATTTTTCCTCTGGGGTATACTTTTTGCCCCGTATACGTCCTCAAGACAATGGATGTCTCTCTCAAGGGTATGTGTGAGAATAGCCGCTCGTAGTCTCGTCGATTCATGACGGTTAGAGCTGATCCTGTATCCAATTCCATTTTGACTTGGGACCCTGCTATCGTGAGAGTGACACAAATGGTTCGGTGATCCTCTTTTGTGATTACGTTGTGCAGTTTGAGACAGCTTAGTCTCTTGTTCCCGGATTCACTATCGCTCATCTGGTCTTCGGAACTACTGTCCCTCATCTTTTGTACTTTCCTGTACGGTTCCTTAGTAGCCTTTTTGTGGTTGTTGGTCTTCTTCCCAGACCTGCAAACTCGTGCAATGTGTCCCATCTTTCTGCATTGCTTGCATATTTTGTCCTTGGACCAGCAGTCCTTCTTGTCATGGTTTGTTCTGCCGCAGCGATAACATTTTGCAAACCCCCGTGCCATTTCGTGGGTGCCATATTCCTGTGGCTTTTGTTGTATTTCTGAAGCTCCCCTTGCTGCTGCTTCGTACGATACTGCCATGCTGAAAGCCTTATCTAGCGTCAGCTCTTTCTCTGAGGGTCACCTCTTCTGGTTTCCTTCACTCAGGAGTCCACAGACAAATTTGTCCCGTAAGGTATCTGCCAGTCCTGCTCTGAACTGGCAGTGCTTTGATAGCTTGCGTAGTTCCATAAGGTAATCAGCATTGCTCTCATTTTTATGCTGATTTCTCCTGTGGAATTTAAATCTTTCTGCTGTCAGCAGCGGTGTAGGATTTAGGTGGTCCTGTAGGATAGCAACAATTTCGTTAAAACTCTTCGCCTTCGGCTTGGCTGAAGTAATCAGGTCCCGCAATAGGCCGTACGTTCTTGCGCTCATTAAATTTAGCAATACCGATGCCTTTTTCTCATCGGCTAATTCGTTTGCCTCGCAATATACCTCGACTCTTTCCACATACGTGGTCCAGTCTTCTATTGCATTATCGAAGGCAGTGATATTGCCAGTCTTTGGCATTTTGAAAATCTAAGATGGCGCCTCCCACGCTTTTCCTTCTTCCCCGCCGAGTTAAGATGGTGCCTCCCGCGCTTCCCCGCTGCTGCTGCTGCTGCCAACGCTGTTGCTGGCGATTATATTTATTTTACTATCCTGTAATGGCGACGCCCAATGGTCTGCACACCACCCTGATCGCTGCTGCCAACACCGCTCTCCGCGGTATTTTTATTTTTCTATCGCGCTTCAATATTTGCTCCGTTAATTGAAGAACCGTTCCCGTCGTGGAGCGGACCCTCTGGGACACTTCCCTCCCTCTTCTTAGGTCCGAACACTGCCCGGCTTTGAAGCACCGGCCGCGCCCTGTGTGCTCCACCCTCTCTCTCTCTCTTTGCTTCCTGACTCGCTGCCCGGCCCCGTTGCAGAGCCACCCGATCGAGCACTAGCCCACCGCAACCCAGGAAGGATCAGCGCACTACCTGCCACCAGCCCGATTAGCTGGGAAACCACAGACTGGAGAACCATGCCTGGCTCGCGACAGTCTCTCCTGCAACTTTTCAATTCGATGATTTGGAGGGTGGTTACCCATGGTCGACGCCCGTTTCTCGAGTTTCTTTGGATTATTTTATTTTTCTTTCTTCTGGCTCCGACCTTCAATAACGTCGTCTGAGGTGCTGCCGAGTTGCAGGTAAGTTTGTTTCTTACTCGTCGCCAGTATTATGTCCGTGTATAATTGAGACACGGACTGCAGACGTTGACTATAACAAGTCTTTACTGAATGGAGACAACCTGAAAACTGAAACTACAGAAGCTTGCTAGGGTCTGAGACCAGTTATTCCCTTAAAGGTACATACACAACAGGTACCAGTGATGAAAGACTTAAGTTATGTGCAGAGACTAGAGAGGCTGCGTTGTTCTCGTTAGAGCAGAGAAGCTTAAGGGGAGATTTGAGAGAGGTGATTAAAAAGTTGAAGGATTTGGGGAGATTTAAGAAGAACAATCTGTTTCCGGTGACCAGAGGGCAGGTTACCTGAATTCACAGATTTACAGTATTTGGATATGAAGCAGAAGTGACAGGAGGAAGCATTAATACAGTGAATTTTTTATGATCTGTAATGCACTGCCTGAAAGGGTAGAGGAAGCAGATTTAGTACTAACATTTAAAAGGTAATTGGATAAACACTTGGAAATAAAAAAATATGCTGGGCTATGGGGAAACAGCAGGAATGTGGGATTAATTGGTTCATTCATTCAAAGGCTTGATGGGCCGAATGCCCCCTACTGTGCCGTAATATTCTATGATTCTATGATCTCGACCTCCATGGCGTCACCTATAGGCGAGAGATGCAAAGGTCTGCACAGCTCTGCTTCAGTGGGATCTTGTTCCCCAGAGATGGGCTGTAATGCCCTGTCTGAGGCCACATTCGCTGCTATTTGCCAGCAGCGGGTTGTTGAAGAGAGCTGCTTTTCGCGGCCTCACTCATTCTGGGCTCTGGAAAACAGCAACAAAAGGATAGATTTGTTGCCGTGTTTGAAATGCAGCTTAAAACAGTTGTTATTAACCGAGGCAGCCCTGCAAGATCTTATAATGATCTCTCACAAATCAACTGAAACCAGTCAGAATGTAAATATCATTCTACATTTCCAAAATAAACGGTGTGAGTTTCATTATGGAAACATGGAGAGTGTCTGGTGTGGCTCTCTCCTGAAATATCCATGTTACAGCGAACCAACTCTCCTGCAATCAGTGCAGCCTCCCATCCGGCCTTTCGGGGTCTTGTCTGTTAAGACAAATTCTGATTTCCGTGAAGCCCGTCTCAGGTGTTTATATATTTTTGATGTGCCTGCTCTCCGACCACAGGGTACATGGTGGGAATACCAGCCGGGCCCAGCTGGCAATGTTTGCGGCACATTTGTCTTCAGTCATTTAAACCTGAAACTAAGACATTAAGGTGAAGATTACCCGATCGGTAATGGAACCATCAATTATTTGAGCTGACAGTTGACAGTGTCAACTGATTGTGTCACAGAGACCCAACCTTTCCAAACTGTAAAACCATTTCACCAAGCTACAACCTCAGCTTACAGCGACCAATAAGGATCGATGATGTATTGCAAATTACTTTCGGTCTGATGTCGATAAGCGGAGCACTGGAAACTGCATTTTATACATTCCGAATTCTAATGTACTGTCACCTCAGCCCACAGTTCTTTGCCCGTTTCCAGCCCTCTTTTAAATTTTGATGACATCCATCGTATATCCAAGTTTGCTGATGGCACTAAGTTAGGCGGCACAGTAAGTAGTGTAGGTGTGAGCAGAAAATGCAAAGGATAGATGAACTGAGTGGGCAAAACTGTGGCCGAAGATGTTCGACGTGGAGAACTGTGAGATCATCCACTTTAGACCTGAGAAATACAGATCAGAGTATATTGAGAACGCTGAGAAGTTAGGAACTGTGGAGGAGCAGTAAGTATTAAAAGTCCACGGAGATTAATTAGTTCAAACTACTGGACAGGTACAAAAGAAAATGAAAGGTTCATGGAATTGTAGCCTTCATCTCAAGTTAACGGTAATACAGGGTGGTGGAACTTCTGCTGGATGTCTGCAGGAAAATAGGGAAATGGTACAGGGGGAGTAGTAGTCTTAGTGATTAAGGGTGAAATCACATCAATGCTAAGGGAGGATATAACGAGAGATAAGCAGGCAATGGAGACTTTATGCGTAGAATTAAAAGCTAGGAAAAGATTAAAGACTTTAGTGGGAGTTCTGTAGAGGCCCCCTGGTCGCAGCTGTGAAAAGCTAGATTTTATAAATACAGAATTTGGACAAGCGTGTAGCAAAGGCAGAGTGGTCTTAACGGTGGATTTTAATTTTCATATATATTGAGATAAGCAGACTAGCACCAATCATAATGTCAGTGAATTTATTTCGTTCGTCCAAAATAGCTTTCTACAACAATATGTCCTAGAACCAACAAGGGGGCTGGCCATATTAGATTTAGTGACGCGTAACAAGTCAGATTTATTAAACAGAGTAAAAGTGCGTGAACATTTATATTATAGTGATCATAACATGATTGCGTTCAATGTAGTGTTTGAACGGGAGAAACGCGAAACAGTTACTAACATTCTAGATTTGGATGAAACCGATTTCAACGGAATGAGACAGAGACTGTCCACATTAAACTATACAAATCTGTTAATAGTTAAAATGAGAGAAGATCAGTGGGAGGTGTTCATAATAAATTGAATATGGTACAGAAGCAGCTTATACCCCTGAGGGGCAAGAAATCTACTGCCCAAAAGACAGGCATGGATGAATAAAGAGATAAGAAACCGCGTTAAAATAAAATAAAAAGCATACATAAATGCAAAACAGAGCACAGATCCTGGCGAATGGGAAAGATACAAAGAACAGATAGTAAGAGCAGACAGTAAGAGCTACAAAGAGGGCGTATGAACAGAAAGAGACTGGTGAAATGGGCAGACACATGGCAGATGAATGTTAACGCTGAGAAGTGCAAAGTGATATATTGTGGTCGGAAGAATGAGGAGAGGCAATATAAACTAAATGGTACCATTTAATGGGGCCGATTATTTCCTTTTATCGGCTCCCTCTGGAGATCACTGGCCCCGAAACTGCTCACAATGCTCTCCACTGCAATTTGTTAACCAGCTCTAAATGATACAATTTTAAAGAGGGTGCAGGAACAGGGACACATGGGGTGCGTGCACACAAACCTTTGAAGGTGGCAGGTCAAGGTGAGAAGGCTTTTAAAAATAATTTGGGATCCTTTCTTTTATTAATAGATGAATAGAGCATAAAAGCAAGGAAAGTATGCTACACATTTAAAAAGCACTGGCGAGGCCTCAGCTGGAGTATTGCGTTCAATTCTGGGCACCACGCTTTAGGAAAGAAGTCAAGACCTTCGAGTGAGTGCAGAATTGATTTACTGGAATGTTACCAGGGATGGGGCACTTCATTTATGCCAAGATACTAGAGAAGCTGGGATTGTTCTCCTTAGAGCAGAAAACTTCAAGAGGAGATTTCATAGAAATGTTCAAAATTATGAATGGTTTTGATAGAGATAAAAAGGAAAAATCTTATAAAGTCTCATTAAAAGTGATGAAATTTTGCCAGGTGCAGATGAGGATCGAACCTGACCCCAAGACCGCTTGATTTCTCGATTCAAACCTTTTAGTTCCTTGATTCGAAAGTGGGCGGTGGACACGCGAAACTGTTGCCTTATCCTAACTGTGCGTGGTATTTAAAAGTACTCACGTTTTTGGCTCAGCTTCACTCGTATGTGCCTCCCGTCCGTGTGGATCCTGTTCGTGATGCCAATTGTTGTGGACTATTTTAAATCAACGCCCGTCACAAGGTTTTAGATTGATGGTCAAGTCGTCTTTATTGCACGCATGGGGAAACAGTCTGCTCTGTCTTAGCCTGACCTTTCCAGATTGTTACAGAGAACACTACGATTTTATACATCACAATAAGCATGGCCACCTCATGTTAAATTCATTCCTGCCACCTGATCGGATCTTGACCTGCATGCACCTTCAAGGATTGGTTACGAATCTTAATATAAACATGTATAAGCTGCCTCTTCAATGAATCATTCAAACTGCTGAATGCCAATTAAAAGATACGTTGGAATGTAACCTAAGTAATAACGTTCTTATGGGCAGTTGAAATGCTGGACGTTTGTCTCCATTTAATTGTTTTATATGTCTCCAAAGGTCAGCTATCTTTGACCGCATCTTTATGAATGTGGTCTTTCATGGTAGTCCCTGTCTTCCTTATACTATTCAGTGAAACTACCAGCGATGTCAGTTTAACTCTTTCCCAACTGCAATGGGTACAGGGTTATTGACTATGGGAATTGTGTGTAATCTGTCAATGACCCTGCATTGTGAGTATAAGTCACTGACCTTGGGCCTTGTGTGTATAGAATCACTGACCCCGGGCATTGTTGGTACACTGGGCATTGTGGGTAATGGGTCACTAACCCTGAAATGTAGGTATAGGTCACTGACACTGGGCATTATGGGTATAGAATCACTGACCCGGGGCATTGTTGGTACAGGGTCAGTGACACTGGGCATTGTGGGTAATGGGTCACTATCCTTGAATTGTGGGTATAGGTCACTAACCGTGGGCATTGTGGGTATAGAAACACTGACCCGGGTCATTGTGGGTACGGGGTCACTGACCATGGCATTGTGGGTACAGTGTCACTGACGTTGCGCATTGTGGGTAGATAGACACTGACGCTGGGCATTATGGGTACAGGCTACTGACCATGGGCATCGTGGGTTTTGGTCACTGACCCCGGGCATTGTGTGTACAGGGTTACTGACCCTGGGCATTGTGGATACAGAGACACTGACCCTGGGCATCGTGGGTTTAGGGTCACTGACCCTGGGCATTGTGGGTGCAGGGTCAGTGACACTGGGCATTGTGGGTAATGGGTCACTTCCCCTGAATTGTGGGTACAGCTCACTGGCCCTGGGCACTGTGGGTACAGGTACACTGACCATTGGTATTGTGGGTACAGGGGCACTGCCCATGGGCATTGTGGGTACTGAGTCACTAACAATGAGCATTTTGGGTACAGGGTCACTTACACTAGGCATTGTGGGTACAGTTTCATTGGCCCTGGGAATTTTGGGTACAGTTTCACTGGCCCTGGGCATTGTGGGTACAGGATCACTGACCCTGGGCATTGTGGGTACAGAGTCACTGACCCTGGGCATTGTGGGTACAGGATTACAGGCCCTGAGCATTGTGGGTGCAGGGTCACTGACACTGGGCATTGTGGGTACAGGGTCACTGACCCTGGGCACCGTGGTTACATGGTCACTTACCCTGGGCTTTGTGGATACAGCGTCACTGTCCCTCAGCACTGTGGGTACAGGGTTACTGCCCCTGAGCATTGTTGGTTTAGGGTCACTGACTCTGGGCATTGTGAGTTTATTGTCACTGAACGTGGGCATTAATGGTTTAGTTTCACTGGATAGACACGAGGGGTTGAATAGCCTCCGCCTGTTCTTCTGCTTCGATGTTTTCAGATTTGCAACAAATCTGTACATTTTGACTGTTAATGTTAATTGCACCGCTCGCTCCATAAATAAATGTTAAAGTGCAGGAACTGAAAAGAGCTCCCATCATTTTTCCAGCCCACGATCTCTTTAACTGTTAATGTTAATTCCACCGCTCGCTCTGTTAATAAAACTTAAAGTGGGGGACTGACAAGAGCTCCCGTCCTGTTTCCAGCCCACGATCTCTTTAACTGTTAACAATCTCCCGGGCTGGAAAATAATCCCACCCAGGCCTCAGTAACTGCTGCAGAGATTTCAGCAATCCTGTCCCTCGTGTATTTCCCACATTTTAAAATTTCCCAATTCTTCGAGGGGTGTTTGGGAACAGGGGTGAAATCCTTGGTTAAAACCCGACCATTTAATTCTGGAGAAATCCATCTGTTGTTCCTATTTCCTGGTGTTTTTTGTCAGTAATAACTTGTGGGAGCGGAATTGGAATCCAGTCCGCTGTTTGTTCCATCCGCTGTTCCTGTTCTCTCTCGATGTCTCTAAAAGATGATTCACTGTTTGTATCGGGAATCGAGATCCGATCAGTCCTGTGATGGACAGGCCTGTTGAGTATTACAAGCATTATCTATTTTTATTTCACGTTAGAATCCGTCTCTGAAACACGGAGACACAGGGACTGCTGCTCAATCTGCTACAGGGACACTTCCATGAGCCGCTGAAACGTTTGACAAATAACTAACCTCAGACAGAAGCAAAATACAGCAGATGCGGGAAATCGGAAATAAAAAAAAAAATGCTGGAAACTCTTGGCAGCTCAGGAAATGTGTTCTGATGAAAGGTCATGGACATAAATCGTTAACTCTGTTTCTCTCTCCACAGATGCTGCCTGGCCTGCTGAGTATTTCCAGTATTTTCAGTTTTTATAAATAATTAACCTCCCGGTCTCCCGAAGTGGAAACATTGTCCGTTCTGAGTTTCGAGCTGCAAAACTGACTCAAATGTCGTCCGAATCCCTGTCTGTAAAAGTTGTGTAATAATGTTCATAAAACCAATCATTAGAAAGGCTTAAAGCCTTGGTTCACGTTAACTCTGATTACCCTAAAGAGCAAAGAGATTAAAAGAAAACCGCCGAGAGCCTCGTCAGAGAATCATACAATAATACAACAACAGCAGCTTGCATTTATGTAGCGCCTTTAACAAAGTAAAACATTCCAACTCGCTTCACAGGAGCGGTTTCCAACACAATGTGGTACCGAGCCACATAAGGAGATATTGGGGCCGATGGGCAAAGGTTGGTCAAAGAGGGGGTTTGAAGGAGCGTCTTGGAGGAGGAAAGAGAGGTGGAGAGGCGGAGAGGTTTAGGGAGGGATTTCCAGAGCTTAGGGCCGAGGCAGCTGAAAGCACGGCCGCCAATGGTGGAGCGATTAAATTGGGGATGTGCAAGAAGCGAGAATTGGAGGAGCGCAGAGATCTCGGAGGGTTGTAGGGCTGGAAGAGGAGAAAACTTAAAAATGTCAAATTAAATGTCACAAAATCGCCCCAGGCGCAGTTGTGGGTCGAAACCCATGACGTTTAGTTTACAAGACAGATGCCTTACCACTTGGCCACCACGCCGTGTATCAGAATTTCACTTGAGCTTCATTGGTACCGAACCCCGAATTATTTCAATCAGCTTGAAACAGAACAGGCACTTGTATACAGAAATAAAATTAGATAGTAGAGCCGCCAAATAACTGCCTCATTTACATGAATCATTTAATAAAACCTTTCAGAGAATCAGAGAGTCATACATCACAGAAGGAGGCCATTTGCCCCGTCGTGCTCTTGAAAGAACAATCCAATTATTCCCAGCTCTTTCCCCATACCCCTGAAAATTTTTCCAATTCAAGTATTTATCCAATTCCCTTTTGCAAGTTACTACTGAATCTGCTTCCACCACCATTTCAGGCAGAACATTACAGATGATAAGAACTCGCAATGTTAAAAAATCTCCTCATCTCCCCTCTGGATCTTTTGCCAATTACATTCAATCTGAGTCCTCTGTTGTCCTCTGGGTGTTGCCAGGAATGGAGAATTTTGGCCCTGAGGAAAGATTGGATAGGCTGGAGTTGTTTTCTTTGGAACAGAGGAGGTGGAGGGGAGACTTAATTGAGGTGTATAAAATAATGAGAGGCCGAACTAGAGTGGATAGGAAGCACCTATTTCAGTTAGCTGAGAGGTCAATAACAAGGAGGCATAGATTTAAAGTAATTGTTAGAACGATTAGAGGAGAGTTGAGGAGAACTTTTTTCATCCAAAGGCTGGCGGGTGTCTGTAACTCATTGTCTGAAATGCTGGTAGAGGCAGAATCACTCACCATATTTGAAAAGTACTTCGATATGCACTTGATGTGCCGTAAACTGCAAGGCTATGGGCCAACAGTTGGAAAGTGGGATTAGGCTGGATCGCTCTTTCGACCCGAGCCGATGCCCTCCTTCTGTGCCGTACATTTCTAAGGTTCTATGATTCTAACAGGTAATGAGTTCTCCGAGGTGTCCTGGGCATATCTGTGTCCAACAGCCAACAGCACTAGTGGGATCTTGCTGTGTAGAAATTGGCTGCCATGTTTTCCTACATTATAAGCAGTGAGTATGCTTCAAAAAGTACTTCATTTTCTGTAAAGCAATTTAACAAAATTGCCATTCATGGGATGTGGGTGTCGCTGGAAAACCATCATTTATTGCACAGCCCTAATTGCCCTTGAGAAGGTGGTGCTGAGTGCCTTTTTGAACCACTGCAGTCCGTGAGGTGAAGGTACGCACAGTGCTGTTAGGGAAAGTGTTCCCGGATTTTGACCCAGCGACAATGAAGAAACATCGATATATTTCAAGGTCAGGATGGTGCATGCCTTGGAGGTGGTGGTGTTCCCATGCACTAACAGCTTTTGTCCTTCTATGAGATACAGGTCGTGGTTTTGGGAGGTGCTGTGGAAGAAGCTTTGGCACTTGTGTAGCGCGATTGTAACTTTCCACGTATCAGCCCAAGCCTGAATGTTGTCCACGTCTTGCTGCATGCAGGCCAGGATTGCTTCATTATCTGATGAGATGAGAATGGAACCATTGCTGACCATCCCCACTTCTGATCTTATGATAGAGGGAAGGTCATTGATGGAGCAGGTGAAGATTAACTCCTGGAGTGATGTCCCGGTGCTGACATGATTGACCTCCAACAACCACAAGCATCTTCCTTTATGCTAGGTATGTCTCCAGCAGTGGCGTTTCCACGCCCCGCCCCCCGCGTCCCCGCAGAAATTACATTGACTTCAATATTACTCGGGCTCCGTGATGCAACACTTGGTCTAATGCTGTTTTGATGCTAAGAGCAATCACTCTCAGCTCGCCTTTAGAATTGAGCTCCTTTCTCCATGTTAGGATCAAGGATGTAAAGAGGTCTGGGACCTAGTGGTCCCGTCGGGACACAAACTGAGCATTGGTGAGCAATTGGGATGTCCCAAAGTCGTGAAAAGTGCTTTAGGAGTGCGAGTTCTCTTTTAACTATTTAGAAACGACTAACACTTGCGTGATGATTATTTGTAGGAACAGATGGTCATCGAGCTGGGTGCTCTTGTGCACCAGTCGCTGAAGGTAAGCATGCAGGTGCAGCAGGCGGTTAAGAAGGCAAATGGTATGTTGGCCTTCGTAGCAAAAGGGTTCGAGTACAAGAACAAGGATGGCTTGCTGCAGTGGTACAGGGCCTTGGTGAGACCGCACCTTAAATATTGTGTGCAGTTTTGGTCACCTTACCTGAGGAAGGACGTTCTTGCCATGGAGGGAGTGCAGCGAAGATTCACCAGGCTGATACCTGGGATGGCAGGAATGGCGTACGAGGAGAGATTGTGTCAATTGGGCTTATACTCACTGGAGTTTAGAAGATTGAGAGGGGATCTCATCGAAACCTATAGCATTCTGTCAGGTCTGGACAGAGTAGATGCAGAAAGGATGTTTCTGATGGCCGGGGAGTCCAGAACCAGGGGTCATAGTCTAAGGATAAGGGGTAAGCCATTTAGGACTGAAATTAGGATGAATTTCATCACCCAGAGAGTGGTGAACCTGTGGAATTCTCTGCCACAGAGGGCGGTGGAGGCCAGTTCATTAAATATATTCAAGAAAGAGTTGGATATATTTCTGGAGGCTAAAGGGATCAAGGGATATGGGGAGAAGGCAGGGACAGGTTACTGAATTTGGATGATCAGCCATGATCTCATTGAATGGCGGAGCAGGCTCGAAGGGCCGAATGGCCTACTCCTGCTCCTATCTTCTATGTTTCTATGTTTCTATGTTAACCCCACCTTCCCCTCCCCACAGAACCTGCCAGGGTGTACCAACATGGCCCGTTTATAAATGTTGATATTAAATAAATGGTTCCTTCTATACTCATTAATGACTTAGAAAACACAATACAGAGCCAAATATCCACGTTTGCCAATGTTGCAAAGGTTGGTGGTACGGTAAGGCGTGTAGGGAGCAGCATATAATTACAAAGATAAATAGATAGATTAAGTGAATGGGCAAAACAGTGGCTGATGGATTTCAACGCAGGTAAGTATGCAGTCATTCATTTTAGACCAAAATAGCAGACCCGATTATTAATTACATGGTGCACAGCTCGGAACAGCGGAGTTCCAAAGTGATTTCGGCTCCATGTTCACAGACCACTAAAATGTAGCAGTAAGGTACAGAAATAATCAAAAAATCTCACAGCATGTTAGGCTGTATAACGAGGGGCTAGAAAATATAGGAGAGGAAGTTATTCTACGGGTATACAGAGATCTGGTTAGACCACATCTGGAGTTCTGTGTACAGCTCTGGGCACCGTCCGATAAAAGGATAGATTGACCTTGGAGGAAGTGCGGTGCACATTCACCAGAACGTTACCAGCGCTCCAATGGTTAACATATGAGGAGAGATTACATAAACTGGGCTTGTATTTCCTGGAATATAGAAGGTTGTGGCATTTGATTGAGGTTTTTAAGGTTTTGAAACGCATTGATAAGGTAGATAGAGAGAATACTTTTTTTGCCATTGGTGGGGGAGGCTAGGACAAGGGGACAGAATCGAAAAATCAGAGGCAGGCCATTCGGGAAAGAAGTTAGGAAGCATTACTTCACACGAAGGTTGGTAGCAGTGTGGAACTCTCTCCCACAAAATAGCAGTACATGCCATCTCTGCTAAACCTGCGTTAAAATGATATGCAGTCAGTGCAGATGGATGGAGTTAAGACGCAGCTCAGCCATGAAGTAATTGAATGGCGAATAGGCTCGAGGGGCTGAATGGACTCTTCCTGTTGCTATGTTCAGAACACCAATGTAAATGAAGAAACGCTGTTTGAAGGGTTCAATTGGCTTCTTATCAAAATATGCATTGGTTTTACTTTCAATCGCCATTGGCTAAGCATCTACCTGAAGTGGAAGATCGAACCTACGCTGACAAACGTCCATTAGATACTAAGCCCAACACGTTAGCTACGCGGTGTCTTCGGCTGAGAGGCAAATAATAGGCGAGGAATCTTCGTTCTTTTCGGCATACTCTCATGGGATCCGAAGCCCCGGTTTAAAGTCTTACTAGAAAGACGGCACCGCCGACAGTGCAGCACTCCCTCAGTACTGCAATGGAGTGTCAGCCTGGATTATGTGCTCAAGCCTCTGGATCATTCTGTGTCTGTTTAAACCGGCAGCACTCACAGTCCCGGATCTTTCCCTTTTTTGAAAAGTAGAGCGATTTCAGCTTGGATGACCGAATTGTTCAGTTTAACAAAATGCGGCGTGGTTCGTCCGGGGTTTGAACGTGGTACCGCTCGCATTTTAAACCGTGAAAATCCCAAAGCAACAATCAATGCCCCTAGACCAATGAGCCGCCGATGCTAATCATCTATTTGCATTGAGTTTCACTGCGCTGGTCCGAACCCAGCTCGCAGAGGACTTGTTTATTCAGTTGAAATATGTTTATCCTTTACTCAATCCACTTCATTTTTCGAACAGCTTCCTTGAATCTGATCACAATTCTCCCCATAAAAAGAGATTTAGTAGCATCAGCAGCCGTGTGGCCTCATGGCTAAGGCATCTGACTTCGGCTGCGAATTCTTCAGTTATCAAAAGATTGCAGGTTCGAGTTCTGTCACGGTCATTTAATTATCTGGGCACACTTTTTCCATTCTGAATCTGGCTTCAAACCGACCATTTTTGAAAGTCCCTCACCTGAAGTAACATTAAGCTAATTGTACATTTTCAACATTGTAGATATGTGTGCACGGACAGGATAAGTGGTGAAGTTGACTTTCTTTCAGGGTATTTCTGCTTAGATGCAAAAAGCAGGAAATGGAATGTCTGAGAGCGCTGCATCGGTGAGACGGGTTGGCCGAGAGGTTAAGGCAATGGACTGCTAAAACAGTAGGTGAGACGAGATTGGGATTCAAAGCCCCGCGTGCAGCGCAAAATGGCATTAGCAGTCCATTGCCTTACCCTCTCGGCCACCTCGTTGCAGAAATGCACCGCGTTCAGCCTTTCCCTTTCCTGC
Organism: Somniosus microcephalus; assembly: GCF_052327205.1. Taxonomy (NCBI): domain Eukaryota; kingdom Metazoa; phylum Chordata; class Chondrichthyes; order Squaliformes; family Somniosidae; genus Somniosus; species Somniosus microcephalus. Next base: position 21,928,258 of record NW_028225179.1, on the reverse strand, counting down.
GTTTTGCATCTAAACAGAAATACACTGAAAGCACTTTGCGTCCAAGAATAAACCGAGCATCGTACATTTTCTGCATTGCAGATCTGTGTGCACGGGCAGGATAAGCGGCGAAGTGGACTTTCTTTCAGGGTATTGCTGCTTAGATGCAAAAAGTAGGAAATGGAACGCCTGAGAGCGGTGCGTGGGCGCGACGAGGTGGCCGAGAGGTTAAGGCGATGGGCGGCTAATCCATTGTGCGCTACACGCGTGTGTTCGAATCTCATTCTCGTCGTAACTGGGGTACATGTTTGATGCTGATACACTTTCACAGCATTTCACTGAATCTTGCTTAAAATAGGCTTTGAAAGACAAATCCATCAAAACTGCACTGGTGCTTCTGGTGTGTGCCCTTGCATTGCTCACATCTTGTTAAAATTATAAGAGACCACTGGAATTCTTCAACTATTTGAATGAAGGTGGAGCAAAGATCGAGAATTGGAGATTGGGAACCCTCTCTTCCTTCCTCTGAGATTGGCACCGAATGAAAGACTAGCGGCAACAGAGACAAATGATTAGGGAGCTGAAACATAAATTTCTCCTTTAGGAGGCAAGGTAATTTCAAAAATATTGATCAAACTATATGTCGAGATTTTCTGTTTTAGCATCTTTGGTTGAGAGATAAATAATGGGCGAGAAATCCTTGCTCTTTTCGTCATTCTCTCATGGGATCCGAAGCCCCGGTTTAAAGTCTTACTTGAAAGACAGCACAGCCGACAGTGCAGCACTACCTCAGTAATGCACTGGAGTGTCAGCCTGGATTATGTGCTCAAGTCTCTGGAGTGGGGCTTGAGTTTGCTACCGCTGAGCCACGGCTGACACCAAAACTCAGTTCATTTGGCTGGAGTGAAATGACGGAGATAAAGGGAAAAATGATAATGGAGTAAACTTTCAACTTGGCACCGTAGAATAAACCGGGCATCATAATCGGCCACCATTTATAGAAACTGCCTGATTTATGTTTCCAGCGATTTCAGAAGGAATGATAATCAGGTGCATCGGTGAGACGAGGTGGCCGAGAGGTTAAGCCGTTGGACTGCTAATCCATTGTGTGCTGCACGCGTGGGTTTGAATTCCAACTTCGTCTTTACTGTGTTACATGTTTGATGCTGATACACGTTCCAAGTATTATCACTGAATCTTACTTGAAATGCAATTTCGTGAAAACTGCACTGGTGTTGCTGGACTGTGCCGCTGCATTGCTAATATCTTGTTAAAATTGAAGCATTCCAATGGAATTCCTCAGCTACCTTGAAATAAGGTGGAGCAGAGATCGCGAATCGAAGATTGAGAACCCTCTCTTTCTTCTTCTGAGATTGGCACCGAATGAAAGACTAGCGGCAACAGATGCAAATGATTACGGAGCAGAAACATAAATTTTCTCATGGGATCTGAAGCCCCAGTTTAACGTCTTACTAGAAAGACGGCACTGCCGACAGTGCAGCACTACCTCAGTACTGCCCTGGCGTGTCAGCCTGGATTATGCACTCATGTCTCTGGAGTGAGGCTTGAGTATGCTACCGCTGAGCCATGGCTGACACCAAAACTCAGTTCATTTGGCTGGAGTAAAATGACGGAGATAAAGGGAAAAATGATAATGGAGTAAACTTTCAACTTGGCGTCCAAGATGAAACCGGGCATCTTTTCCTCAATCCACTTCTTTTTTCGAGCAGTTTCCTTGAACCTGCTCACAATTCGCCCCATAAAAAGCGATTCAGAGGCAGCAGTGGCCGCATAGACTAATGGATGAGGCGTCTGACTTCGGTTGCAAATTCTTCAGTTATCAGAAGATTGAAGGTTCAAGTCCTACAAAGGTCGTTTAATTATCTGGGCGACACTTTTTATATTCTGAATCTGGCGTGAAACCGGCCATTTTTGACAGTCCCTCATCTGAAGTAACGGAAGGCCTGTTGCTTACATTAAGCTGATTGTACATTTTCAACATTGTAGATCTGTGTGCACGGGCAGGATAAGCGGTGAAGTTGAATCTCTTTCAGGGTAGTTCTAATTAGATGCAAAAAGCAAGAAATGGAATGTCTGAGAACATTGCGTCAGTGAGACGAGGTGGCTGAGAGGTTAAGGTGATGGCCTGCTCATCCATTGTGTCTCTGCACGAGAGAGTTCGAATCCCATTCTCGTCGTTACGGCATTACATGTTTGATGATGATGCACTTTCTACACATTTCACTGAATCTTACTTGAAATGCAATTTCGTGAAAATTGTACTGGTGTTGCTGGTCTGTGCTCCTGCATTGCTCATATCTAATCAAAAAATTTCTCAAGCCACCTTGAATGAAAGTGGAGTATGAGATCGCGAATCGGAGATGGAGAACACTTTTTCCCTTCCTCTGAAATTGGCACCGAATGAAAGACCAGAGGCAAATGATTAGGGAGCAGAAACATAAATTTCTCCTTTGGGGGCAATTTAATTTCAAAAATATTTATCTAACTTAATGACGAGATTTTCTGTTTTTGGGGCTTTGGTTGAGAGATAAATAATGCGTGAGAAAGCCTCGTTCTTTTCAGCATTCTCTCATGGGATCTGAAGCCCCAGTTTAACATCTTACTAGAAGGACGGCACTGCCGACAGTGCAGCACGACCTCAGTACTGCCCTGGAGTGTCAGCCTGGATTATCCACTCAAGTCTCTGCAGTGAGGCTTGAGTATGCTACCGCTGAGCCACAGCCGACACCTAAACTCAGTTCATTTGGCTGGAGTAAAATGACGGAGAGAAAGGGAAAAATGATAATGGAGTAAACTTTCAACTTGGCGTCCAAGATTAAACCGGGCATTGTTTTAGAAACAGCCCGATTTATGTTGCCATAGATTTCATAAGCTTTGAAAATCAGGACTGTCTGTAATGGGCGGGGTCGCGGTCAGTTGCGAATCATTCTGGGTCTGTTTAAACCGGCAGTGCTCACAGTCCCGGATCATTCTGTGTCTGTTTCAAATGGCAGAGCTCACAATCTCCGATCATGCTGTTTATTTAGAAGCAGAGCGATTTCAGTTTTGATGACCGAGTTGTTGAATTTAACAAAATGTGTCAGGGCTCGTCCGGGATTTGAACCCGCGACCTCTCGCAGTTTAATCGTAAAATACCCAAAGCGAAAATCATACCCCTAGACCAACGAGCCGCCGATGTCATTTCCCATTTGCATTGAGTTTCACTGCGCTGGTTCGAATCCAGCTCACAGAGGACCTGTTTATTCAGTTGAAATAGTTTTATCTTTTCCTCAATCCACTTCTTTTTTCCAGCAGTTTCCTTGAACCTGCTCACAATTCGCCCCATAAAAAGTGATTCAGTAGCATCTGCGGGCGCATAGACTAATGGATAAGGCGTCAGACTTTGGTTGCAACTTCTACAGTTATCAGAAGATTGAAGGTACAAGTCCTATAAATGTTGTTTAATTATATGGGCGACACTTTTTATATTCTGAATCTGGCGTGAAACCGGCCATTTTTGACAGACCCTCATCTGAAGTAATGGAAGGCCTGTTGCTTACATTAAGCTGATTGTACATTTTCAACATTGTTGATCTGTGTGCACGGGCAGGATGAGCGGTGAAGTTGAATTTCTTTCAGGGTAGTTCTAATTAGATGCATAAAGCAAGAAATGGAATGTCTGAAACCATTGCATCGGCGCGACGAGGTGGCCGAGAGCTTAAGGCCGATGGACTGCTAATACATTGTGCTTTTCACGCGTGGGTTCGATTCTCATTCTCGTCGTTACTATATTACACGTTTGATGCTGATGCATTTTCCAAGCATTTCACTGAATATTACTTGAAATACAATTTCGAGAAAATTGCACTGGTGTTGCTGGTCTGTGTCCCTGCATTACTCATATCTTGTTAAAATTAAAATATTCCAAGAAATTCCTCAACCCACCTTGATTGAAAGTGGAGATGAGATCGTGAATCGGAGACTGAGAACACTCTCTTCCTTCTTCCTTCCTCTGAGATTGGCACCGAATGAAAGACTAGCGGCAACAGAGGCAAATGATTAGGGAGCAGAAAGATAAATTTCTCCTTTGGGGGCAATTTAATTTCAAAAATATTTATCAAACTTAATGACGAGATTTTCTGTTTTAGGGTCTTTGGTTGAGAGATAAATAATGCGCGAGAAATCCTCGTTCTTTTCAGCATTCTCTCATGGGATCTGAAGCCCCAGTTTAACATTTTACTAGAAAGACGGCACTGCCGACAGTGCAGCACGACCTCAGTACTGCCCTGGAGTGTCAGCCTGGATTATGCACTCAAGTCTCTGGAGTGAGGCTTGAGTTTGCTACCGCTGAGCCACGGCTGACACGTAAACGCAGTTCATTTGGCTGGAGTAAAATGACGGAGAGAAAGGGAAAAATGATAATGGAGTAAACTTTCAACTTGGCGTCCAAGATTAAACCGGGCATCGTTATAGAAACAGCCCGATTTATGTTGCCATAGATTTCATAAGCTTTGAAAATCAGGCCTGTCTATAATGGGCGGGGTCGCGGTCAGTTGCGAATCATTCTGGGTCTGTTTAAACCGGGAGTGCTCACAGTCCCGCATCATTCTGTGTCTGTTTGAAATGGCAGAGCTCACAATCTCGGATCATGCCGTTTTTTTAGAAGCAGAGCGATTTCAGCTTTGATGACCGAGTTGTTGAGTTTAACAAAATGTGTCGGGGCTCGTCCGGGATTTGAACCCGGGACCTCTCGCATTTTAATCGTGAAATGCCCGAAGCGAGAATCATACCCCTAGACCAACGAGCCGCCGATGTCGTCCTCCCATTTGGATTGAGTTTCACTGGGCTGGTGCGAATCCAGCTCACAGAGGACCTGTTTATTCAGTTGAAATATTTTTATCCTTTCCTCAATCCACTTCTTTTTTCAAGCACTTTCCTTGAACCTGCTCACTCGCCCCATAAAAAGAGATTCAGTGGCATCACTGGACGCATAGACTAATGGATAAGGCGTCTGAATTCGGTTGCATAATTCTTCAGTTATTTGAAGGTTCAAGTCCTACAAAGGTCGTTTAATTATCTGGACGACACTTTTTATATTCTGAATCTGGCGTGAAACCGACCATTTTTGACAGTCCTCACCTGAAGTAACGGAAGGCCTGTTGCTTACATTAAGCTGATTGTACATTTTCAACAATGTAGATCTGTGTGCACGGGCAGGATAAGCGGTGAAGTTGAAAGTCTTTCAGGGTTGGGATCGCATCCTCGTTGTTACTGTGTTACATGTATTTAAAAAAAAAAAATTAATCATTGATGGTATTTGGGCGGCGCTGGCTAGGCCTGCATTTAGTGGCCATCCCTAATTGCCCTTGAGAAGATGGTGGTGAGCAGTCTTCTTGAACTGCTGCAGTCCATATGGTGTAGTTACACCCACAATGCTGTTAGGAAGGGATTTCCAAGATTTTGGCCCAGCGACAGTGAAGGAACGGCGATACAATTCCAAGTCAGGATGGTGTGTGGCTTGGAGGGGAACTTGTAGGTGGTGATGTTCCCATGCGTCTGCTGCCCTTGTCCTTCTAAGTGGTAAAGGTCGCGGGTTTGGAAGGTGCTGTTGAAGGAGCTTTGGCGAGTTGCTGCAGTGCATCTTGTAGACGGTACACACTGCAGCCAAAGTGCGCCAGTGGTGGAGGGAGTGAATGTTGAAGGTGGTGGATGGAGTGCCAATCAAGCGGGCTGCTTTATCCTGAATGGTGTGGAGCTTCTTGAGTGTTGTTGGAGCTGCACTCATCCAGGCAAGTGGAGAGTATGCCATCACACTCCTGACTTGTGCCTTGTAGATGGTGGAAAGGCTTTGCGGAGTCAGGAGGTGAGACACACGCCGCAGAATTCCCAGCCTCTCGCCTGCTCTTGTAGCCACAGTATTTATATGGCTGGTCCAGTTCAGTTTCTGATCAATGGTATCCCCCAGGATGTTGATAGTGGGGGATTCAGCGATGGTAATGCCATTGAATGTCAAGGGGAGATGGTTAGAGTGTCGCTTGTTGGAGATGGTCATTGCCTGGCACTTGTGTGGTGCGAATGTTACTTGCCACTTGTCAGCCCAAGTCTGAATGTTGTCGAGGTCTTGCTGCATATGGACACGGACTGCGTCGGTATCTGACGAGTCTCGAATGGTGCTGAACTGTGTGCAATCATCAGCGAACATCCCCACTTCTGACCTTATGATGGAGGGAAGGTCATTGATGAAACCGCTGAAGATGTTTTGGCCTAGGACACTGCCCTGAGGAACTCCTGCAGTGATGTCATGTGATTGAGATGAATGACCTCCAACAACCACAGTCAACTCCGTTTGTGCAAGGTATGATTCCAACCAATGGAGAGTTTTCCCCTTGATTCCCATTGACTTCAGTTTTGCAGGTTTCTCTGGTTGTGTTTATCTTTCATTCTTCATCTATGAGCTGTTTCTGAATCCGTGAGTTTGTGCTGCTTTGTGGGTGAGCGGCAGACATGTAGACATGTGCTGTTCGCTCTCCCAGATTGAGAATGTGGAAAATGTGGAGCAGTCTTCTGAAAACAAGCGGATTTACATATTTACCTCACAGTTTCTGCACATCTGGGACTGAATTCCCGCTTTTAATTATAAAATCGCGGAATTTTTAACAGTTATTATTTTAAATCTTCTGCAATGTCGCCAAACTGAGGGAATTGGGGATTTTTGATTCAAGAGCGGGGGCTCATCCGGGATTTGGGTCCTCGCCTCTCGCTTTTAAATCAATGGATTTTTCTGTGCGAGAATCATACCGCTAGACGCTATCTTTCAATGTCTCACGTCTCTGTGTCTTGTCTCTCTGTGTTTTCCACTGATGGACGTCTCAGGCTTCCTTCAACTGCCAAGTCTGATCTAACCTGCCGCACCAGCAGGAAAGGGTAAAGAAAGAAACAATGACTGAGACGGCAGGGAACGTCTTTAAAAAGTGAAATTCGAATTTTCAGACCGAAACCGGTGAAGTAAGGATGATATTGTTGACTTGAAATATTTCGGGTACCACTTGATATTGCGGTACATTATATAGGAACTCGAGATTGGAAGGACAGAAGCAGTCTGAAAGAAATCATACACCTTCGTTTACCAGCGGCTTGTTTGTCTCGGAGTTTGAATCTCGTTCGAGGGGTTTCATTGGTTTCTATGGGAGAGGTTCCCAGGTTCAAATGATGTCTTTGTACAGTTGCAGAATGTGCACAGATTGAAGCTGACATGATAATTGTTTACAACTCAACTGACCTCATTGGCGATTCTCAGTCCTTGAAAGACATCAATGTGGTTTTGCTTTAAAAGTTCATCACCAAAACCTGACTGAACAGCGACTCTGGCGGGACTCAAACCCTCAAATTTTAAATGACCTTTCACAACCATTACACTAGAAGTCCAATGCGCTACCCATTGTGCAACAAAGCCGATTACAGCTAGTGATTCTGAATCGGTGAGATTGAGCTTCTTTGTGGGCGACCGGGAGACTTGAAGATATGTTCAGATGATTTCCCTGTTAATAATTTCCAGCTCCGTCTTTTCCCAAAGTTTATACAAACGAATTAATGAGAGGATCAGATGCATCGCTCGGGGAAAATCGTCCACTAAACATTGAAAGCTGACAGTATTTATTGTGAGCGGTTTAGATTTACACTGGTATAAAAGTCGCTGCGATCTGGGCGTGATTCGAGCAGGCGGTCTTATGATCTGGAGTCAGCCGGGTTACCGAAATTCGGATTTCCAGCATCTGCAGTATTTTGCAATCGTCCCGAAATCCTGTTGCGTCTCAAATGTACACTCTCGGGAGCCACAAGCCTACATTTCGTTGTACTGCACTTGTGCACTAACAATGACAATAAAAGTTGATTTGATTTTGATTTGATTTGATTGATATAGGGTGGTATTTTAAGATACCACGTCATCAATTCTAATTGTGTGACACATGAAGGCTTTCAAACCCCCACCAGCTCCCGCGGGTTGTCGGACAGCCTTGAGAAGCAGCATTCCCTATCAGCACCCGTATCCCACTTGCTTCTGCCGCCTGCTGCCAGGAATCTGCAACAAATCCAATTGCAGAGACAGGGCGCAAAGAATCATCAGGGAAACAGGCATGAACTCCAAATCCAAATTAGCGGGACACGATCAGAGGGACAGCTAATGTTCTGGGGTGTGAACTTCGGTCAGAGCTGCAAACAAATAGGTGTAAGAGAGAGCGAATCTATTTCCTCTGTTGGGAAGGTCCAGCACAATGGGGCATAACCGTAAAATTAGAGCAACCCCGTTCTGTGATGATGTAAGGAAGCGCTTCTTCACACAGAGGGCAGTGGGAATCTGGAACTCTATTCCCGAAACACCTGTTCAGGCTGGGGGTCAATTGATAATTTCAAAATGAAATCGGTAGGTTTGTGTTCGGCGAGGATGTGAAGGTTTATGGAATCATCGCAGGTAGATGGAGTTCAGATACTGATCTACCATGATCTAATTCAATAGGGGAGCATGCTCGAGGGCCTGAATGGCCTCCTGCTGATTCTATGTTCCTATGACAGTAACAGGACAAAAACATCAACAGCTGCAAACATACGGCGCATTTTATTCATATTTAACAGCAAAAATATCCGTGTCGTGCGCAACTATGCTGTGGTCAGAAAAAATACGCGAAGCCGACGTGTGGCGCTGTGATCGTATCATGGTTAGTGCCCTGCATTCTGGCCGCAGTAACCTCGGTTCAAACTTAAATCACATCACAGCTCGCTTTGCATCTTCTGTCCTCTGCGGCACCTGCTAATGGAACAGACTGAAAAATCAATCTTTACGACATGAAAAATGATGTTTTGTTGGCGGTGAAAACCTATTCACTCCTTTTAAACCCCACGCTCTCACATGCCTGAGCTTGATGCTCCATAATTGAAACCCGCCTCTTCTCCCAGCTTTCCCTTCTTCAACAATCAGTAGCCGTTCTTTACTTGCCTCCTTACATTTCATTGTCACTTGCCTGCGGTATTACCTAAATCTAATATTCACTTTCATGTGGTTACGTGGTTAAGTTCTCTCTGCTACCACCGCGGTTCATGTGGGCACATGTCCCATTTGCACCAGTGTACAACCAGTCGATACACTTAGATCTGTGTGACCACTTGACAGATAAGTGCTGCGAAAGCAGGACTGGACTTTAGAAGGACAGCGGCCGGATTGTTCACGAAATTTCCTTAGAGAATCTTGTGATATCTTGTTAACTGAAGAAGTGGGTTTTGTTTTGATGCTGGCTGGCGCTTTTCCCAAATCTTTTGCAGTGCATGAGCGACAGGCAGCGCTACCTAGCTGCCAACGGGGGTTTAAATATGAGCTATTGGCCTGCTGTTATGTTGCAGTTAGATCGGAAGTGTTCTGTCTTAATCTTAACAAGTCTTTTGAAGTGTGTAATTGAAATAAATAGAGGATAAATGGAAAGATCGCTAGAGGGTGAAAGCAGCGATTACAGGAGGTTGGCCATAATTGAAATGTTTTTGAATGCCCGTGGCACGGGACCCTGTGTTCTTTATGAAGAGTGGGAGCAGGGATAAAGATTAACAGAAATAAAATGTACTGACTTGTTGCGAATCAGAAAACTGCACTGGTCTGTTATCGGTAAATGTTTGAAATTAAATTCATTTCCAAAGGATAAAGTTAACCCTTTCTTCCAGCTCCCTCATCATTTGCTTTTTCCGTTAATCTTTCAAGTGGTGTAAGAACATAAGAAGGTAAGAAATAGGAACAGGAGTAGGCCATTCGGCTCTTCGAGCCTGCCCTGCCATTCATTGAGATCTTGGCTGATTTCTGCCTCAAATCCATTCACCGGCCCTATCGGCATATCGCTTAATGCCCTTACTAGTCAGAAAACTATCGAATTCTATTCTGAATATACCCAATGAAAGAGCCTCCACATCCAACTGGGCTAGAGAATTCCAAATATCCACCACCCTCTGTGTGAAGAAATGTCTTCTCACCTCATTCCTAAATGGCCTACCCTTTATCCTGAGACTGTGGCCCCTGGTTCTAGACTCCCCAGCCTTGGAAAATATTCTCCCAGCATCCACCCTATAATAATATTGCATGCTCCAAAGAGATCCCCTCTCATTGTTCTGAATTCAAGAGAATATAGGCCTAGTTTACTCAATCTCTTCTCATAGGATGGTCCTGCCATCTGAGGAATCAAGTTCATGAATCTTCGATGCAGCCCCTCTATGGCAAGTATATGCTTCCATAGGAAAGGAGATCAAAATTGTACACAGTACTCCAGGTGTGGCCTCACCAATGCCCTATATATTTGGAGTAAGACTTCTTCACTCCTGTACCCAAACCTTCTTGTAATGAAGGCCCGCATACCAATTGCCTTCCTAATGACTTGCTGCACCTGCACATTAACTTTCAGTGACTGGTATACAAGGACACCCACGTCCCTTTGATCATCTGCATTCCCCAATTGTTCACCTTTCTGTTTTTTCGAACAAAGTGGATACCCTCACATTTATCCACATTATCTTCCATCTGCCATGTTCTAGCCCACTCACTGAGCCTGTATAGATCCCCTTGAAGCCTCCTCACTTCCTTTTCGCAATCGACCCTGTCACCTAGCTTTGTATCACCAGCAAATTTGGAAATGTTATATATAGTCCCCTCATCCAAATCATTGATATAGATGGTGAATAGGTGGGGCCCAAGCACCGATCCTTGTGGTACCCGACTAGTCAATGCCTGCCATCCTCAAAACGACCCGTTTATCCCTGCTCTTTGATTTATGTCTGTTAACCAGTGTAAAGCCCGTGTAGATTGGAGTTCGCTCTCAGATTTTCCCATCAACGTGAAAATGAAAAACGAGGAGGCGAGGATTGCCCTGAACAGCAGAGCTGGGCACTGACTCTATTTCGATTGGTGCAGGAGTTGTTCTGTTCCTCTAATATTTCCTTCACCTTGAAAAAGCCTGTTATAACTCACAGGCATTAATGGGCGGTTTTATTAAATGTTGGAGAGTTTCCATCAAATAGACTGGAATAAATCTGCAAAAAGACGAGGTTAGGACTGGAACTGATAAGATGTCGATCACAGAGTTAAAATCAAAGTCAGCCTCGTTGTCCAATGAGGCCGGAAGCCACGAACAAGGAGGAAGGGAATGAAGCAAGGAGGGAAGGAAGGGAGGAAGGAGGAAGGCGCTCTCGATTCCATCTTCTTTCCATTAGAGCTGGGTGAAGCATTAGGTTGAGAAATTGGGAGAATTTTAGCAAAGGGAGAGAAAATATCGTCTAACTTGGGGACTGTAACATTTTCAGGCCACGTATCTTCCAACTGGATTAACAGTCCTGGGACTTTAACCTCTCACCAACCTCGAACTAACATTATTATCCAAAAGGAGTCATCCAAAAGTCCTTTTTATTTCAGTATTTCTGTTTCCAAACGGTAGAAACAACCGTTAATAAAGGCCCTTTACAGCACGCATGTCCTGCCCGTCCTCCCAGATTGACAATGTGGAAAATGTGGAGCAGGCTTCTGGAAATAAATGGATTTACATATTTACCTCAGAGTTTCGGTACTTCTGGGACTGAATTCCTGCTTTAAATAATAAAATTGCCGTTTTCTTGCGATGTACTGAACACACGCTGATTTTCAGGCAGTTATTATTTGAAGACTTGTTGAAAATCTCCTGGCCGAGGAAAGTGCTTCTATTAAAGTATTGGGGCGCGTCCGGGATTCGAACCAAGTACCACTTGCACTTTAATTGATGTGAAGTCCCAAAACGTAAAACACACTTCCAAAGCAAAGAGCCACTAATCCTGCACAGAATGGTTAATCTCAGCAATGATAATTTCACATACATAAAGCAGATATTGTAGATCAGAGACAGCGTTAAGGGAAATTAGAGAAGCGTGCAATAAGGGCACAGCAGTTATCATGGGTGACTTTAATCTACATATAGATTGGGCTAACCAAATTAGTAACAATACTGTGGAGGAGGAATTCCTGGAGTGTTTACGGGATGGTTTCCTGCACCAATATGTCGAGGAACCAACCAGAGATCAGGCCATCTTAGACTGGGTATTATGTAACGAGAAAGGATTAATTAGCAATCTTGTTGTACGAGGCCCCTTGGGTCGGAGCGATCATAATATGATAGTCTGAGGCGCGAGTTGGGTAGGATTGATTGGAGAATGTCACTCAAATGTTGACGGTGGATATGCAATGGCAAACATTCATAGATGAACTACAGAATTTGTTCGTCCCAGTTTGGCATAAAAATAAAACAGAAAGGTGACTCAACCATGGCTAACAAGGGAAGTTAGGGATAGCATAAGATCCAAGGAGAGGATATATAAATTGGCCAGAAAAAGCAGTAAACCTGTGGATTGGGAGCAGTTTAGGATTCAACAAAGGGGGACAAAGGGATTAATTAAGAAGGGGAAAATAGAATATGAGAGTAAGCTTTCAGGGAACATAAAAACTGACTGTAAAAGCTTTTATAGATATGTGAAGAGAAAAAGATCGGTGAAGTCAAGCGTAGGTCCCTTGCAGTCAGAATCAGGGGAATTTATAATGGGGAACAAAGAAACGGCTGACCAATTAAATACATATTTTAATTCTTTCTTCACAAAGGAGGAAACAATAACATCCCAGAGATGTCGGGGAACAGAGGGTCTGACGAAAGGGAGGAACTGAAAGAAAGCAGCATTTGTAGGGAAATGGTGTTAGGGAAATTGATGAGATTGAAGGCCGATAAATCCCCAGGACCTGATAATCTACATCCTAGGGTACTTAATGAACTCGCCCAAGAAATAGTAGATGCATTGCTGATCATCTTCCAACATTTGATGGAATCTGGAACAGTACCCATGGATTGGAGGGTAGCTAATGTTACCCCACTATTCAAAAAAGGTGGTAGAGAGAAAACGGGGAAGCCTGAAATCGGTAGTGGGGAAAACGCTAGAGTCCATTATAAAAGATGTAATAGCATGGCACTTGGAAAACAGTGGCAGGATCGGACAAAGTCAACATGGATTTACAAAAGGTAAATCCTGCTTGACTAATCTACTGGAATTTTTTGAGGATGTAACTGGTAAAATAGATCAGGGAGAACCAGTGGATGTGGTGTATTTGGACTTTCAGAAGGCTTTCAATAAGGTCCCGCATAAGAGATTAGCGTGTAAAGTTAAGGCACATGGGATGGGGGCAAGGTATTGACTTGGATAGAGAACTGGTTGGCAGACAGAAAGCAAATAGTTGGAATAAACAGGTCTTTTTCCGAGTGGCAGGCAGTGTCTAGTGGGGTACCGAAGGGATCAGTCCTTGGACCCCAGCTATTCACAATATATATCACTGAGCTAGAAAAGGGAATTTGATGTAATATCTCCAAATTTGCAGATGACAAAAGCTGGGTGTGCGTGTGTGCTGTGAGGAGGATGCCGAGTAACTCTAGGATGATTTGGACAGGTTGGGTGATTGGCCAGAAGCATGGCAGATGCATCAATTCGTGGATAATTGCGAGGTTATCCACTTTGGTGGCAAAAATAGGAAGGCAGATTATTATCTGAATGGCAATAGATTGGGAGAAGGGGAAGTGCAACGAAACCTGGGTGTCCTCGTGCATCAGTCGCTGAAGGTACGCATGCAGGTGCAGCAGGCAGTTAAGAAGGCAAATTGTATGTTGGCCTTCGTAGCGAGAGGGTGTGAGTACAGGAACAAGGATGTCTTGCTCTAGTTGTACAGGGCCTTGGTGAGATCACATCTTGAGTATTGTGTGCAGTTTTTGTCAAGTTGTCTGAGAAAGGATGTTCTTGCCATGGAAGGAGTTCAGCGAAGATTCACCAGGCTGATACCTGGGATGGCAGGAATGACGTATGAGGAGAGATTGGGTCGATTGGGCTTATACTCGCTGGAGTTTAGAAGAATGAGAGGGGATCTCATTGAAACTTATAAAATTCTGACAGGACTGGACAGACTAAAGGCAGGAAGGATGTCCCCGATGATCGGGGAGTGCAGAACCAGGGGTCACAGTCTAAGGATAAGGGGTAAGCCATTTTGGACAGAAATGAGGAGGAATTTCTTCACCCAGAGTTTGGTGAACCTGTGGAATTCTCTACCACAGAAGGCAGTAGAGGCCAATTCAATAAATATATTCAAGAAGGAGTTGGATATATTTCTTAAGGCAAAAAGGATCAAGGGGTATGGGCAGAAAGCAGGGACCGGGTACTGAATTTGGATGATCAGCCATGATTGCATTGAATGGTGGAGCAGGCTCGAGGGGCGGAATGGCCTACTCCTGCTCCTATCTTCTATGTTTCTATGTTAAAACTCAAATATTGCTCAAATGCTTCAAAATGTGAATATGACATTAAATGTGTTTAAATACAGTGGGGGATTTAAATCAGATTCGGTGCCATTGGATTCCAAGGTGATCTTCCCTGTACGATAACAACTTCTCTTTTGACTCCACTCATTTCCTCCAAATCAAAGGTGTTGCTATGGGTACCCGCATGGGTCCTAGCTATGCCTGCCTTTTCGTGGGACATGTGGAACACTCTTTGTCCAGTCCTACTCGGGTCTCCTCCCTCACCAGTTTTTCCGGTACATTGATGACTGTATTGGTGCCGTTTCTTGCTCTCGCCCTGAACTGGACATTTTCATTCATTTTGCCTCCAATTTCCACCCTTCCCTCACCTTCACATGGTCCTTCTCCGAATCTTCCCTTCCCTTCCTCGACTTCTCGGTCTCCATCTCTGGGGATAGGTTGTTGACCAAAATTCACGACAAGACCATTGACTGCCACAGCTACCTGGACTTCAATTCCTCCTCACCCCGCCTCCTGTAAGGACTCTATTCCATTCTCCCAGTTTCTCCATCTCCGCCGCATCTGCTCCAATGGTGCCACCTTCCACCCCAGTACTTCCGACATGTCTTCCTTTTTCCAAAACCGAGTAATCCCCTCTACCTTGGTTGACACGGCCCTCGACCGTGTCCATTCTATCTCCCGCACTTCTGCCCTCACCCCTGCCCCTCCATCCCGGAACCATGATAGGGTTCCCTTGTCCTCACCTTTCACCCCACCAGCCTCCACATTCAATGGCTCATCCTCCACCACTTCCGCCATCTCCAACGTGATCCCACCACCAAACACATCTTCCTGTCACCTCCCCTTTCAGCATTCCCTAGGGACCGCTCCCTCCATGATACCCTAGTCCACTCCTCCATCACCCCCAACAACCCTTCCCCTTCACCCGGCACCTTCCCGTGCAAGTGCAGGAGATTCAATACCTGCCCTTATACCTCCCTCCTTCCCACTGTCCAGGGCCCCAAACACCCCTTCCAGGTTAACAGCGATTTACTTGTACTTCTTGCAATCTGGTATACTGTATTCGCTGCTCACGATGTGGCCTCCTCTACATTGGGGAGACCAGATGCAGATTGGGTGACTGCTGTGCAGAACACCTCTGTTCCATCCATAAGGATGACCCCGAACTTCCAGTCGCCTGTCATTGTAATTCACCGCTCCATTCCCACTCAGACCTCACCATCCTCGGCCATTTGCATTGTTCCATGGAAGCAAAGCGTAAGATCGAGGAACAGCACTTCATCTTCCGATTAGGCACTTTACAGCCTTCCAGACTCAACATAGAGTTAAAAAATTTCAGATTATAACCTCGGCCCCATTACATTTTTACTTATATTTTTTATCCACACCTTTATTTTTGCCCTCCCCCCTTTTTTTCTCTTCCACATGGCAGCTGTCTCCCATTCTGCCAGCGCATTTCACACCTAATCTCGAGCCATCTTTTGTCTCCACTACTCCTATCAGCATCTCGTCCCGATTTTTATATCTCCTAATGTCTCTTCACTTCTCTTTTGTTCTCTCCCAACCTGGCATTTTAATAGAGAAACAGCTCAGAACAACAATTGTAATCTATAAATACTCTTACCCTGCGATACCGATTCCATTCCATGTCGAAGAGTTAAAATTAAGAAAACTGTTTATTTATTATATACATCTCATTAGACTGTGTGAGAAGTTTGTTGTTATCGTCATTAATCAACCAGTAAGCCACATGGTTAACGAATCATGGGCAACATTTTAAAACGTTTTTTTGTTTTGCATGTGATGAATTTTCATCGGTTCTCATTTTGCAGACTGTATTTTAGGAGTTGGGTAAAAATGTTCAGTGTTTATGACACCAGGATCTGCTGCAGCCTTTGATAAATTCACCAGCTCGCTAACACATGAGAGTAACTCCTGCTTCACTCTTTCATTTAAACCCAGCCAATGCACCACAATTAAACAACATTGCACCCCCGCACGATCAGACAACCTGAAATGTGCAAGTAAATGAGCACGGATAACTAATTCACATCAAGCGCAGCTCTAGTGGCGCAATCGGCTAGCGCGCGGTACTTATATAACAGTACAGGCTTGGAGAAATGCTGAGGTTGTGAGTTCAAGCCTCACCTAGAGCAGCTAATGTTTTTGTGGTGTGATACTTCGACCGGAGCAGAAGGTACAATGGTGTTTCCGCAAACCATCCACTTATTAGCTGTTCCACGTGGGCACTTCGGTTGCTCAGGCCCACCGTGTTCCAATAAGGGATTTGAGTATTAAAGGAGCCCTATATAAAGAAGTCGATTTAGGAAAAGATAAACATATTTCAAATTAATGAACTCGACCTCTGCGAACTGGGTTAGAAGAGAACTATTAGAGAAACCTAATGCAACTTCAGACAAAAATCGACGGCTCCTTGGTCTTGGGGCATGATTTTCGCTTAGGGATATTTCGCAAATTAAAATGCGAGAGCTTTTGGGTTCACATCCCAGATGAGCCCCGCCGCATTTAGGTAAAACTCCCCAACTCGGTCATCACAACTGGAATCGCTTTTCTTTAAAATAGACTAACGCACTAAATGATCCGGGATTGTGAGCGCACCCGGTTTAAACAGACACAGAGTGATCTTTGACTGACCACGACCCCCTCCATTAGAGACAGGCCTGATTATCATTGCTTATGAAATCGATGGAAACATAACTCGGGCGGTTTTTATAAAGGGCGGCCGATTACGATGCGCGATTTTTCTAGGGCGCCAAGTTGATGTTTGACTCCATTATCATTTTTCCCTTTATCTCCATCATTTCACTCCAGCCGAATGAACTGAGTTTAGGTGTCAGCCGTGGCTCAGCGGCAGCAAACTCAAGCCCCACTCCAGAGACTTGAGCACATAATCCAGGCTGACACTCCAGTGCAGTACTGAGGTAGTGCTGCACTGTCGGTGGTGCCGTCTTTCCAGGAAGACGTTCAACCGAGGCCTCAGATCCCATGAGAGTATGCCGAACAGAATGCGGATTTCTCCCCATTGTCCTGCCCATTATTTATCTCTCAACCAAAGACACTAAAACAGAAAATCTCCTCATTAAGTTTGATAAATATTTTTGAAATTTCATTTTCTCCTAAACGATAAAGTTATTTTTATGCTCCCTAATCATTCGGCTTTGTTCCCAGTAGTTTTTCATTTGGTGCCAATCACAGAGGAAGGAAGAGAGGTAGAGATGGTTCTCAATCTCCGATTCCCGCTCTACCTTCATTCGAGAACTCCAGTGGTCTGTTTTAATTTGAACAAGATATGAAGAGTGCAGGGGCACAGACCAGAATCACCAGTGTGATTTTGACGAGATTGCGATTACAAAGCCTATTTGATGCAAAATTCAATAAAATGCTCGGGATGTTTATCAGCAGCAAACGTGTAATGGAATAACGACGAGAACAGGATTCAAACCCACGTGTGCAGATCACAATGGATTACACTGCGCTCAACACTTGCCAGGGACATGGGGAGAAAGCAAGGACATGGTACTGAAATTGGATGATCAGCCATGATCTCATTAAATGGCAGAACAGGCTCGAGAGGCCGAATGGCCTACTCCTGCTGCTATCTTCTAATTTCTATTTCCTGCTATTTGCTTCGAAGCAGAAATACTCTGAAAGAAAGTCCCCTTCACCGCTTGTCCTGCCCGTGCACACAGACCTACAATGTTGAAAATGTACAAGCAGCTCATATAAGCAAATGGCCTTCCGTATCTTCAGGTGAGGGGCTGTCAGAAATGGTCGGTTTGAAGGCAGATTCAGAACAGGGAAGAAAAGGTTTCACCCAGTTACTTAAACGGCCGGGAGAGGACTCGATTCCGCAATAATCTGGCTAACTGGAAGATTCGCACCAAAGTCAAACCCCAGAGGTCTGATTCTCTCTCAGAGAATTTCGCTGATTAAATAAATGCGAGAGATCCCGGGTTCAAATCCCGGGTTCAAGTCGCGGACCTGAACCCCGCCAACCTTAACAACAGAGTTGTAGTGTCCATGTGTAGATAAAGACACTGAAGACAGGAGTTGGTTCATAGGTATTTACTAAGCAAGTCTGGGGGGGGTTTCTAAAGGATATACACAATACACAGGCTTATATAGCCCAAGTGGCAATTACCGGCATTACGCACACCTGGGGCTCTTAAAGGCACATACACCACAATTACACTTAAAGGCACATACACCACAATTCCTCCCCTTCTAGCTAACTAGTACATCATATTTTAAGTAATGATTAATTACATGTTATATGCAAAATAATATACATTGCTGTATTAATTAATTATAAGTTAGTCTCTCAGGAGGCTTCCTGACTCGGTCCAGATAACGCCTCGGGGGTGTAGTAGTTTCTGGTGGTGTAGTAGGTTCTTCTGGCAAGGCTGATTTGGCTTGAATGCCAGTGTCGGGTTCATCGGGTTCCAGTCTCACCGGATCGGAGGTAGATATGGGTATCTCTACTTCATCGTTAGATGTATAGAGTGGTGGTGTAGGTTGTCCCATTTCGGATGACTTGATGATTTGGTCAGCATGGCGCCTTCTTATGCTTTCTCCGATGTCCACGGTATACATCAGTGGTCCTAGTCGTGTGCAGATAGTTCCAGGCTGCCATTTCTTGGTACGGTAGTCCCAGGCCAAAACCGGTTGGCCTATCTGGAAGGCCCTAGTTGGCCTTTCATTCATACCATGAAACTGCCGGTTCTCCACGTCCCTTCTGATGTTGGGCTTGACCAAATCCAGCCGGCATCTTAGGTTTCTATTCACAGAATCACAGAATCACAGAAACCCCACAGTGCAGATAGAGGCCATTTCGGCCCATCGAGCCTGCACCGACACATATCCCACCCGATCCCCGTAACCCCTTCACCAACACATATCCCACCCTATCCCCACGTATTTAATCCCCCTTACACTAAGGGTCAATTTATCATAGCCAATCAACCTAACCCGCACATCTTTGGACTGTGGGAGGAAACCGGACCACCGGGAGAAAACCCACGCAAACACGGGGAGAATGTGCAAACTCCACACAGACAGTCACCCGAGGCCGGATTCGAACACCGGGTCCCTGGCGCTGTGAGGCAACAGCTGTAGAACATCATGGAAGGAGTTTGGTTGGTAACCATATGTGTTGCATTCCTATATGCAAATAAGAAGTTATCCACCTTGTGCTGAAGTTTTATGTCTTCATTACCCATGGCCTTTATGGCCTTCTTGAAGGCCTGGACAAACCTTTCAGCCAATCCATTGGAGGCGGGATGGTATGGGGCGGACGTGTAGTGCTTTACCCCATTGTTCTTTAAGAGCTTTCTGAATTCTTCGGACACAAATTGCGGTCCATTATCAGAACATATCTGTTCTGGCAGCCCATTCCTGGCAAATATGGTCCTTAATACTGTGATGGTTTTTTCCGTGGTGGTGGAGGACAACTTTATTACCTCCGGCCAATTGGAGTGTGCATCAACTGCGATTAAGAACATTGAGTCCATAAATGGAACAGCAAAGTCGAAGTGCACCCTTTGCAAGGGAGATGAGGGCCACTCCCATGGATGTAGAGGGGCCTGTGGTGGAGCATTTTGGACCTTCTGGCATCCTAGGCAGCTCTTGGTCATGTCTTCGATGTCTCCATCGATACCTGGCCACCATACAAACGCCCTAGCTAGGTTCTTCATTTTCACTTCACCCAGATGCCCCTCGTGAAGCTCCTTTAGCACTTTATCCTGGAGTTTGGGTGGAATCACCACTCTGGATCCACACCTCAAGGTTCCTCGGCACACTGACAGCTGTTCTCATCTTTGCGAGAATGCTGGCAACAGTGGTTCGCCATGTGCTGGCCATCCCTTCACTGTTAAATTGTGGACCCGTGAGAGAGTAAGGTCATTTCTTGTCTCCCTTTCAATGGCAGAATTTGTCACCGGTAGACATTCCACTATGGTAGAGTGGAATATCTCTACCGGGTCCACTGTAGGTGCCTCTTCCATCGTTGGCAATGGTAGGCGCGATAAACCGTCAGCATTCCCATGCTGTTTTGAACCTTTGTATTCAATGTTGTATTGGTGTGCCCCTAGAAAAAGGGACCACCTCTGTAGTCTTTGTGCCGTCATAATGGGGACACCTTTTTTAGGGCTGAATATGGAGATGAGGGGTTGATGGTCAGTCAGCAAGGTAAATTTTTGTCCGTGTAGGTAATGGTTGAATTTTTTCACTCCCCATACCAGCCTGAGTGCTTTCCTGTCTATTTGTGCTTGTTATGCTCAGCTGAGTTTAATGAGTGTGACGCAAAAGCTATCGGCCGTTCTGAGCCATCAGGGAATCTATGGGACAATACCGCTCCTCTGCCGTAAGGGGATGCATCGCACGCCAGTCTGATTGGTAGTGATGAGTTGTAATGAGCCAAAATTTTCTCGGATGTGATTAAGTCTTTACATTTATGGAAGGCACGTTTACAGTCTTCGTTCCATTTCCAAATCACTCCTGTCTGTAGAAGATCATTAAGAGGGTGTAGAATAGTTGATAAGTTCGGTAAAAATTTATGATAGTAATTTATTAATCCCAGCAATGACCTTAATTGTGAAACATTTTCAGGTGCTGGGGCTTTTATAACTGCTTCAATTTTTTCAGGTGACTTATGCAACCCTTCCTTATTAATTATGTGACCACAATATGATATCTGATTTTGGAAAAATTCGCACTTGGGGCGATTTGCTCATAGGCCCCGTTCTTTCAGCCTAGTGAGCACCTGCTCCAAATTGGCAAGGTGCTCGTTGTCGTTTTCTCCTGTTATAAGGATGTCGTCTAGGTAGGATTGAGTCCCTGGAATCCCTTGCGGGACTTGCTCCATAGCTCTTTGCCAGATAGCTGGAGCTGATGCTACTCCAAAAACCAGTCGATTGTACTGGTACAGGCCTTTGTGTGTGTTTATTGTGAGATACTTTTTGGAGGTCTCCTCAACCTCCATCTGTAGATATGCCTGTGCCAAGTCAATTTTTGTGAAACGTTTCCCTCCGGATAGTGAGGCGAAAATATCTTCTATCCTCGGAAGAGGATACTGTACCATGTGAAGGACCGGGTTTACAGTCACCTTAAAGTCCCCACAGATGCGAATTTTTCTCTGTTCCTCAGAGTTATTTTTCAATGCTTTTTTCATGACTGGAACGATGGGTGTTGCCATTCGCTCCAATCTATTTTGGATAATACGCCTGCCTTTTCCAAATTCTCCAGCTCTGCCTCGACTGCCGGACGTATTGCGTATGGCACCGGTCTTGCATTAAAAAATTTGGGAATTGCTGCATCGTCCACTTTTATTGAGGCGGTGATGCCTTTCAAGGTTCCTAGTTTCTCTTGAAACACTTCTTTGGCGTTGGCCAAGATGTCTTTTAATCGTTCAGGTATGATGTCATCATTGTTTTTTTCCTTACTGGTCACCGTCAGTGCCTGAATGGAGTGCCAGTCTAAACATATCTTCCTTATCCATTCACGTCCCAACAACGGTGGACCACCATCTTGTAGAATGTATAAATACAACTTTTGTATTTCTTTGCCGTTGTATACCACAGGCACACTTATTTTTCCTTTGGGGTATACTTTCTGCCCCGTATATGTTTTTAAGATAATGGATGTGTCTTTTAGAGGTATATGCAAAAATAGCCTCTCGTAATCTCGTCGATTTATTACGGTTAGGGCTGACCCTGTATCTAGCTCTGTAGTGTCCGTGTGTAGATAAAGAGACTGAAGACAGGAGTTGGTTCATAGGTATTTACTAAGCAAGTCTGGGGGGGGTTTCCAAAGGATATACACAATACACAGGCTTATATAGCCCAAGTGGCAATTACCGGCATTACGCACACCTGGGGCTCTTAAAGGCACATACACCATAATTGCTCTTAAAGGCACATACACCACAATTCCTCCCCTTCTAGCTAACTAGTACATCATATTTTAAGTAATTATTAATTACATATTATATGCAAACTAATATACATTGCTGTATTAATTAATTATAAGTTAGTCTCTCAGGAGGCTTCCTGGCAAGGTCCGGATAACGCCTCGGGGGTGTAGTAGTTTCTGGTGGTGTAGTAGGTTCTTCTGGCAAGGCTGATTCGGCTTGAAGGCCAGTGTCGGGTTCATCGGGCTCCGGTATCACCGGATCGGAGGTAGATATGGGTATCTCTACTTCATCGTTAGATGTATAGAGTGGTGGTGTCGGTTGTCCCTTTTCGGATGACTTGATGATTTGGTCAGCATGGCGCCTTATTATGCTGTCTCCGATGTCCACGGTATACATCAGTGGTCCTAAT
The DNA here is from genome assembly GCF_052327205.1 of Somniosus microcephalus. Lineage (NCBI taxonomy): Eukaryota > Metazoa > Chordata > Chondrichthyes > Squaliformes > Somniosidae > Somniosus > Somniosus microcephalus. The sequence goes on along the minus strand of NW_028225179.1, from coordinate 21,905,601 downwards.
CGTGTGCAGATAGTTCCAAGCTGCCATTTCTCGGTACGGCAGTCCCGGGCCAAAACTGGTTGGCCTATCTGGTAGGCCCTAGTTGGCCTTTCATTCATGCCCTGAAACTGCCGGTTCTCCACGTCCCTTCGGATGTTGGGCTTGACAAAATCCAACCGGCATCTTAGCTTTCTATTGTAGAACATCATGGCGGGAGTTTGGTTAGTAACCATATGCGTTGCATTCCTATATGCAAGTAAGAAGTTATCCACCTTGTGCTGAAGTTTTATGTCTTCATTACCCATGGCCTTTATGGCCTTCTTGAAGGCCTGGACAAACCTTTCAGCCAATCCATTGGTGGCGGGATGGTATGGGGCGGACGTGTAGTGCTTTACCCCATTGTTCTTTAAGAGCTTTCTGAATTCTTCGGACACAAATTGCGGTCCATTATCAGAACATATCTGCTCCGGCAGCCCATTCCTGGCAAATATGGTCCTTAATACTGTGATTGTTTTTTCCGTGGTGGTGGAGGACATCTTTATTACCTCTGGCCACTTGGAGTGTGCATCAATGGCGATTAAGAACAGTGAGTCCATAAATGGACCAGCAAAGTCGATGTGCACCCTTTGCCAGGGAGATGAGGGCCACTACCATGGATGTAGAGGGGCCTGTGGTGGAGCATTTTGGACCTTCTGGCATCCTAGGCAGCTCTTGGTCATGTCTTCGATGTCTCCATCGATACCTGGCCACCATACAAACGCCCTAGCTAGGTTCTTCATTTTCACTCCACCCAGATGCCCCTCGTGAAGCTCCTTTAGCACTTTATCCTGGAGTTTGGGTGGAATCACCACTCTGGATCCACACATCAAGGTTCCTCGGCACACTGACAGCTGTTCTCTTCTTTGCGAGAATGCTGGCAACAGTGGTTCGCCATGTGCTGGCCATCCCTTCACTGTTAAATCATAGACCCGTGAGAGAGTAGGGTCATTTCTTGTCTCCCTTTCAATGGCAGAATTTGTCACCGGTAGACATTCCACTATGGTAGAGTGGAATATCTCTCCTGGGTCTACTGTAGGTGCCTCTTCTATCGTTGGCAACGGTAGGCATGATAAACCGTCAGCATTCCCATGCTGTTTTGACCCTTTGTATTCAATGTTGTTTTGGTGTGCCCCTAGAAAAAGGGACCACCTCTGTAGTCTTTGTGCCGTCATAATGGGGACACCTTTTTTTGGGTTGAATATGGAGATGAGGGGTTGATGGTCAGTCAGCAAGGAAAATTTTTGTCCCTGTAGGTACTGGTTGAATTTCTTCACTCCCCATACCAAGCTGAGTGCTTCCCTGTCTATCTGGGCATAGTTACGCTCAGCTGAGTTCAATGAGCGTGACGCAAACCTATCGGCCGTTCCGAGCCATCAGGGAATCTATGGGACAATACCGCTCCTCTGCCGTAAGGGGATGCATCGCACGCCAGTCTGATTGGTAGTGATGGGTTGTAATGAGCCAAAATTTTCTCGGATGTGATTAAGTCTTTACATTTATGGAAGGCACGTTTACAGTCTTCGTTCCATTTCCAAATCACTCCTGTCTGTAGAAGATCATTAAGAGGGTGTAGAATAGTTGATAAGTTCGGTAAAAATTTATGATAGTAATTTATTAATCCCAGCAATGACCTTAATTGTGAAACATTTTCAGGTGCTGGGGCTTTTATAACTGCTTCAATTTTTTCAGGTGACTTATGCAACCCTTCCTTATTAATTATGTGGCCACAATATGATATCTGATTTTGGAAAAATTCGCACTTGGGGCGATTTGCTCGTAGGCCCCGTTCTTTCAGCCTCGTGAGCACCTGCTTCAAATTGGCAAGGTGCTCGTTGTCGTTTTCTCCTGTTATAAGGATATCGTCTAGGGAGCGTTGAGTCCCCGGAATCCCTTGCAGGACTTGCTCCATAGCTCTTTGCCAGATAGCTGGAGCTGATGCTGTTCCAAAAACCAGTCGATTGTACTGGTACAGGCCTTTGTGTGTTTTTATTGTGAGATACTTTTTAGAGGTCTCCTCAACCTCCATCTGTAGATATGCCTGTTCCAAGACAATTTTTGTGAAACGTTTCCCTCCGGATAGTGAGGCGAAAATATCTTCTATCCTCGGAAGAGGATACTGTACCGTGGGAAGGACCAGGTTTACAGTCACCTTAAAGTCCCCACAGATGCGAATTTTTTTCTGTTCCTCAGAGTTATTTTTCAATGCTTTTTTCATGACTGGAACGATGGGTGTTGCCCATTCGCTCCAATCTATTTTGGATAATACGCCTGCCTTTTCCAAATTCTTCAGCTCTGCCTCGACTGCCGGACGTATTGCGTATGGCACCGGTCTTGCCTTAAATTTTTTTGGAATTGCTGTATCTTCCACTTTTATTGAGGCGGTGATGCCTTTCAAGGTTCCTAGTTTCTCTTGAAACACTTCTTTGGCGTTGGCCAGATGTCTTTTAATCGTTCAGGTATGATGTCATCATTGTTTTTTTCCTTACTGGTCACCGTCAGTGCCTGAATGGAGTGCCAGTCTAAATGTATCTTCCTTATCCATTCACGTCCCAACAACGGTGGACCACCATCTTGTAGAATGTATAAATACAACTTTTGTATTTCTTTGCCGTTGTATACCACAGGCACCCTTATTTTTCCTTTGGGGTAGACTTTCTGCCCCGTATATGTTTTTAAGATAATGGATGTGTCTTTTAGAGGTATATGCGAAAATAGCCTCTCGTAATCTCGTCGATTTATTACGGTTAGAGCTGATCCTGTATCTAGCTCCATTTTAACTGGGGACCCTGCTATTGTGAGGGTAACCCAAATGGTTTGGTAATCCTCTTTGGCAAGTACATTATGTAATTTGAGACAGCTTAGTCTCTTGTTTCCGGAGTCGCTATCGCTATTCTGGTCTTCGGAGCTATTGTCCGTCATCATTTGTACCTTCCTGTACTTTTCTTTATTGATTTTTTTGTTTTCTGTCAGTGGATTTATTTTGTCCAGATTGGCATACCCGTGCAATGTGTCCAATCTTACCACATTGTCTGCATGCTTTGCCCTTGAACCAGCAGTCCCTTTGGTTATGGGTGGATCTGCCGCAGCGATAACATCTTCCGAACTCCTGTGTCATTTTATGGGTGCCGAAGTCCTGTGTCTCTTGTTGTATCTCTGCAGCTCCTTTTGCTGCTGCTTCGTATGATACAGCCATACTGAAAGCTTTGTCCAATGTTAAATCTTTTTCAGAAAGCAGTCTTTTTTGTGTTCCTTCACTTAAGAGACCGCAAACAAATTTGTCTCGAAGATAATCCGATAGTCCTGCTCCGAATTGGCAGTACTTTGATAGCTTTCTTAATTCGGTTAGGTAATCAGCGTTACTTTCATTCTTGTGTTGATTTCTCTTGAAGGACTTGAATCGTTCCGCTATCAACAGCGGTGTTGGGTTTAAATGCTCCTGCAGGGTGTCAACAATTTCTTTAAAAGTCTTGTCCTTTGGTTTGGCTGGAGTGATTAAATTTCGTAACAGCCCGTATGTCTTCGCGCCCATTAAGTTCAGAAGTACTGAAGCTTTTTTTTCATCTGTTATTCCATTTGCAGTGCAATAAACCTCTACACTTTCCACGTATGTGGTCCAATCTTCTATTTCGCCATCTAAAGCCGCAATATTACCAGATTTAGGCATTTCAGAAAAGATATGGCGCTTCCCGCGCTTCTTTTTTTTTTTCTCTGTAGCAACGATATGGCACTTCCCGCGCTTTCCCGCCAATGCTACCGATAACAACGCTGTTTTACTGTGGTTTCCGTTTATTCACTGTTGGAGACTCGTTCCCGACGGAGGTCTAAACGCTGACCTGCTTGCCGCGCCGGCCGTCTCCCGAGTGCACCCTCCCAGTCCGTTATTGCTTGCCTCCGATTTCGCTGCCTGTCTCAGCTGTAGAGCCCGCCGCTAGGAGCTCCAGCCTGACGCCCAGGAAGGATTAGCGCAGTACCTGCCACCAGCTTGGCCAGCTGGTGAAACCACAGTTTCTTTTACTTCCTTGAATCTTCTGGATGCTGGAGGAATCGATGTCCTTGAGGTGCTGCCGAATTGCAGCTAAGTCCGTTTCCACTTCATCGCCACTGTAGTGTCCGTGTGTAGATAAAGACACTGAAGACAGTAGTTGGTTCATAGGTATTTGCTAAGCAAGTCTGGGGGGGGGGTTCTAAAGGTTATACACAATACACAGGCTTATATAGCCCAAGTGGCAATTACCGGCATTACGCACACCTGGGGCTCTTATAGGCACATACACCACAATTACTCTTAAAGGCACATACACCACAAGAGTCATCACAGCTAAATTCGCATTCCTGTTAAAAAGACTTATACAATTGATGATCCGTGACTGTGCACTCACCCGATTTAATCATAGGGTCGTAATCGCACAGACGGAGGTAATTCGGCCCAACGAGCCAGTGCCGGTTCTCTGTAGTGCAATCAATTCAGTACCATTCCCTCGCACTATCGCCGTATTTCTGCAAGTTTATTTCCCTCAAATGCCTATCCAGACTCCCCTTGAAAACATTCAGTGTCTCTGATTCCACCACTTCCAATGGCAGTGAATTGCAGGTGATCGCCAGTGCGTAATTTTGCTTCTTCACACTCCCCTGTATCTCTTGCCTATACTCTTAAGTCCCCTAGTCCTTGTACCATTAACTAGAGGGAAAATACATTCCCGGTCTCGCCTATCGAAACCCATCATTATCTTGTACACCTCTATCAAATCACTCATCAACCTCCTTTGCTCTAATGAAAACAAATCCAGCTTCTCCAACCTGTCCTTGTAGCTAAGATTCCCCCATCCCCAGAACCATTCTGGTAAATCTCCTTCGCACCCTCTCAAGGGCCTTCACATCCTTCTTAAAGTGTGGTGACCAGATGAGACGCAATACTCCAGTTGTGGCCTAGCCAGCGCTCCATAAAAACTCAGCATAACTTCTCTACTTTTGTACTCAATACCTCTATATATGAAGCCCAAGATCACAAATGCTTTGTTAACCACTCTCTCAATATGTCCTGCCACCTTCAGGGACCTATGCACATTAACTCCCAGGTCCCTCTGTCACTGCACACTATTTAAAACTGTGCCTTTAAGTGTATATTCCCTCTCCCTGTTCGTTCTGCCAAATAATAATAATTCAACTTTATTTTCATTGTACAATGCACAAGTACCTGAACAACGAAATGTGATCTTGCAAGCTCCCATGAGTCCAGTACAAATAACATTAAACGTAAATAGCACCATCCTGGGAGAAGCAAAGCCACTGTGTCTGTGCGCGCCGCCATTCCATTTCCACTATTCCTCCTGTCTGTCAATCTTCAGCCCAACGCCCGGGCCTGCTCACCAGCTGCCCCTCCCGGGGCTGTTTCCGTGACCTTCTCACCAACTGCCCCTCCTTGGGGCTCCTTCGGTGACCTTCTGCACCTGGTCTTCCCTGACGGTCACTCTTCCAGGTATTAACCAGGCCTGACTCTGCTTAGATTTCCAAGCTTTGCCAGTCCCCATTCCCATCTGCAACTTGTCTGCCCGTTCTGTTAGCCTTTTTATGTCCTGTTGTAGTCGATTGGCATCATCATCACTGTTTGCCACACCCCCAAGTTTGGTGTCATCTGCGAATTTAGAAACTCTACTCTGTATTCCAATATACAGGTCATTTATATATATAAAAAAAGGCAGTGGCCCCAGCACTGACCCTTGGGGAACACCACTGTCTACCATCCTCCAATCTGAAGTACAGCCATTTACCACAACTCTCTGTTTTCTGTCCTTAAGCCAATTCATTATCCAAGCTGCCACTGACCCACCTATTCCATGAGCCTCAATTTTGTTAACCAGCCTTTTATGTGGTACTTTGTCAAACGCCTTCCGAAAACCCATGTAGACAACATCCATTGCATTCCCTTCATCAATCCTCTCTGTTACTTCATCAAAACATTCAATTACATTAGTCAAGCATGTTCTGCATTTTACACATCTGTGTTGGCGCTACTTAATCAGCTTAAACTTCCCCAAGTGCCCGTCAAGTTTTTTCCTTGATTATTGTTTCTAAATCTTTACCCACCACTGATGTTAAACTGACCGGCCTGTAGTTATTGGATCATCCTTAAACCCTTTCTTGAAAAATGGTGTCACAATTGCCACTTTCAAGTCCTCAAGCACCTCCCCCGCATCTATGGAAGATTGGAAAATTATGGCAAGCCTTCCTTGTCTCTAATAGGCCGCACCCCGCCTCTTACTACCCGCTTACTGTTTACATGCCAGTAGATTTTTGGGTTCCATTTTATGTATCACGCCATTCTACTCTCATACTCCCTTTGCCATTCTTATTTGTATCTTCACATCCCCTCTCAACTTAGTATATTTGGTTTGATTTTGCCTTGAACAATTCGCCTGATATGCACCATAGTACATCTTTTCTTGTTTAAACAGAAAGGAGGTTGTATGATGCATTTAAAGTAAACATCCCCTTTAAACAGATAAAGAATGATCTAGGAATGCCAGCACATCCCTTTTAAACTGAAACAGAATGATCCTGGCCTGACAGAACATCACTTTTAAGCAGAGACAGAATGATCCTGGCCTGACAGCACATCACTTTTAAAGAGACACAGAATAACCCGGGACTGGCAGCACATCCCGTTTAAACAGATACAGAATGATCCGGTACTGACAGCTCATCCCTTTTAAACAGGTACAGAATGATCCGGGACTGACAGCACATCCATTTTAAACAGACACAGAATGATCCGGGACTGACAGCGCACCCTTCTAAACAGACACAGAATGATCCGGTACTGACAGCACATCCCTTTTAAACAGACACAGAATGATGCGGGACTGGCAGCACATCCCTTTTAAACAGACACAGAATGATCCGGGACTGACAGCACATCCCTTTTAAACAGACACAGAATGATGCGGCACTGACAGCACATCCCTTTTAAACAGACACAGAATGATCCGGGACTGACAGCACATCCCTTTTAAACAGGTACACAATAATGCGGTTTATTCTTGGGCCCCAAGTTGAAGATTTAATCCACTGCCATTTTTTTGTCTTCGCCATTTCACTCGAGCCGAATGAACTGAGTTTCGGTGTCAGCCGTGGCTCAGCGGCAGCAAACTCAAGCCCCACTCCAGAGACTTGAGCACATAATCCAGGCTGACACTCCAGTGCAGTACTGTAGGAGTGCTGCACTGTCGACCGTACCGTCTTTCTTAAAAGACGTAACACCGAGGCCTCAGATACCAGGGCACTATTTCGAAAAGAATGAGGATTTCTCCCCAGTGCACTGGCCATTATTTATCTCTCAACGAAAGAAAAAAAAAACCAGATAATCTGGTCATTAATGTTGATAAAATCTTTTGAAATTGCATTTGTTCCTAAACGTTAAAATTATGTTTCTGCTCTCTAATCATTTGTTTTCCCGCTAGCCTTTCATTTGGTTTCAATCTCAGAGGAAGGAAGAGAGAGGAAAAGGTGTATCTGTGATTCGCGATTTCTGTTCTATGTTTGTGCAATGAGTCCGTGTTTATTTTAGTATTCGCATGAACAGCGCAGAGGCACAGACTGAAAAGACCAGTGTGGCCAGCAATGATGAGAATGGGATTCGTCCCCACGAGTCCAGAGCACAATGGATTAGTCCGAATGGCCATCGGTTTCAATGGTCGGTTTTAAGCTGGATTCAGAGCAGAGAAGAACAAATTCCGCCCAGTGAGTTAACAGATCGCGCCCCACTCCGCTGCTCTGCCCCATAGTCCGACAAGATATTCCATTCCGCCTATATATTAGTAATTTAAGCCTTGTGATGAGCTAAATGTAGCATGCTTGGGAGGAAAATGTGCATCTGGACAGCAGGATCTGTAGGGTTTTTATTTTAGCTCTCTTCCAACAATTTAAATTCTCAAATCGCTGACCCTGTTTATTATTGGTGATGACGGTTTCGTGATATTTAATTTGCTGCAAGTTCAGCAAGACCAGAAAAATCGCAGTTATCATTACAATAAAACAAAACTTCCGATATTTAACGGTAATGTAAGATATTGAGAACAGTATGGAATATTCTGCAGGATAATGACAATAAACAGCTGGAACATTGTGTTCTGCTTCCACAAGACACAGATCAGCCTTAGCCTGTGCTCCCTGCCCGCCGGCTGCAGGAACCTTGTCTCCAGATTATAAACTGATTCTACGTTGCAGATAAATATTCAGGATAGAGACTAAATACAGCGGGTGGGATCAAATATATAAAGCAGTTATTTTACACCAGAGACAGCGATAGATGTCCTATATTGCTCAAATGCATCAATATGTGAATATGACATTAAATGTGTTTAAATACAGTGGGGGACTTAAAGTAGATTCGGGGTCAGTAATTTCCAAGGTGATCTTTCCTGTGTCTCTCTTGCCTCTCTCCCTCCTTCCTCCGTTGGGATCACAGGTGTTTTTGCACAGAATTGAACCTAAATCATTCAAGTTCGAATATTGTAATTGTTGCATCACAATAATCAAAATCTTGTTAGAAATGTTGGCTCATTAGTTCGCCAGTGTCAGAGCAAGAATAGTCTGACCCCTCATTTATTTCATGTAAGACACAAACACAGGTATTCATTCAGAATCAACCCACAGATTGAAACTGAGACAAACACAGTGAGATACAGACAACATCGGGATACATGGCGGAATAGACAGGAGAGGTGGATCAATAAAAAACGGCCTCAGCCTCAAACAGACAGTGACAGGTAGGTGATAGATATCAGTGAGAGGAGGCGACAGAATTGAGGTCGGATTTGGCTTCGTGGCTTAGCTGGTTAAAATGCCTCTTTAATAAATAGGTAGATCCGGGGTTCGACTCCCACCCGGGCCTTTTTCTTTGTCCGAATGACTCTCCAGGGGTGAGTTTCTTCTCGTGTGAAAGGGATACAATCCTTTTAACTGTAGCTGCGGCTGCACTAGTTCCCATTATGGATTAAGACTCCATTCGATGCGGGTCGTGGGTCGAATTTCACTGGTGTCAAAATTTCTGGCAGTGCTGATTTTGGGGTCTTCACCAAAAATCGATCTTTTCTAAGCAGTGCCGTGCGTGAGTTGGCTGTGGTTAGAGCAGAGCTGGCGCAGCTGATGTGTGATGCCAGGATCGTTCAGTGCTCAGTGCTCTGCGTTGTGGCCACAGCAACCTTACTTCGAATCTAAATCAATGTATAGCTCGCTTTATATCCTCTGTTCGCTGCGGCACCTGCTGAAAGAAGACAGCAAGAAATCAATCTTCTCTACATCAAACAGCATTTTTTTTATTGATGGTGAAAAGTTATTTACTCCTTCAAACCCTGCGCGCTCACATGCCTGAGCTTGATGCTCCATAATTCAAACCCGCCTCTTCTCCAAGCTTTTTCTTCCGTCCACAATCTATTGCCCTCCTTTACTTTCCTCCTTCCGTTTCTTTGTCACTTTCCTGCGGCATTACCTTAATCTAACATTCACTTTCACTACTTAAACCGTTAAGTTTGCTCTGCTACCACCGCTGTTCCTGGCGGCACATGTCCCATTCACAGCAATCTGAATTGATGCTTTGAAACCAGTCGATACATTTAGAACTGCGGGACCGCATGACAGACATGCATTTAGAAAGCAGGGCTGGCTTTTGGAAGCAAAACAACCGGATTGCACAAGAAATGTTCTTGGCCTAATGGAAAAAGCATCTGACGGTAATTGCTAACTGTAATTGGGATTGCTGTCAGTAGCGGATCATTCTATGTCTGTTTAAAACGGGTTTGCTCACATGCTTTGGTGTTTCATAGCTGCGAGAAGTCCCGGGTTGAAATCCCGGAACAGCCACCCTCGCTTTTAGTCAAAACTCAGCTTCTTACAGCTGATCGACATTTCAGAAAACATAAATACTTTCCATTAAAAACATGAGATTTCGTGTCATTTTTCCCATATATTTCGAAATCACAGAGCTTCATTTAAGCAACTGAAAACCAACCAACTGAGAAAAGTTAAAGGCTCCCAGGTGTATTCTGCTCGGTGTCTCATTGGAGTTATTACATCCGTGTTCGATTCCGGCCAATGCAGGACCTTTACATTTTGCTTTCTGCACCCATGAGCTCGACTGAATTGGGATAAACTTACATTCAGCGTCAATCTACTTGAAACACCCTCTGCCCTGAATATTAGTCAGTCCTGCTTCCTCTAGCGCTGAAAGGGTGTGACAAGCTTGCTTGTGAATTGGTCCTATGGGTGCCAAATTCAAACCATACAGGGTTCTGTACTGGCCGGGAATCAAACCGGTGTGTCCAGCCTGCCTGGCCTGATTAAAAGGGGTGTGCACCTCATCTTTCGATCAGGCACATTACTGCCTTCCTGAATTAATGGAATGCCTTTTGCTTACAGAAGCTGATTCTACATTTTCAGCCTTGTCGATCTGGGTGCACGGGCAGGACAAGCGGTAAAGGGGGCTTTCTTGCGGAATATTTCTGTTTGGATGCAAAAAGCAGGAAATGGAATGGCTGTGTTGTCGTAGACGGGAGACGAGAGGTTAAGAGGATGGAATGTTAATCCATTGGGCTTATTTATTGTGTTGAATGTTTGATGCTGATAAACCTTCCCAGCATTTGACGGAATCTTACGTAAAATTAGCTTTAAATTCTAATCGCGTCCAAACCACTGGTCTTGACCGCTTCATTGTTCATACCTTGTTTAAATTAACACGGAGCATTGGAATTCTTCACCTTCTCCAATGAAGGTGAAACAGAGACCGCGAATCGGAGATCTTTATTCCTTCTTCCTTCAGTTCGTTCGGCTGGAGTGAAATGACGGAGGTAAAAAAAGATGACATCCAAACAGAAACAATTTGCACGAAAGTCCTCTTCACTGCAAGTCCTGCCCGGATCCACAGCATTGAAAATGTACAGTCAGCTTCTCTGAACAAATGGAATTTAGATATTTCCGTTACATGAGGTCAGTGATTGTTAGAAATGGTCCGGTGTAAAACAGGTCCGATCCAGGTTGGAACCCTGTGTACAAACCGACCGTGGCAGACTGGAAACTACAATTTTCTGATAACTTTATAATACACATCAAACTTAAACACCTTATCCATTATGTGATGCGGTTTTTATTTTCTGATTTCTTATTGTTCTTGAAATTCCACTGAATTAACTGACGGCGGAATAGTGTTCACTCCACGTGATTGGCTCGGCTCATCCTTGGGCCGAGAGGCGAGTGGTGAAAACAAATTCTGCAACTGAATCATTAATATTCTTCAAGGATGGGAAACTGCCCCCTACAAGTCCGGTCACACAAGTGGCCGCAGTCCCATTCCACTTTCATGATGCTTAATCCCCTCTGAGCTGGACCGACGAACCATTGTCAAGAAGGAGGCTCATCGTCTGCTCAGCAGAAAAGTCAATCTGCTGGAGGTCCAGCTCTGCCGGACTGCATGTTCTTTCAGACAGCTTTCCAACTGGACACAGGCATCCAACTGCCGTGCGAGCATTGCTGACTAGTTCAAGTCAACAATATCAGACTCTCTTTACAAGACTAGTTTTGAATCTACTACCTGTATTATCAAATAAGATATTGCAAAATGAATAGCTCATCGTTGTCGTCTGTCTCCGCATCCTCTTATAATACACTCTAGAATAGTCAACTGTACTGAAAATATTGCGTTATTTTACTGTGACAGCGAAAAATCATTTGAGTGAAGATATTGGCCACGAGGTTTCACCATTTCTTGTCCTATATACGTGGCTGGAGAGATGGTGCAGGAGGGAGGGCTTTAGATTCCTGAGGCATTGGGACCATTTCTGGGGAAGGTGGGGCCTGTACAAGCTGAACGGGTTACACCTCAAGAGAGCCAGGACCAACATTCTCGTGGGGAGGTTTGCTAGTGCTGTTGGGCAGTGTTTAATCTAGCTTGCCAGGGGGATGTGCACCAGAATATAGGAGCAGAAAAGAGGAATAAGGTGCATAAAAGAGTGAGTGTGTTGGATAGTACTAGAGAAGAAAGTAGTACCAGAGTCGGAAGTAGTACAATATTAGATAGGAGCAGTATAAGAAAGACTACGAAAAATAAAAAAATGGGTTTAGAATGCATGTACGTAAACACACAAAGTGTGGTGAATAAGGTTGGTGAGCTACAAGCACAATTTCCTTGACCAGTATCTTCTTGGCCCAAGTAGGAAGGAGGCTTTGTTGGATCTGATGCTGGAGAATAAGGTGTGCCCGTTCGACCAAGTGCCTGTGGGAGAACGCTTGCGTACGAGTGATCATTGTATCATAAGATTTAGATTAGCAATGGAGAGGAGCAAGGAACAATCTGGAGTGGAACTTCTAAACTGGAATAGGGCTAACTTCAATGGGAAGCGAAAGGATCCAGCCAGATTAAAATGGAACCAAAGGGTGATAGGAAAAACTGTAAAGGAGCAATGGGTGATCTTTAAGGAGGAGATGTTCCAAGTACAGGCTAGATATATGCAAACAAGAGGGAAGGGTAAGGGAACTAAAGCAAGGGTTCCTTGGATGACGAGGGAGATAGAGAAGATGATGAAACCAAACAAGAGGCTGTATGATGAATGTCAGGTGCATTCTTCAACGGTGAATCATGGATTTATGGAAGGCGATTGACAAAGTACCACATAGAAGGCTAGTTGATAAAATTGAGACTCATGAAATAGGTAGTTCAGTGGCAGCTTGGATAAGAAATTGGCTTAAGGACAGAAAAGATCTGCAGTTCTCTTCCATTTTTCTTTTTTTCCTCCATATAACTTGATTCCCTTACCAAACAACACCGTGTAGGGCTCAGTTTGGAATCTACAATTGACCTCCAGCATCCAAAGCCTTTTCAGATAGAGAGTTCTGGATTTCTAAAAACCTTTGGGAGAAAAGTTGCTTTCGAATTTAATTTCTAAATGGCCCGGCTCTAATTTTGAGGTTATGACCGTTGTCTTTGATTTCCGAACCAGTGGAACTAGTTGAACTCTATCTACACTAATAATCCATTTATCATGTTCAACCGATCACCCCTCAATCTTTTAAACTCAAGTGAACAGAAAGCAACTTTATACAATCAATCCTCATAATTTAACGCTGTAAGTCTTGGTGTTAATCTGGTAAATCTGCACTGCACAACTCCAAGGCCAATATGCCCTTCCTGCGTGCCGTGCCCAGAACAGAACACAATACTCCAGATTTGGCCCAACTAGAACTTTGTAAACTGGAGAATATCTTCCTCCTCTTTAGTATTTCAGCCCTCTTGAGGTAAAGGCCAACCTGCTTTGGAAAGGGTGCAGAGGAGAACCACTAGACTAATTCCCAGTATAAAACAGCTTAGTTGTCAAGATCGGCTGAACGAGTTGCGTGTCGACACTTTACAGAAGCCTAGACTGAGGGTTGATATGATCGAAGTTTATAAGATGATGAAGAGTAGGTTTTGTTCCAGTTCACAATTTGTTCCAATTAAATATTTGAGAGAGGAGCAGGGGTGACTCTTTTAAGTTGTATAAGGCCAGATTTTGATCAGATGTCTGGAGGTAGTTCTTCTCCCAGAGAATAGTGGAACTCTGGAACAATCTCCAGGCTCGAGCAGTGGACACCGATTCGCTGAATTTCTTCATGTGAGAGCTGGACCTGTTTCTGGCTGTGGCAGATTCGCCTCGTACAACAGCTCTGTACTGCGAGGAATACAGGGCCAGAGTGATTTCCTCGACTAATTCCGCTCACCTAGATGCATCAGAGGAATTTCCCCGAATAGAAACTGAGATGGAATGGACACAAGCTGTCTGAAATGGTGGCAGATAAATTCTACACAGGCTGAACGGCTACTTTGCCAGCGGCTCGTTGTTTTGGTGGTGTGGTTCTCGCTAAAGGGTTTCACTGATTGATATGTGAGAGGTCTCATGTACAAATCCCGGAAAAGAGCAATATTTTCCCAATTTGTAGTGAAACACTATCAGTTTATGGCGCAGCGCAACCCATCTCGCCTCGTGCTTGCTGCAACATTTACATATTAAAAATGATGCACGCCTTTAATGCATCATTATTATGATTCGCGTTCCCATTAATGTCAGGTTCCATAATGATAATTGATCATACGCTGCCATTCAGCGATTCTGGTTTGTCTAAAGTTAGACTGATAATGAAAAAGTCCTCGTTGGCTCCGGGTTTCAATAGCCTGCCACGTGCCTATAATATCAGAGTCGCCCAGTTATTCACACAGAAATTGTTGCCCTGCCAATCCAGGTCAGTAAGCACAGGGTTAATGGCTGGACGGGACTCGTGCGAGTAAGGACTCGGGCAGGCAGGATTACCTCAGTTCTCCGAAGGATAGAACGTAGGAGGCCGGCCAGGCGTGCATTGGAACAGTCAAGTCTGTTGTGTTCTGTTCTAAGCACCGCACGCAGGATTGATATATTGCCCTTGGAGTGGTGCAGTGCAGATTTACCAGGTTAATACCGAGGTTTACAGGGTTATGTTTAAAGGATTAATTGTATAAACTTGGCTTCTGTTGTCTTTAATTTAGTAGATTGATTGGTGAGCTGATCATGGTGTTTAAAGTGTTAAATGGTTTAATAGTGTAAATAGAGTTAAACTAATTCCTCTGACTAGGGAATCAAGTACAAGGGGGGAAAAATTTAAACTGCAGCTGCTCCATTCAAAAGTCAAATCAGAAAGCATCTTTACACATAAAGGTTTGTAGGAATTTGAAACTCTCTTCCCGATAAGTCCATGGGGGTCAATTGTTGTTTCCAAGACTGAGATTGACACGTTGTTGTTAGGTAAGGGGATCAAGTTATATGGAGAAACGGCAGAAAAATGTAGCTGAGTTGAAGACCAGCCTTGGTCTAATGTAATGTCGGAGCAGGTACAAGGTTGAAAAGACTACTCACGCTCTAAGTTTGTGAATTCTGTTCTCTTCCTTCTCAGATAACTTTAGCCTACATTAGCTGTCAGCAGACTGGATCAAGAAATCGTCTTTTCACTCCTTCTACTCTTTAAGGTCGCATCCCCACCCTTTGTTCTCCTCTTCCAGTTCTGGCAGAGCTAGAAGCAGAGGAGGTCGAAGTTGCACTCGGTTCAACCGTACACAGCAGTACTGCGCAGCAGCCAGCAGAGGGAGCAGGTACTGCAATACTGAACAGCGGCCAGTGGAGGGAGCAGCAGTATCAGGTGGTGTAATACTGCACAGCGGCCATAGGAGGGAGCAGCAGTACCAGGTGGTGCAGTACTGCACAGCGGCCAGAGGAGGGAGCAGCGGTACCAAACACACCTCGATCCTTTCGAACAAACATACACGGGGGGAGGGATTTTACCCCTACCCGCTGGATGGAAATTATTAGCCTAGAACGGAGGCATGTGCGACATGGTAATGCAGAGATCTACAAGAATGTAACTCGTGTGGAATACCAGATTAGATTGTGGGAGAAATAACAAGAAGAAACAGCCTCAAAAGTAAAACTAAACTCATTAGGACAATGATCAACACTTAGAATGGACTCCAGGAAGAGCGGTGGCGGTGAAAACCCCGGAATGATTTAGGAAAAAACTGGATTAAACAATGAGGTGAAGACTACGAATGCTCTGGAGGGCTGTATTAGAATGGGCTGAATGGCCTTTCTCACGGGTAAGGATCTTGTGATCATTGTGGGTAGGTGTGAAAACTGTGTCCTTCCCAGTGTCAATCATTATTTATCTTAATGACTGTCTGTATACTGAATAAAGCTGGGACATCAATCATTCTGGCCAATTTTTATACCTCAGTCAACATAACAAAAAATACCAGATGATCTGGTCATTATCACATTGCTGTTTGTGGGAGCTTGCTGTGCGCAAATAGGCTGCCGCATTTTCTACATTACAACAGCGATGTACAACAGTACTTCATTGGCTGTAAAGTTCTTTGCGACGTCCGGATGTGGTAAAAGGCGTCCAATAAATGCAAGTCTTTCGTTCATTTATCTACTTCAGTGAGATGAAAATCCAGAACTGGTTGAGTATCGCATTCAACTTCCAGAAAAAACTCGTTGATAGAAAGTGTAGACCGTAGAGATTGCCTTTGATCTGAAATATTTGCCCTGATCTCTTCCCAAAACACTTGCGATTCACGTGGATTGATTTGGAAACTTCTCTTTTATCTTTCCAAATGTTACAAAGGGAATTCAAGTACAAAAGTCGCAAGCAAAGTGAGGCCTCGTCCCGGATTTGAACGCGGGCCCTCCCGCAAACTTTATATTCAGTCACAGCTAAAACAAGAATCATACCACAAGACCAATGAGCTGCTGGTACGCGTATGCATACTTAAAGCCTTTCCAAAATCAAGCCATGTGTTGGCCGTTCTTGATAAGCAGAGCACTTGAGACCGAGACAGCTCTGACATTGCCTTCTCTACCTGTCTTCTAAAGTGCCACACTGCTCCACTCAGTCAGTTAATGAGCTGTTAGGACGGTAATGTATCCAGGCAGCAGCTGCCCATCCCGAGAGCAGCAGCAGGTTTCTGCATTAGTTTGGCGCGAGGCCTCAGATTTGGGCAATGTTTCAGCAAAGGCAGTGAGAAGACATGCAGGCAGCGAGTGACGCAACAATCGCCCCGGAAGTGACCATTCGTTTCTGTGACTGTGGCAAGTTTTGTTTGGGCAGGGGGTTCAGTTCATAGCCCCACCCATTTCCTCCCCCACCCATCGTGATTTCTGCCACATTTGCACATTCAGGACCGGGCCCGGGCAGATTCATCCATGTCTCACCCCGGGGCGCTGAGGCTCCTACCACCCCTGATTATCAATTAACCCATCTGTAAATTAAAACCTAAAAAACTGCTTTACAAAGCACAGGTGCGGACGGAGACGCTGTGGTCTTCTGACAAAATCTCAGCCCCATCAGACAGATTTTTTTGTCTATAAAGATCAAAGCAGTTCCTATGTGTCCCAGACAGCTTCGATTCAGACCAATAAGCTTACTCAGACCTAGACTGTACCTACCCTGACATAGGGAGCATCATCACAGGCGCATACTTTCCTAGACGGGACCAGACAGCTCCTACCCTGACACAGGGAGCACCATCACAGGCAGAGATTTTCCTAGGCGGACCCAGGCAGCTCCTACCCTGATACAGGGAGCACCATCACAAGCACAGACATTCATACACAGTCCCAGGGAGCTCCTTCCTTGACTAAGGGGGCACCATCACAGGCACAGACTTTCCTACACAGACCCACGGAGCTCCTACCCTGACACAGGGAGCACCACTACAGACACAGACTGTCCTACACAGACCCACTCAGCACCTACCCTGATCCAGGGAGCGCCACCACAGGCACAGACTTTCATACACAGACCCACTCAGCACCTACCCTGATCCAGGAAGCACCATCACAGGAACCGACTTAACTACACTGACCCAGGGAGTTCCTACACTGACACAGGGAGCACCGACACAGGCATAGACTTCCCCACACAGAACCAGATAGCTCCTACCCTGATCCGGGGAGCACCTGTACAGACCAAATAACAGCTGCACTGACCCATTCGCTCCTACATAGAAAAAACAATTCCTACAATGACACAGCCAGCACCTGTACATGAGCCCCTACAATGACATTGACACTTCCTGCACGGGCATGGTCAGTTCCAAGAAAGGCACAGAATGTTCCTACACGGACCCAGACATTCATATGCAGACCCAGACTGCTCCTACACAGACCCAGACATTCCTACGCAGACCCAGACAGCTCCGACACAGACCCAGGCATTCCTACACAGACCCAGACAGCTCCTACACAGACCCACACATTCATACACAAATCCAGACAGCTCCTGCACAGACCCAGACAGTCCTACACAGACCCAGACATTCATACACAAATCCAGACAGCTCCTGCACAGAACCAGACATTCCTACACAGACCCAGACATCTTCTTAATAGAAACCAAAGCAAAATGCTGCTGTTGCTGGAACTCTGAAATATAAGCAGGAAATGCTGGATATACTGAGCAGGTCTGTCAGCATCTGTGGAGAGAGAAGCAGTAGATATTGCTGGTTGATTGCCTTTCGTCAGCTTCTTCATATACCCTGGTTACTCCTACAAAAACCTAGAAAGAACCTACACTGACTCAGGTATAACATACAGAGCCAAACCATTCCTACCCTGACACAGACAGCTCGTACACAGATTCAGATATAACATACAGACTCAGACAGCTCCTCTCCTGACACAGACAGCCCTTACATAGACCCATATATAATATACAGACCAGACAGCTCGTACCCTGACACAGACAGCTCTTACACAGACCCAGATATACATACAGAACCAGACAGCTCCTACCCTGACACAGCCAGATCTTACACAGACACAGATATAACATACAGACCCAGACAGCTCCTACCCTGACACAGACCGCTCTTACACAGACCCAGATATAACATACGGAACCAGACAGCTCCTACGCTGACACAGACAGCTTTTACACTGACCCAGATATAACATACAGACCCAGACAGCTCCTACCCTGACGCAGACCGCTCTTACACAGACCCAGATATAACATACGGAACCAGACAGCTCCTACGCTGACACAGGCAGCTTTTACACTGACCCAGCTATAACATACAGACCCAGACCGCTCCTAACCTGACACAGAGAGCTTTTACACACGTAAATACCTCTGTTTATAGAGTATGCTAAGTAAAGGGGGCAGTCCAGCTGTTGGGTCTGTAGCCACATCCCGATACATAGTAGGGGTGGAATACCCATTCGTCCGGTGGCCTTTAATGTGACTCAAATGCTAACATGGATGCACCACCAGAACCAGACTAACGTACCGTGTGAGGAGGCAGTTGGGAACAGTACTGCCATCAGGGGTGCGATCCGTCAGAACCCTTTTACTGGAATGAATTGTTCCGCCCTCAGGACGGCGGGTTATGAAATGACCGAGTTTGAGGGATGGTACTTTCCAACCTATAATAACAGTGTAAACCCCCCTTATCTGGTACTAACCAATACCAGCGGAATGGGAAACTCAAAGATGGGAATATGTATTATGCGTAACATAAAGAAAGGTGGTGTCCCGGTAGGAAACAGTAGCTGCTATAAGATCATTAACTGCAGTACCGGGCCCAATGGGACGAACCAAGCGAACAGGATTCTGATTCCCCCCCCCCGACCAGGGTACCAGGAATCCGTTATCGTAACGGGACCAGGCACATACAATTGGGAGCAGGATCCTGGTAACCCAAGCCCTGGGTTAGATAATTTAAAGGCATACAACGGCACATACTTTATATGTGGCCACAAAGCCTACCCGTGGCTGCCCCGGTCTTGGACCGGGTCTTGCTATTTGGGGTATGCGTGCTCACATATGTCTACCATCTGTCCTCCCTAAATGGACCACTATCAATACGGAGCCAAGCGTGACATTACAGAGACCGAGAGGTATTTCGCCATTTTATTCCCTGGTTATGGGGTAGGCAGAGTCATAAAGGAAATCCAGCTTGTGGCGTCATTATTAGAGTCAGTAACTAATGACACCGAGGAGGCATTCACATTTATAAGTGATGAGATGACAGCGATACGAACCGTTGCCTTACAGAACCGAATGGCAGTGGATTACTTGCTAGCAGAGAGGGGTGGTACATGTGCCCTGATAGGGCAGGAGTGTTGTACTTACATCCCAGATAGTTTAGAGAATATCACAAGCTTGGTAAACCATATGAGGGAGGAAGTGAAGAAACTCAATACTGATCCTGGAACAGGATGGTTGGAATGACTAGGACTAACAGGATGGGGTCCATGGATAATGCATACAATGGTAATTATCGTCACGATATGCGTTGCTATATGCTGCCTGTTAACCATTGTAAACGCTTGTTGCAAAATGGCAATGACTGAACTATCACTTATGGAAGAGGACAAGGCGGATGATCCTGAGCCGCCTGACGTCCCCGGGATGAGGCAGTGGTTGTAAGAACAACACTGTGAAGAAAGAAGATTGATGGTCAGCTGGAACAAGAAGATCGTGATCCAGGACCAAAAGGAGGGATTGTTAAGGAGAATTTCAGTATTAAGGACTTTGCAAAGACTGTCGGGATACTTGATATTAAAACTGGCTAACAAGGGGCCCCCGAGCTCGCACGTGGGCAGGGGTGAGGTAATTGTCAGCTGCAGTTTTATTGCTGAACATTTGTGGTCACCTTGCAACGATGAACAGTCTGGAACCATTGTTTACTTCTGCTTATCTCGTCTGCGGCCAGAGGTCCCAAAAGGTTTTAACCTATGGCCATCGCTTGCTTAAGAATAGATAACCGTTTGCTCAAGAATAGATAACCGTTTTAGATGTCACGGGGGATCGCTGTGATTATGTAATCAATCGTCTAAGTTGTTTTGACTCCTGTATAAAGGTAGGAGCCTTGTGTGTGTAAAACGAGAGACTTGGTGATCACACAAGGCGTGTGTAACGGTTTCTCCCAGAGCTCTGCAATAAAGCATTCTTTTACTTTGCCATCCAACTCGTAGTCGGAGTTTTATTGACTCTAAAAAGCTTCTGTTGGGTATCGCGTCGACCTCGAATATCACCTGGCCCGCTTAACCCCAAATTAGCTACAACAGTATTATGTAATGAGAAAGGATTAATTAGCAATCTTGTTGTGCGAGGCCCCTTGGGGCGGAGCGATCATAATATGATAGATTTCTTCAGTAAGATGGAGAGTGAAGCATTTGACTCAGAGACTAGGGTCCTGAATTTAAATAAATGAAACTACGATGGTATGAAGTGCGAGTTGGCTAGGATGGATTGGGGAATGTTACTTAAAGGGTCGACGGTGGATAGGCAATGGCAAACATTTAAACATCGCATGGATGAACTACAGAATTTGTTAATCCTGTTTGGCAAACAAATAAAACAAGAAAGGTGACTCAACCATGGCTAACTAGGGAAATTAGGGATAGCATAATATCCAAGCAGGGGACATATAAACTGGCCAGAAAAGGCAGCAAACCTGAGGATTGGGACCTCTTTAGGATTCAGCAAAGGAGGACAAAGGGATTAATTAAGAGGGGGGAAATAGAGTATGAGAGTAAGCTTCAGGGAACATTATAACTGACTTTAAAAGCTTCTATAGATATGTGAAGAGAATAAGATTGCTGAAGTCAAGCATAGGTCCCTTGCAGTCAGAATCAGCGGAATTTAAAATGGGGAGCAAAGAAATTGCAGACCATTTAAATACATACTTTGATTCTGTCTTCACAAAGGAGGCCACAGATAACCTCCCAGAGATGTCGGGGAACATAGGCTCTAATGAGAGGGAGGAACTGAATGAAATCAGTATTTCTAGGGAGATGGTGTTAGGAGAAATGACATGATTGAAGGCCGATAAATCCCCAAGGCCTGATAATCTACATCCGAGGGTACTTAAGGAAGTGGCCCTAGAAATAGTAGATGCATTGCTGATCATCTTGCAAAATTATTTATAGACGCTGGAACAATTTCCATGGATTGGAGTGTATCTAATATAAATCCACTATTTAAAAACGGTGGTAGAGAGAAAACGGGGAACTTTAGACCAATGAGCCTGACATCGGTAATGGGGAAAATGCTGGAGTCCATTATAAAAGATGTAATAGCAGAGCACGTGGAAAACAGTGAAAGGATCGGACAAACTCATCATGGATTTACAAAAGGTAAATCCACTGGAATATTTTGAGGATGTAACTGGTAGAATACATAAGGGAGAAACAGTGGGTGTGGTGTATTTGGCCCTTCAGAAGGCTTTCGATAAGGTCCCGCATAAGAGATTATTGTGTAAAGTTAAAGCACATGGGATTGGGGGTAAGGTACTGAATTGGATAGATAACAGGTTGACAGACAGGAAGCAAAGTGTTGGATTAAACGTGTCTTTTTCTGTGTGGCAGGCAGTGACAAGTGGGCTACCGCAGGGATCAGTCCTAGGACCCCAGCTAATTACAATATATATTAATGATCTAGACAAGGGAACTTGATGTAATATCTCCAAGTTTGCAGACGACACAAAGCTGGGTGGGCGGGTGTGCTGTGAGGAGGATGCAGAGCAACTCCAGGTTGATTTGGACAGGTTGGGTGATTGGTCAGTAGCATGGCAGATGCACATTAACGTGGATAAATGCGAGGTTATCCACTTTGGTGTCAAAAACAGGAAGGCAGATTATTATCTGAATGGCAATAGACTGGGAGAAGGGGAAGTGCAGCGAGACCTGGGTTTCAGTGTGCACCAGTCGCTGAAGGTATGCAAGCAGGTGCAGCAGGCGGTTAAGAAGGCAAATGGTATGTTGGCCTTCGTAGCGAGAGGGTTTGAGTAGAGGAACAAGAATTTGTTGCTGCAGTTGTACAGGGCCTTGGTGAGACCTCATCTTGTGTATTGTGTACAGTTTTGGTCGCCTTATCTGAGGAAGGATGTCATTGCCATGGAGGGAGTTCAGCGAAGATTCAACAGGCTGATACCTGGGAAGACAGGAATGACGTAAGAGGAGAGATTGGGTCGATTGGGCTTATACTCGCTGGAGTTTAGAAGAATTAGAGGGGATCTCATTGAAACTTATAAAATTCTGACAGGACTGGACAGACTAGATGCACGAAGGATGTTTCCGATGGTCGGGGAGCCCATAACCAGGGGTCACAGTCTAAAGATAAGGGGTAAGCCATTTAGGACAGAAATGCGGAGGAATTTCTTCACCCAGAGAGTGGTGAACCTGTGAAATTCTCTTCCACAGAAGGCAGTGGATGCCAATTAATTAAATATATTCAAGAAGGAGTTCGATATATTTCTTAAGTCTAAAGGCATCAAGTAATATGGTGAGAAAGCAGTGATAGGGTACTGAATTTGGATGATCAGCCATGATCGCATTGAATGGCGGAGCAGACTCGACGGGCCGAATGGCCTACTCCTATCTTCTATGTTTCGATGTAAAAATCTGTTCCATTTCCTGCTTTTTTCCAGTTCTCACAAAAGATCAGTGACCTGAAATTTTAACTCTGTTTCTCTGTTCACAGATGCTGCCTGACCTGTTGAGTATTTCCAGCATTTTCTGTTTTTATTCCTGCAACATTATCCAGTGATTTCCTCACTGAGGCAAGTAAAACGTTTCATTTCATTTGGTCCTCGCCAACTGTTGCTGGAAGGACGAGTGACCTGGATTCAATCTCCACGGATTTTACTGTCGCTGTGCTCGGTGTATGAGGAGGCTTCGCCGGGCCATATTGTATCTTGCTTCCTAAGGATGGAGAGTAATGCGCTGCATTCACTGCACTGGGGTCCCCCAGGGGTGGGTATTGTCACCATCGCTTGTCATCATTTTATATAACTGACCTGGACTTGGGGATTGGGATTAAATTCCAAAGTGTGCTGATGGTTTGGCAACGTCGTAAATATTGAGCAGGACAGTATTCAGCTTCGGGATCTTTGATTTTATTAATAGGGAAATAGAGTACACAAGCAAGGGATCTACGCTCAAACTTCATAAAACACCATTTAGGCACAAGCTGGTGTATTTAAAACAGAAATACACAGTTTCCTAGAAGTAAAGGGAATTAGGGGTTACGGGGAGCGGGCAGTGAATTGGACATGAGTCTAGGTTCAGATCGGTCATGGCATTGTGGGTAGTGGAGCGGGCCCAGGGGCCGTGTAGCCTGGTCCTGCTCCTACTTCTTGTGTTCTAATTCTGTGTTAGATTTCAGGAGGTGGTTCTATTCACAGGGATTAGTGGAGACCTCGGGAACAGGCTGCCAGCTAGGAGTCCTTCAAGAGTAAATTGGGCCTTATCCTGGCTGGAGTGGGGATCACCTTTTACAGAAGGTAAGTACTAAGAACATAAGAACATAAGAAATAGGAGCAGGGGTAGGCCAATCGGCCCCTCGAGCCTGCTCCGCCATTCAATAAGATCATGGCTGATCTGATCCTAACCGCCAATCCACTATCACAGAACCATCTCCTGAATCTAACAGAATTAGACACACGAAATAGGAGCAGGATCAGGCTACACGGCCCTGGGCCCGCTCCGCTACCCACAGGGCCATGACCGATCCGAACCTAGACTCATGTCCAAATTCCTGCCCGCTCCCCGTAACCCTTAATTCCCTTTACTTCTAGGAAACTGTCTATTTCTGTTTTAAATTTATGTAATGATGTAGCTTCTACAGCTTTTTGGAGCAGCATATTCCATGGACCTACCACCATCTGAGTGAAGAAGTTCCTCCTCATCTCATTTTTGAAAGAGCAGTCCCTTATTCTAAGACTATGCCCCCTAGTTCTAGTTGCACCCAGCATCGGGAACATCTTCCCCACATCCACCCGATCCAACCCCTTCACAATCTTATATGTTTCAATAAGATCGCCTCTCATTCTTCTGAACTCCAATGAGTAGAGTCCCAATCTACTCAACCTCTCCTCATATGTCCATCCCCTCATCTCCGGGATTAACCGAGTGAACCTTCTTTGTACTGGCTCGAGAGCAAGTATGTCCTTTCTTAAGTATGGACACCAAAACTGTACGCAGTATTCCAGGTGCGGTCTCACCAATACCTTGTACAACTGAAGCAATACCTCCCTATTTTTATATTCTATCCCCCTAGCAATGAAATCCAACATTCCATTGGCCTTCTTAATCACTTGCTGCACCTGCATACTAACCTTTTGAGTTTCGTGCACCAGGACCCCCAGATCCCTTTGTACTTCAGTACTTTCAAGTTTCTTGCCATTAAGATAATAACTTGCTCTCCGATTTTTCCTGCCAAAGTGCATAACCTGACACTTTCCAGTATTGTATTCCATCTGCCAAATCTCTGCCCACTTACTTAGCCTGTCGATGTCCCCTTGCAAGTTTTTTATGTCCTCCTCACTCACTACTTTCCCTCCCATCTTAGTATCATCTGCAAACTTTGATATGTTACACTCGGTCCCCTCGTCCAAATCGTTAATATAGATTGTAAAGAGTTGGGGACCCAGCACTGACCCCTGTGGAACACCACTAGTTACTGTTTGCCAGTCTGAGAATGAACCATTTATCCCAACTCTCTGCCTTCTGTTAGATAGCCAATCCTCTATCCATGCCAGAATATTACCCCCAATCCGGTGATATTTTATCTTAAGCAATAATCTTTTGTGTGGCCCCTTGTCAAATGCCTTTTGGAAGTCTAAATATACTACGTCCACTGGTTCCCCTTTATCCACCCTATACGTTACTTCCTCAAAGAACTCCAGCAAATTTGTCAAACTTGACTTCCCCTTCATAAAACCATGCTGAATTTGTCCTATTAAATTATGATTATCCAAATGTCCTGTTACTGTCTCCTTAATAATGGACTCCAAACTTTTACCTACCACAGATGTTAGGCTAACCGGTCTATAGTTTCCAGCCTTCTGTCTACTGCCCTTTTTAAATAAGGGTGTTACATTAGCAGTTTTCCAGTCTGCCGGGATCTTTGCTGAGTCTAGGGAGTTTTGGAGAATTATTACCAATGCATCCACAATCCCTACTGCCACTTCCCTCAAGACCCTAGGATGTAAGCCATCAGGTCCAGGTGATTTATCCACATTGATTCCCATTATTTTACGGAGTACCACTTCCTTAGTGATTTTGATCGTGTTAGCTCCTCCCCCCCTTGAGCCCCCTGTTTGTCCAGTGTTGGGATATTCTTAGTGTCTTTTACTGTAAAGACTGATGTAAAATATTCATTCAGTGTTTTTGCCATCTCCATATTTCCCACCATTAATTTCCTGGTCTCATCCTCTAAGGGACCAAAATTTACTTTAGCCACCCTTTTTCTTTTTATATAACTATAAAAACTCTTACTATCTGTTTTTATATTTTTTGCTAATTTACTTTCATAATCCATCTTCCCTTTCTTAATCAATCTTTTTGTTATTTTTTGCTGTCTTTTAAAGTTTTCCCAATCCTCTATCCTCCCACTAGATTTGGCTACCTTATATGCCCTTGTTTTTAGTCGAATAATATCCTTAATTTCTTTACTTAGCCACGGATGGCTGTCTTTTCTTTTGCACCCTTTTCTTCTCAGTGGAATATATATTTTTTGGAAGTTGTAAAATAACTCCTTAAATGTACACCACTGATCATGCATCGTCTTACCCTTTAATCTATTTTCCCAATCCACTCTACTCAATTCCGCTCTCATACCTTCATAGTCTCCTTTATTCAAGCTTAGCACGCTTGTTTGAGATCCAACCTTCTCACCCTCTAATTGAATATGGAATTCAACCATGTTATGGTCACTCATTCCAAGGGGATCCTTTACTAGGACATTTTTAATTAATCCCATCTCGTTACACAGGACCAGATCTGAGGTTGCTTGCCCCCTGGTCGGTTCAGTTACATACTGCTCAAGAAACCCATCCCTAATAAACTCAATGAACTCATCCTCAAGGCTGCCCTGCCCAATTTGATTTGTCCAATTAATATGATAGTTAAAATCCCCCATAATTATAGATGTTCCCTTATTACAAGCCTCAACTATTTCCTGATTGATACTCCGTCCAACAGAGTTGCCACTGTTCGGAGGCCTATAGATTACGCCCACTAGTGTTTTTTTCCCCTTATTATTCCTTACCTCCACCCAAACTGTTTCATTATACTGATCTTTTGACCCAATATCATTTCTCTGTATTACAGTGATTCCTTCCTTTATTAACATAGCCACCTCACCTCCCCTTCCTTCCTGCCTGTCCTTCCTGATCGTTAAATAACCTGGTATGTTTAATTCCCAGGCATTGTCACCCTGCAGCCATGTTTCTGTGATGGCCACAAGATCATACCCATATGTAGTTATTTGTGGCATTAAGTCATCTATTTTGTTACGAATGCTACGTGCATTCAGATAGAGAACTTTCAAAGATGTTTTGTGACACTTAGTTCCTGCTTTTGCCCTTTTTATTACTTTACCTTTTACTCCATACCTTCTGCCCCTTCCTGACACGCTCTGGTTTTTAATTTCCCCACTGCTACCTAAGTCTATGACCTTCTCTGTTGTCATTTTTATTATTTGCTCTCTAGGAACCTCCCCCCCGCCCCACTAGTTAGTTTAAAGCCCTCTCTACAGCCCTAGTTATATGATCCGCCAGGACTCTAGTCCCAGCACTGGCCGAGTGCAGCCCGTCCCAACGGAACAGCTCCCTCCTGCCCCAGTACTGGTGCCAGTGTCCCAGGAAGCAAAACCCATTTCTCCCACACCAGTCTTTGAGCCATGCATTTAACTCACTAATTTTATTTGTCCTAGCCAAATTCGCTCGTGGCTCAGTTAATAATCCAGAGATTATTACCCTTGTGGTTCTGGTTTTTAAATTGGCCCCTAGCTGCTCAAACTCCCGCAGCAGAACCTCCTTCCTTGCCCTATCAATATCGTTGGTACCAACATGGACCACGACAACTGGATCCTCCCCCTCCCACTCCAAATTTCTCTCCAGTCCAGAGGAGATGTCCTTAACCCTGGCACCGGGTATGCAACACAGCCTTCGGGACTCTTGCTCTCGGCTGCAAAGTACTCTATCTATCCCCCTAATGATACTATCCCCTACCACTACAACATTTATTTTAACTAACCCAACTTGAATGGCCATCTGCTCCACGGTACTGTGGCCAGGTTGCTCATCCTCCCTGCAGTCCCTGCTCCTGTCCCCACAGGGAGTAAGAGCCTCGAACCTGTTGGACAAGTGCAAGGGCTGCGGCTCCTCCAACACTACCTCCTGGATCCCCGTACCTGCCTCAATTCTAGTCACACCATCCTGACCCTGGCCACGGACTACATCTGAATTAATTAATCTAATTGGTGTGACTACCTCGTGATACACGGAGTCCAGGTAACTCTCCCACTCGATCTGTTCAGTACTTTATTTAAAGAGATACTCGGAGCTCTGCTTCACAGGGTGCCGACTGTTTAAGTCATTCTCAGTCCCACTGTTCCTATTAATAACACTTTTTGCTGTTAACTGCTGCTTGATACAAACTGACCGGGAAATAGGGAATTTCTCCTCGGTGCTGGGGATCCGACTTGGATTCGGCTGTACCCGATAAATCCACAATGTTATTGTCACTGCCGCTGCACTGGATTAAAGGAAGGGACCGGACCAGAAATGATTTTAAATTATTACTGACAAATCAGGGTAAAAAGTGAAAGGATACAACCTGCTTCTCTGCGGGGTTGACTCACAGCCAGCTCCAGTCTCTGTCTCTCACTTTGTCTCCCGCTTTATCCGTCTGATTGAGAGTCTGTCTTATTCCCCAGCCCTTCATTTGCTGAGTGCAGATCTTCCGACCCGCCTGACTGACTAACTACTGTGAATCAGGGTCAGCCTATTTATGGGCCTGAATGGCCACATTTGTGAGTTGCTGCCATCGCTCTGTGTCACGGGGCTGTCGCTGTCTCTCAGGATGTCAATACACCCACACCCTCGACACACCGCCTTTGATGGTCGGACGCAGGTTTGTTCAGTTTGTACTCGCAACTCCCTCGGCAGTTTAATGAGGACTTCTTCCCTGTGTGACTTGTGTAGTTTTGATCAGTGAAATGTTTGTGAAAGGGGTCGGAGGAGCAGGATTGAGATTTTCAGTGTGGGACACAAGTGATGGTGTTTAATGGAGAAGTAATACAATCTCTGTCGGTGCAGAGAGAGGCGACTCAGCGATTCACCTTTTCCCTGAACACGTCCTCTGACTTGTGGTTATTAAACCGGGCAGGGCTTTCCGTGGCGTAGTGGTTATCACGTTCACCACACACCAGAAATGTCCCTCGTTCAATCCCGGGCGTGAAACATTATCTGGGACTTGCTCTCGATGAATTTCCAGCAGCGAAGAATGAAGCCTTTGATTTCATCCCCACCACGAACTCTGTTCCTTAACACTAATTCCATCCCTCTC
The DNA here is from genome assembly GCF_052327205.1 of Somniosus microcephalus. Classification (NCBI taxonomy): domain Eukaryota; kingdom Metazoa; phylum Chordata; class Chondrichthyes; order Squaliformes; family Somniosidae; genus Somniosus; species Somniosus microcephalus. The sequence goes on along the minus strand of NW_028225179.1, from coordinate 21,876,673 downwards.
CCTAACATTTTTTGAGGCTGAACCACACTTTTCGCATCCTTTGTGTCATACTTGACCCTGAAATGAGCTGCCGACCACATATCCGCTGCATAACAGCGACTGCCTACTTCCACCTCCGTAACATTGCCCGTCTCCGCCCTTGCCTCAGCTCATCTACTGCATGAAACCCTCATCCATGACTTTGTTACCTCTAGACATGTCTATGTCAATGCACTCCTGGCTGGCCTCCCACATTCCACCCTATGACACTTGAGGACATCCAAAACTAGGCTGTCCGTGTTCTAATTCGCACCAAGTCCCGTTCGCCCATCAACCCTTTGCTCGCTGACCTACATTGGCTCCCGGTTAAACAGCGCATCGATTTCAAAAGTCTCATCCTCGTTTTCAAATCCCACCATGACATCGCCTCTTCCTATCTCTGTAATCACCTCCAGCCCCATAAATCCCCGCAATATCTGCGTTCCTCTAATTCTGCCCTCTTGAGTATCCCTGATCATAATCGCTCTGCCTTTAGTGGCCGTGCCTTCTGTTGCCTAGGCCCTAAGTGATGGAATTCCCTGTCTGAACCTGTTCACCTCGGTACTTCTCTTTCCCACTTGAAGACGATCCTTAAAACCTATCGCTTTGTGCATTCTTTGGGGCATGTGAAATAATTTACCCTTATGTGGATCGGTGTCAAATGTTTTGACTTAAAATACTCCTGTGCAGCGCCTTGGGACATTTAACTACGTCAAAGGCGCTGTGTAAATACAAGTTGTTGTTGTTATTGTTGATGAGAGCCACCGAGACCCGGATGTACTCTCCAGATAACGAAGCCCCTCGGTCCTGCTCCGAAATTTAGCTGATATTTTGTTGGAAGTTTGACGACAAGAATATGTGTGATACTGTCCATCAGGGCAATAGTAATTGAACATCCTTTATGGAAGGTCTCACTCCTGCAGTGTTGAAGTTCGGCGGTTATATTATTCTATATCTTTGTGTGCTCGGTCAGGATTTGGTCAGTGTGCCAATTTCTGTGCGATCAGTAAGGTTTTGGTCAATGGATCAGTTTCGTTGTGTTCGGTCAGGTTGTGGTCAGTGGGTCAGTTTCAGTGTGTTCAGTCAGTTTGTGGTCAGTGGACCTGTTTCTATAATTGTGGATATGATTGTCTGTACGTAATTCCCAACAACGTGTTCAGGTGCTTCCTTGTTTGTGTTCAATAATGTAGGAAGCATGTGAGATTACACATCTTCTCGTTTGTGCCAAAGGCTTAGTCACTGCCTTGAAATCGAATCTATTTCCTGCACATTATTCTTTGCCTGATAGTTGCTGGTTTAACAGTTAAAACTGGACCCAACATCCCTCCTCTCAATAAGTAATACTGTAAAGGCTCTTTTAAAACTCTCACCTGTTCTTGCAACACGATGGCCCTGAGTGCCCACAGGTAACAGCTATTTAGAAGAAAACACCAATTATACCTTCTGCTTCGGTCGAAATATCACACTGCAAAGGCATTGGCAGTTTTAGGGGAGGTTGGAACTCACAACCTCGGCATTTCTCAAGCCTGCACTGTCATATAAGTACCTCATACTGACCGATTGCGCCACTGGAGTCGCACAAGTGCTCATTTACTTGCACATCTCCAGTTGTTTAATAGTGCGGGGGGCAGGAGCCCTGGTTAATGTTGTTTATTGGAGGAGCATTGGCTGGGGTTATATGATAGCGTGCAGCAGAAGTTACTCTCATGCATTCGCGAGCTTGTGAACTTACCAAAGGCTGCACCAGATTTCTGGCGCCATAAGCACAGAATATTTTTACCCAACTTCTGAAATACAGTCGGTAAAATGAGAACCGATGAAAATTTATCACATGCAAAACACAAAAAGCTTTTTAAAGATTTGCCTGTGACTCGGAGTATTTCGGTCAGTCCGAAACAGAAAGTTATCGCTTCATTAATGGCGGTTACAACAAACTATTGCACGGTTTAATGAGCTTTGCGTATTTAATAGAATAAACAGTGTTCTAAAAGTTAATAGAACCAATGTCGCACGAATAAGAACATTTATAGATGACAGTTCTCTTCTGAGCTGTTTCTCTCCTTATTTAGAGAGCAACGGTTTCCGAAGTGAAGCGGTTATCACTTCCGTCTAAAGTACATCAGGTCCCCGGTTCAATCATTTCTTGCAGGTAGAGATCAATAAAATATATTAACAGCCGCGCGGTATTCTCCTTTTCTCGATACAGTTCTGTCCACACTCAAACCTTACAGAGACACCGAGAGTGTGAGAGATCATTGCAGGATCCTGCAGCGCTACCTCTGTTAATAGCAACAGTTTGGAGCCTCATTTCAGACGCGGCCACAATCCCATGATTTTGTTTGCTGTTCCCCAACTGCCGGAGTGACTGAGGCCGCGACAGCAGCGAAGTTCAGGCCGCCTGTCCGGCCCCGCTCTCACCCAGCGCCCGCTGCCAGCGAAAAGCAGCGATTGCAGCCTCAGAGAGCATAAACTGCCCATCGCTGCGAAACAAGATATCACTGAAGCAGAGGAGAGCAGAGATTTGCATCTGTAGCGTGTAGGTGAGGATGGTCGAGGTTGATATCGATCGACTCATTGGCCCAGAAATTCGGGTCAGGGGCTTCCCGCGGGTGTAAGCCCCCGACCTGCTCTTACCTTGCACGCCGGCCGTGAAGCTGTGGGCCCCCGTGGAATTCCGATCCGGGGCCTGCTCCAGCTTCCGGCGCGCAGTGCTTGTGTATCCCATGGGCGCAGTTAGTTCGAAGCATCCCCTGGGATCACGTGGGCCATGGGGAGCAAATGGGAGCAGGGAATGCTCCATTCATAAGATTGACAGGAAGACCTGTCAAAAGTTATAAATACTATGGCCCCAAAACAGCACTAAATCGTCAAATAAATTTGAAAAATCTTCACATTTTTTAAATAAACTATAATTTACATGAAATAACTATTTTATACACTAATTTAAATTTTTGAAAAAAATAATTTCATTTTCTAACGGGGCTAAAAATAAACTTACCTTGCTTTAAAGTATTTAAAAAATAATAAACCTGTGGAAAATATGTTTCAATTTTAATTAGTTCACCACTTCCCTTGTAAAAAGCAGGCCTTGTGACTGCTTTTTAAATGTCTAACTTCTGCAGGCTTCCCCTCCCGGGAAAACCTGCAAAAAAAGTAACTTCGCTGCGCACGCGCAGCCGCTCCTGCGCACGCGTTCGACCACTGAACCTCTTCGTTCAGGGGAACGGAAGTGCCGGTTTCCCGGGCATGCAGGAAACCGGCACTTCCATTGGGCTTACAGGTGAGTGCCCCGTGCATACTCACCCGTGGAGACCCGAATTTCTGGGCCACTGTTGTTGGAACCGATGAAATTGAATCTCTTTCTCCGGCAGTTGTTGCAGGTTTACGTATGCAAAGTGTCCTCGAGGTGCAATCGACAAATTTGAAGATGCCGTGTAGGGCAACAAGTTGAAGCATCAGCACAGTAAATGCCGAGAACAAATTAAACAGTAGCTCAAGCTGATGAGCCTTGCACTGACGGAAATCCTGGACGGAGATTTAGAGGAAGCGACAGTATGAAGGGCTGTACTGCGATTCTAACACTTCTCCAAACACATTCCGGCAAGTCATCGACAGTCAAAAGAGGGCTTGGAACGGGAATGGAACTGCGGCCACATGTGACAGAGCATTGGGAATGTAAAACTGCTGTCTCCAATCGTCTGTTTACCTGAATCAGACAAAATGTAATGGACAATACATGACAAATCCATTTGAATTTATGTTTGATAACCAGTTGATTGGATCTGTATTCTAGACAGAGTGACACTTAAGTCTACGGGTATGAATCTCGCTTTGGGGATTGTAGATGGAAATTTGCGCAAGGTCCCGCGTGAGCCCCTTTTTAACGTCGCCTTCTAAAATTTGACTTGTGCCCAAAACTTGTTCTAATCCGCCTAAGAAATAATCGGTCAGGACACAAATCATTCTCCAACAATCTCCAGCGTCTTTGGTGGAAGTACAATGCAAGCTGCCATGGAAATATCATGGCTTTAAAGACAATCAATTAAAGTATTTTTTAGCAAACAATCACCTGTGATGGTTGTAGGTATATTGGTGTGTGATGATATTAGATACCAATGTATTTGTGAGTTTATATTGTGTTAGATGTAAATGGTTTTGCACCTCTGTTCGTTATAAATATATTTAGATGTATCTGTATTATTTATTAATGTATTGGGTGGGGGAATCTGTGTCAGTTATGAATTTATTTTTGAGCGCTGCAAATGTCCCGTCCGGCCCCATTCTACCTTCTCATTGCCCCAAGTGGGACACGGCAGAACATCTGTTAGATTCGGATTAAACTTTTCATTTTATTGATACTTAGAAAATTTGAGGTTTTGAAAGTAATAACTCTGCATCCATCAGCCTCTCGGATACCTCTGGAGCGTCCTTTATTCTGTCTGATAGGCCCTGAGCATCCCTAAACCGCTCTAGAAACTCCTAAGCATCCCTTACACTGTCTGTTACTTCCGGAGTGTCCCTTACCCTGCCTGATACTTCCGGAGCGTCCCTTAACCTATCTGATATATCCGGAACGTCCATTAAACTCTCTGGTACTACTGGAGCGTACCTTACCCTGTCTGGTACATCCGGAGTGTTGCTTAGATATCTGATACATCCGGAGCCTCCCTTACCCTGTCTGGTACAACAGGAGAGTCCGTTACCCTCTCTGGTAAATCCGGAGTGTCCCTTAAACTGTCTGGTACATCCGGAGCGTCGCTTAGATATCTGATACACCCGGAGCGTCCCTTAGCCTGTCTGGTACAACTGCAGCGTACCTTACCCTGTCTGGTGATTCCGGAGCGTCCCTTAAACTGTCTGTTATATTCAGAGTCCCCCTTACCCTGTCTGTTACATCCGGAGCGTCCCTTACTCTCCTTCATAACTCCTGAGTTTCCATTATCCTTTTTGATAACTAGTTTGAAAACATTGCATATTTCACCCTTCATCCGCAGCTATGTAATGCTTCCCGTCGCTCATGCTCCTCAACTGTTTAGGGAAAAGCGCCGACTACCAGGTAAACAACCCGAGTTCTTCAGATAGCCTCCCCAGTGCACTTCATTTCCTTAGGAATTTTCTTGTATAATCGGGCAGCGTTGAATCCAAAGGCAGGCCCTGCTTTCGCAGAGCTTGACTGTCGAGCGGTCCCGCGGGTCTAAATGTATCGACTGGCTTCAAGGCACCAACTCAGGTTGGGGCGAATGGAACATGTGCCCCCTGGAACAGCGGTGGCAGCAGAGCACACTTGGCAGTGTAAGTTGGTGAAAGTGAATGTTAGATGCAGGTAATACCGCAGGAAACTTTCAATGAAATTGAAGGAGGAAAGTAAAGGAGAGGCTATTGATTGAGGAAGGAAGAAAAATCTGTGCCGTGTCTAGCAATCGAGCTGAAGTTGCTGCGGCCACAACGCAGAGTACTAACCAACTAAACGATCATTGCGCCACACATCAACCACTGCAACTCTGACCACAACAATGTAATGCACGGCACTGCTGAAAAAAGATGGATTGTTGGTGAAGGCCAAAATCAGCACCACCAGAAATTAGGACAGCGGTGAAATTCGACCCAGGCCCCGCAGCGACTGGAGCCTTCATCCAGATGGGAACTAGTGCAGACGCAGTGGCATTTAAAAGGATTTTAGCTTTTTCACACGAGCGTCTTAAATAAAACAAAGGCCCCGTTGGGAGTCGAACCCAGGGTTTCCTGTTTATTAGACAGACGCTTTGACCAGCTAAGCCACGTGACCGAATCCCGAGACCATGTCTCGCCTCCACTCACTGATGTTAATCAGCTACCGGTCACTGTCTTCTGGAGTCTCAGGCCGTTTTTGTATTTCACCAGCTCTCTTGTCTATTTGCCATGTCTCCCGATGCTGTCTGTATCTCCCGCTTTGTTTATCTCAGTGTCAATCTGTGAATTGATTCTGAATGAATACCTGTATTTCCGTCTTACATGAAATAAATGAGGGCATCAGTCAATTCCTCCTCTTACACTGGGGAACTAATGAGCCAACATTTATAACATGATATTGCTTATTGTGATGCAGCAAATAGAATATTCCAACGTGAAAGATTCAGGTTCAATTCTGTGCAAAAAGAAACTTTGACCCCAACGTGTTTGCAAAATGCCGCCTTTTAGTTTGACGTCACAAACGCCACCATTGCACCTCAAGGTGATTCATAACTAATAAACAGAGAAGTCAAGCAGTGAAACGGTATTTGTAAACAGGGTTGTGAGACTGTGGAAAGCACTGGCTCAGAGCAGCAGTTTTAAAACAAGGTTTAAAAACCGGCAGCGTGTGGGCGGAAGGGGAGAGAGAGGCAAGAGAGCCACAAGTGTGATCACCTTGGAAACCATTGGCCCCGAATCTGCTTTAAATCCCCCCTCTGGATTTAAACACATTTAATGTCATATTCACAAATTGATGCATTTGAACAATATATGAGATTTAACGCTGTCTCTGATGTAAAATAACTGCTTTATGCATGTGAAATTATCATTGCCGAGATTAAACACTCATTGCAGGGTTAGCGGCTCTTTGTTCTGGGGTGAGATTCTTGTTTTGGGAATTTACAAAAATTTTAAATGCAAAAGATCCCGGGTTCCAATCCCGGGCAGCGCCCTAACATTTTAATAGAACCAGTTCCCCCGGCCTGGAAACATTCCACAAGTCTTCAAATAATACCGGCCAGAAAATCAGCCTGTGTTCAGTACATCACAAGAAAACGGCAATATTATTCTTTAAAGCAGGAATTCAGTCCCAGAAGTGCCGAAACTGTGAGGTAAATATGTAAATCCGTTTATTTACAGAAGCCTAATCCGCATTTTCCACATTGTCAATCTGGGAGCTCGGCAGGACGTGCGGTAAAGGGGACTTTATTCAAGATTGGTTCTGCCGTTTGCAAACAGAAATACTGAAATAAAAGGGATTTTTGGATGACTCCTTTTGGATAATAATGTTAGATCGAGGTTGGTGAGTGGTTATATTCGCAGGACTGTTAATCTGTTTGGAAGATACGTGGCCTGAAAATATTACTTTCCCCAAATAAAAATCTTTTCTCTCCCTGTTTGTTAAAATTCCCCCACTTTCTCAAACTAATATATCACCCAGCTCTAATGGAACAAAGATCGAATCGAGAGCTAATTCCTCCTTCCTCCCTTCCTTCCCTCTGTCCTTCATTCCCTTCCTCCTTGTTCGCGGTTTCCTGCCTCATTGGAAAATGAGCCTGACTTTGATGTTAACTCTGTGATCTATATCTTATCATGGTGTGGAGATGCTGGAGTTGGACTGGGGTGGACAAACGTAAGAAGTCACACAACACCAGGTTATAGTCCAACAGCTTTATTTGAAGTCACAAGCTTTCAGAGCGCTGCTCCTTCGTCAGGTGAAGTGGAGAGACGCATAAAGACACAGCTTATATAGTCAGAGACTAATGTCAGATGTTTATAGGTAATCTTTCTAACTGCCATTTATCACAAGGTGATCACCAGCAGCAGCAACCAAACCACCCCCGGTACCACGGTTGAAACCACAGGGAGGTCCATCGTCAACCTATCGGACCTCACCCTTCAACCAGACGAAATTGAAGCTCTCAGCCGAGGGCTCAATTTCTGCCCCATCACCAAAATGGACTCTCACTTCCTCCTTCTGAGATTGGAACCGAATGCGGGAACAGGGGCAAATGATTAGGGAGCAGAAACATAAATTTCTCCTTTAGGAGGCAATGCAATTTCAAAAATATTTATCAACGTTAATGACGAGATTTTCTCTTTTAGTTTCTTTGGTTGAGAGGTAAATTATGGGCGAGAAATCCTCGTTCTTTTCGGCATACTCTCATGGGATCTGAGACCCCGGTTTAACATCCTACCAGAAAGACGGCACTACCTCAGTACTACACTGGAGTGTCAGCCTGGATTATGTGCTCAATTCTCTGGAGAGGGGCTTGAGTTTGCTACCGTTGAGCGAGGGCTGACACCTACACTCAGTTCATTTGGCTGGAGTGAAATGTCGGAGATAAAGGGAATAATTATAATGGAGTAAACCTTCAACTTGGCGTCCAGGAAAAACCGGGCATCGTAATCGGCCGCTCGGTAAAGAAACAGCCCGACTTATGTTGCCATCGATTTCATAAGCATTGAAAATCAGGCCTGTCTATAATGGGCGGGGTCGTGGTCAGTTGCGAATCATTCTGGGTCTGTTCGAACCGGGAGTACTCACAGTCCCGGATCATTCTGTGTCTGTTAAAAACGGCAGAGCTCCCAGTCCCGGATCATTCCGGTTTTTTTTAAAGAAGAGCGATTTCAGCTTTGATGACCGAGTTGTTGAGTTTAACAAAACGTGCGAATCCAGCTCACAGAGGACCTGTTTATTCAGTTGAAATATTTTTATCTTTTACTCAACCCACTTCTTTTTTCGAACAGTTTCCTTGAACCTGCTCACAATTCGCCCCGTAAAAAGAGTTCCACCGGCATCAGCGGACGCACAGATTAATGGATAAGACGTTTGACTTCCGTTCCAAATGCTTCAGTTATCAGAAGATTGAAGATTCGAGTCCAACCACGGTCGTTTAGTTATCTGGGTGACACTTTTTATATTCTGAATCTGGCGTTAAACCGACCATTTTTGACAGTCCCTCACCTGAAGTTGAATTTCTTTCAGGGTAGTTCTACTTAGATGCAAAATGCAAGAAATGGAATGTCTGAGAGCAGTGTATCGGTGAGAAAAGGTGGCCGAGAGGTTAAGGCGATGGACTGCTAATCCATTGTGCTTTACAAGCGTGGGTTAGAATCCAATCCTCGTCGCTGTTATATTACACGTTTGATGCTGATGCACTTTCTAAGCATTTTACTGAATCTTACTTGAAATACAATTTCCTGAAAATTGCACTTGTGTTGCTAGTCTGTGCCTCTGCATTGCTCATATCTTGTTAAAATTAAAATATTCCAAAAAATTTCTCAACCCACCTTGAATGAAAGTGGAGATGAGATCGCGAATCGGAGACTGAGAACCCTCTCTTCCTTCTTCCGTCCTCTGCGATTGGCACCGAATGAAAGACTAGCGGCAACACAGGCAAATGATTAGGGAGCAGAAGCATAAATTTCTCCTTTGCGGGCAATTTAATTTCAAAAATATTTATCAAACTTAATGACGATTTTTCTGTTTTTGGGACTTTGGTTGAGAGATAAATAATGCGCGAGAAATCCTCGTTCTTTTCAGCATTCTCTCATGGGATCTGAAGCCCCAGTTTAACATCTTACTAGAAAGACGGCACTCTCGACAGTGCAGCACTACCTCAGCACTGCCCTGGAGTGGCAGCCTGGATTATGTGCTCAAGTCTCTGGAGTGAGGCTTGAGTTTGCCACCGCTGAGCCACGGCTGACACCTAAACTCAGTTCATTTGGCTGGAGTAAAATGACGGAGATAAAGGGAAAAATGATAATGGAGTAAACTTTCAACTTGGCGTCCAAGATTAAACCGGGCATCGTTTTAGAAACAGCCCGATTTATGTTGCCATAGATTTCATAAGCTTTGAAAATCAGGCCTGTCTATAATGGGCGGGGTCGTGGTCAGTTGCGAATCATTCTGGGTCTGTTTAAACCGCGAGTGCTCACAGTCCCGGATCATTCTGTGTCTGTTTGGAATGGCAGAGCTCACAATCTCGGATCATGCCGTTTATTTAGAATCAGAGCGATTTCAGCTTTGATGACCGAGTTGTTGAGTTTAACAAAATGCGCCAGGGCTCGTCCGGGATTTGAACCCGAGACCTCTCGCATTTTAATCGTGAAATGCCCAAAGCGAGAATCATACCCCTAGACCAACGAGCCGCCGATGTCATTTCCCATTTGCATTGAGTTTCACTGCGCTGGTGCGAATCCAGCTCACAGAGGACCTGTTAATACAGTTGAAATATTTTTATCTTTTCCTCAATCCACTTCTTTTTTCGAACAGTTTCCTTGAACCTGCTCACAATTCGCCCCATAAAAAGAGATTCAGCGGCATCAGCGGCCGCATAGACTAATGGATTAGGCATCTGACATCTGTTGCAAATTCTTCAGTTATCAGAAGATTGAAGGTTCAAGTCCTACAAAGGTCTTTTAATTATCTGGGCGACACTTTTTATATTCTGAATCTGGCGTGAAACCGGCCATTTTTGACAGTCCCTCATCTGAAGTAACGGAAGGCCTGTTGCTTACATTAAGCTGATTGTACATTTTCAACATTGTAGATCTGTGTGCACGGGCAGGATAAGCGGTGAAGTTGAATTTCTTTCAGGGTAGTTCTAATTAGATGTAAAAAGCAAGAAATGGAATATCTGAAAGCAGTATATTGGTGAGACGAGGTGGCCGAGAGGTTAAGGCGATGGACTGCTAATCCATTGTGCTCTGCACGCGTGGGTTCGAATCCCATCCTCGTCGTTACTGTATTACACGTTTGATGCTGATGCACTTTCCAAGCGTTTCACTGAATCTTACTTGAAATACAATTTCGTGAAAATTGCACTGGTGTTGCTGGTCTGTGCCCCTGCATTGCTGATATCTTGTTAAAATTAAAATATTCCAAGAAATTTCTCAACCCACCTGTGGAGATGAGATCGTGAATCGGAGATTGAGAACCCTCCCTTCCTTTGAGATTGGCACCGAATGAAAAGACTAGCGGCAACAGAGGCAAATGATTAGGGAACAGGAACATAAGTTTCTCCTTTGGAATTTTAAAAATATTTATCAAACTTAAAGACGAGATTTTCTGTTTTTGGGTCTTTGGTTGAGAGATAAATAATGCGCGAGAAATCCTCGTTCTTTTCAGCATTCGCTCATGGGATCTGAAGCCCCAGTTTAACATCTTACTAGAAGGACGGCACTGCCGACAGTGCAGCACTACCTCAGTACTGCCCTGGAGTGTCAGCCTGGATTATGCACTCAAGTCTCTGGAGTGAGGCTTGAGTATGCTGCCGCTGAGCCACGGCTGACACCTAAACTCAGTTCATTTGGCTGGAGTAAAATGAAGGAGATAATGGGAAAAATGATAATGGAGTAAATTTTCAACTTGGTGTCCAAGATTAAACCGGGCATCGTTTTAGAAACAGCCCGATTTATGTTGCCATATATTTCATAAGCTTTGAAAATCAGGCCTGTCTATAATGGGCGGGGTCGCGGTCAGTTGCGAATCATTCTGGGTCTGTTTAAACCGCGAGTGCTCACAGCCCCGGATCATTCTGGGTCTGTTTGAACCAGGAGTGCTCACAGTCCCGGATCATTCTGTGTCTGTTTGAAATGGCAGAGCTCACAATCTCGGATCATGCCGTTTTTTTAGAAGCAGAGCGATTTCAGCTTTGATGACCGAGTTGTTGAGTTTAACAAAATGTGCCAGGGCTCGTCCGGGATTTGAACCCGGGACCTCTCGCATTTTAATCGTGAAATGCCCAAAGCGAGAATCATACCCCTAGACCAACGAGCCGCCGATGTCATTTCCCATTTGCATTGAGTTTCACTGCGCTGGTGCGAATCCAGCTCACAGAGGACCTGTTAATACAGTTGAAATATTTTTATCTTTTCCTCAATCCACTTCTTTTTTCGAGCAGTTTCCTTGAACCTGCTCACAATTCGCCCCATTAAAAGAGATTCAGCGGCATCAGCGGCCGCATAGACTAATGGATTAGGCATCTGACTTCTGTTGCAAATTCTTCAGTTATCAGAAGATTGAAGGTTCAAGTCCTACAAAGGTCTTTTAATTATCTGGGCGACACTTTTTATATTCTGAATCTGGCGTGAAACCGGCCATTTTTGACAGTCCCTCATCTGAAGTAACGGAAGGCCTGTTGCTTACATTAAGCTGATTGTACATTTTCAACATTGTAGATCTGTGTGCACGGGCAGGATAAGCGGTGAAGTTGAATTTCTTTCAGGGTAGTTCTAATTAGATGTAAAAAGCAAGAAATGGAATATCTGAAAGCAGTGTATTGGTGAGACGAGGTGGCCGAGAGGTTAAGGCGATGGACTGCTAATCCATTGTGCTCTGCACGCGTGGGTTCGAATCCCATCGTCGTCGTTACTGTATTACACGTTTGATGCTGATGCACTTTCCAAGCATTTCACTGAATCTTACTTGAAATACAATTTCGTGAAAATTGCACTGGTGTTGCTGGTCTGTGCCCCTGCATTGCTCATATCTTGTTAAAATTAAAATATTCCAAGAAATTTCTCAACCCACCTTGAATGAAAGTGGAGATGAGATCGTGAATCGGAGATTGAGAACCCCTTCTTCCTTCCTTTGAGATTGGCACCGAATGAAAAGACTAGCGGCAACAGAGGCAAATGATTAGGGAACAGGAACATAAATTTCTCCTTTGGAATTTCAAAAATATTTATCAAACTTAAAGACGAGATTTTCTGTTTTTGGGTCTTTGGTTGAGAGATAAATAATGCGCGAGAAATCCTCGTTCTTTTCAGCATTCGCTCATGGGATCTGAAGCCCCAGTTTAACATCTTACTAGAAGGACGGCACTGCCGACAGTGCAGCACTACCTCAGTACTGCCCTGGAGTGTCAGCCTGGATTATGCACTCAAGTCTCTGGAGTGAGGCTTGAGTATGCTGCCGCTGAGCCTCGGCTGACACCTAAACTCAGTTCATTTGGCTGGAGTAAAATGACGGAGATAATGGGAAAAATGATAATGGAGTAAATTTTCAACTTGGTGTCCAAGATTAAACCGGGCATCGTTTTAGAAACAGCCCGATTTATGTTGCCATAGATTTCATAAGCTTTGAAAATCAGGCCTGTCGAAAATGGGCGGGGTCGCGGTCAGTTGCGAATCATTCTGGGTCTGTTTAAACCGCGAGTGCTCACAGCCCCGGATCATTCTGTGTCTGTTTGAAATGGCAGAGCTCACAATCTCGGATCATGCCGTTTTTTTAGAAGCAGAGCGATTTCAGCTTTGATGACCGAGTTGTTGAGTTTAACAAAATGTGCCAGGGCTCGTCCGGGATTTGAACCCGGGACCTCTCGCATTTTAATCGTGAAATGCCCAAAGCGAGAATCATACCCCTAGACCAACGAGCCGCCGATGTCATTTTCCATTTGCATTGAGTTTCACTGCGCTGGTGCGAATCCAGCTCACAGAGGACCTGTTAATACAGTTGAAATATTTTTATCTTTTCCTCAATCCACTTCTTTTTTCGAGCAGTTTCCTTGAACCTGCTCACAATTCGCCCCATAAAAAGAGATTCAGCGGCATCAGCGGCCGCATAGACTAATGGATTAGGCATCTGACTTCTGTTGCAAATTCTTCAGTTATCAGAAGATTAAAGGTTCAAGTCCTACAAAGGTCTTTTAATTATCTGGGCGACACTTTTTATATTCTGAATCTGGCGTGAAACCGGCCATTTTTGACAGTCCCTCATCTGAAGTAACGGAAGGCCTGTTGCTTACATTAAGCTGATTGTACATTTTCAACATTGTAGATCTGTGTGCACGGGCAGGATAAGCGGTGAAGTTGAATTTCTTTCAGGGTAGTTCTAATTAGATGTAAAAAGCAAGAAATGGAATATCTGAAAGCAGTATATTGGTGAGACGAAGTGGCCGAGAGGTTAAGGCGATGGACTGCTAATCCGTTGTGCTCTGCACGCGTGGGTTCGAATCCCATCCTCGTCGTTACTGTATTACACGTTTGATGCTGATGCACTTTCCAAGCATTTCACTGAATCTTACTTGAAATACAATTTCGTGAAAATTGCACTGGTGTTGCTGGTCTGTGCCCCTGCATTGCTCATATCTTGTTAAAATTAAAATATTCCAAGAAATTTCTCAACCCACCTTGAATGAAAGTGGAGATGAGATCGTGAATCGGAGATTGAGAACCCTCCCTTCCTTTGAGATTGGCACCGAATGAAAAGACTAGCGGCAACAGAGGCAAATGATTAGGGAACAGGAACATAAGTTTCTCCTTTGGAATTTCAAAAATATTTATCAAACTTAAAGATGAGATTTTCTGTTTTTGGGTCTTTGGTTGAGAGATAAATAATGCGCGAGAAATCCTCGTTCTTTTCAGCATTCTCTCATGGGATCTGAAGCCCCAGTTTAACATCTTACTAGAAGGACGGCACTGCCGACAGTGCAGCACTACCTCAGTACTGCCCTGGAGTGTCAGCCTGGATTATGCACTCAAGTCTCTGGAGTGAGGCTTGAGTATGCTGCCGCTGAGCCACGGCTGACACCTAAACTCAGTTCATTTGGCTGGAGTAAAATGACGGAGATAATGGGAAAAATGATAATGGAGTAAATTTTCAACTTGGTGTCCAAGATTAAACCGGGCATCGTTTTAGAAACAGCCCGATTTATGTTGCCATAGATTTCATAAGCTTTGAAAATCAGGCCTGTCGAAAATGGGCGGGGTCGCGGTCAGTTGCGAATCATTCTGGGTCTGCTTGAACCGCGAGTGCTCACAGCCCCGGATCATTCTGTGTCTGTTTGAAATGGCAGAGCTCACAATCTCGGATCATGCCGTTTTTTTAGAAGCAGAGCGATTTCAGCTTTGATGACCGAGTTGTTGAGTTTAACAAAATGCGCCAGGGCTCGTCCGGGATTTGAACCCGGGACCTCTCGCATTTTAATCGTGAAATGCCCAAAGCGAGAATCATGACCCTAGACCAACGAGCCGCCGATGTCATTTCCCATTTGCATTGAGTTTCACTGCGCTGGTGCGAATCCAGCTCACAGAGGACCTGTTAATACAGTTGAAATATTTTTATCTTTTCCTCAATCCACTTCTTTTTTCGAACAGTTTCCTTGAACCTGCTCACAATTCGCCCCATAAAAAGAGATTCAGCGGCATCAGCGGCCGCATAGACTAATGGATTAGGCATCTGACTTCTGTTGCAAATTCTTCAGTTATCAGAAGATTGAAGGTTTAAGTCCTACAAAGGTCATTTCATTATCTGGGCGACACTTTTTATATTCTGAATCTGGCGTGAAACCGGCCATTTTTGACAGTCCCTCATCTGAAGTAACGGAAGGCCTGTTGCTTACATTAAGCTGATTGTACATTTTCAACATTGTAGATCTGTGTGCACGGGCAGGATAAGCGGTGAAGTTGAATTTCTTTCAGGGTAGTTCTAATTAGATGTAAAAAGCAAGAAATGGAATATCTGAAAGCAGTAAATTGGTGAGACGAAGTGGCCGAGAGGTTAAGGCGATGGACTGCTAATCCGTTGTGCTCTGCACGCGTGGGTTCGAATCCCATCCTCGTCGTTGCTGTATTACACGTTTGATGCTGATGCACTTTCCAAGCATTTCACTGAATCTTACTTGAAATACAATTTCGTGAAAATTGCACTGGTGTTGCTGGTCTGTGCCCCTGCATTGCTCATATCTTGTTAAAATTAAAATATTCCAAGAAATTTCTCAACCCACCTTGAATGAAAGTGGAGATGAGATCGTGAATCGGAGATTGAGAACCCTCCCTTCCTTTGAGATTGGCACCGAATGAAAAGACTAGCGGCAACAGAGGCAAATGATTAGGGAACAGGAACATAAGTTTCTCCTTTGGAATTTCAAAAATATTTATCAAACTTAAAGATGAGATTTTCTGTTTTTGGGTCTTTGGTTGAGAGATAAATAATGCGCGAGAAATCCTCGTTCTTTTCAGCATTCTCTCATGGGATCTGAAGCCCCAGTTTAACATCTTACTAGAAGGACGGCACTGCCGACAGTGCAGCACTACCTCAGTACTGCCCTGGAGTGTCAGCCTGGATTATGCACTCAAGTCTCTGGAGTGAGGCTTGAGTATGCTGCCGCTGAGCCACGGCTGACACCTAAACTCAGTTCATTTGGCTGGAGTAAAATGACGGAGATAATGGGAAAAATGATAATGGAGTAAATTTTCAACTTGGTGTCCAAGATTAAACCGGGCATCGTTTTAGAAACAGCCCGATTTATGTTGCCATAGATTTCATAAGCTTTGAAAATCAGGCCTGTCGAAAATGGGCGGGGTCGCGGTCAGTTGCGAATCATTCTGGGTCTGCTTAAACCGCGAGTGCTCACAGCCCCGGATCATTCTGTGTCTGTTTGAAATGGCAGAGCTCACAATCTCGGATCATGCCGTTTTTTTAGAAGCAGAGCGATTTCAGCTTTGATGACCGAGTTGTTGAGTTTAACAAAATGCGCCAGGGCTCGTCCGGGATTTGAACCCGGGACCTCTCGCATTTTAATCGTGAAATGCCCAAAGCGAGAATCATGACCCTAGACCAACGAGCCGCCGATGTCATTTCCCATTTGCATTGAGTTTCACTGCGCTGGTGCGAATCCAGCTCACAGAGGACCTGTTAATACAGTTGAAATATTTTTATCTTTTCCTCAATCCACTTCTTTTTTCGAACAGTTTCCTTGAACCTGCTCACAATTCGCCCCATAAAAAGAGATTCAGCGGCATCAGCGGCCGCATAGACTAATGGATTAGGCATCTGACTTCTGTTGCAAATTCTTCAGTTATCAGAAGATTGAAGGTTTAAGTCCTACAAAGGTCATTTCATTATCTGGGCGACACTTTTTATATTCTGAATCTGGCGTGAAACCGGCCATTTTTGACAGTCCCTCATCTGAAGTAACGGAAGGCCTGTTGCTTACATTAAGCTGATTGTACATTTTCAACATTGTAGATCTGTGTGCACGGGCAGGATAAGCGGTGAAGTTGAATTTCTTTCAGGGTAGTTCTAATTAGATGTAAAAAGCAAGAAATGGAATATCTGAAAGCAGTATATTGGTGAGACGAAGTGGCCGAGAGGTTAAGGCGATGGACTGCTAATCCGTTGTGCTCTGCACGCGTGGGTTCGAATCCCATCCTCGTCGTTGCTGTATTACACGTTTGATGCTGATGCACTTTCCAAGCATTTCACTGAATCTTACTTGAAATACAATTTCGTGAAAATTGCACTGGTGTTGCTGGTCTGTGCCCCTGCATTGCTCATATCTTGTTAAAATTAAAATATTCCAAGAAATTTCTCAACCCACCTTGAATGAAAGTGGAGATGAGATCGTGAATCGGAGATTGAGAACCCTCCCTTCCTTTGAGATTGGCACCGAATGAAAAGACTAGCGGCAACAGAGGCAAATGATTAGGGAACAGGAACATAAGTTTCTCCTTTGGAATTTCAAAAATATTTATCAAACTTAAAGATGAGATTTTCTGTTTTTGGGTCTTTGGTTGAGAGATAAATAATGCGCGAGAAATCCTCGTTCTTTTCAGCATTCTCTCATGGGATCTGAAGCCCCAGTTTAACATCTTACTAGAAGGACGGCACTGCCGACAGTGCAGCACTACCTCAGTACTGCCCTGGAGTGTCAGCCTGGATTATGCACTCAAGTCTCTGGAGTGAGGCTTGAGTATGCTGCCGCTGAGCCACGGCTGACACCTAAACTCAGTTCATTTGGCTGGAGTAAAATGACGGAGATAATGGGAAAAATGATAATGGAGTAAATTTTCAACTTGGTGTCCAAGATTAAACCGGGCATCGTTTTAGAAACAGCCCGATTTATGTTGCCATAGATTTCATAAGCTTTGAAAATCAGGCCTGTCGAAAATGGGCGGGGTCGCGGTCAGTTGCGAATCATTCTGGGTCTGCTTAAACCGCGAGTGCTCACAGCCCCGGATCATTCTGTGTCTGTTTGAAATGGCAGAGCTCACAATCTCGGATCATGCCGTTTTTTTAGAAGCAGAGCGATTTCAGCTTTGATGACCGAGTTGTTGAGTTTAACAAAATGCGCCAGGGCTCGTCCGGGATTTGAACCCGGGACCTCTCGCATTTTAATCGTGAAATGCCCAAAGCGAGAATCATGACCCTAGACCAACGAGCCGCCGATGTCATTTCCCATTTGCATTGAGTTTCACTGCGCTGGTGCGAATCCAGCTCACAGAGGACCTGTTAATACAGTTGAAATATTTTTATCTTTTCCTCAATCCACTTCTTTTTTCGAACAGTTTCCTTGAACCTGCTCACAATTCGCCCCATAAAAAGAGATTCAGCGGCATCAGCGGCCGCATAGACTAATGGATTAGGCATCTGACTTCTGTTGCAAATTCTTCAGTTATCAGAAGATTGAAGGTTTAAGTCCTACAAAGGTCATTTCATTATCTGGGCGACACTTTTTATATTCTGAATCTGGCGTGAAACCGGCCATTTTTGACAGTCCCTCATCTGAAGTAACGGAAGGCCTGTTGCTTACATTAAGCTGATTGTACATTTTCAACATTGTAGATCTGTGTGCACGGGCAGGATAAGCGGTGAAGTTGAATTTCTTTCAGGGTAGTTCTAATTAGATGTAAAAAGCAAGAAATGGAATATCTGAAAGCAGTATATTGGTGAGACGAAGTGGCCGAGAGGTTAAGGCGATGGACTGCTAATCCGTTGTGCTCTGCACGCGTGGGTTCGAATCCCATCCTCGTCGTTGCTGTATTACACGTTTGATGCTGATACACTTTCCAAGCATTTCACTGAATCTTACTTGAAATACAATTTCGTGAAAATTGCACTGGTGTTGCTGGTCTGTGCCCCTGCATTGCTCATATCTTGTTAAAATTAAAATATTCCAAGAAATTTCTCAACCCACCTTGAATGAAAGTGGAGATGAGATCGTGAATCGGAGATTGAGAACCCTCCCTTCCTTTGAGATTGGCACCGAATGAAAAGACTAGCGGCAACAGAGGCAAATGATTAGGGAACAGGAACATAAGTTTCTCCTTTGGAATTTCAAAAATATTTATCAAACTTAAAGATGAGATTTTCTGTTTTTGGGTCTTTGGTTGAGAGATAAATAATGCGCGAGAAATCCTCGTTCTTTTCAGCATTCTCTCATGGGATCTGAAGCCCCAGTTTAACATCTTACTAGAAGGACGGCACTGCCGACAGTGCAGCACTACCTCAGTACTGCCCTGGAGTGTCAGCCTGGATTATGCACTCAAGTCTCTGGAGTGAGGCTTGAGTATGCTGCCGCTGAGCCACGGCTGACACCTAAACTCAGTTCATTTGGCTGGAGTAAAATGACGGAGATAATGGGAAAAATGATAATGGAGTAAATTTTCAACTTGGTGTCCAAGATTAAACCGGGCATCGTTTTAGAAACAGCCCGATTTATGTTGCCATAGATTTCATAAGCTTTGAAAATCAGGCCTGTCGAAAATGGGCGGGGTCGCGGTCAGTTGCGAATCATTCTGGGTCTGCTTAAACCGCGAGTGCTCACAGCCCCGGATCATTCTGTGTCTGTTTGAAATGGCAGAGCTCACAATCTCGGATCATGCCGTTTTTTTAGAAGCAGAGCGATTTCAGCTTTGATGACCGAGTTGTTGAGTTTAACAAAATGCGCCAGGGCTCGTCCGGGATTTGAACCCGGGACCTCTCGCATTTTAATCGTTAAATGCCCAAAGCGAGAATCATGACCCTAGACCAACGAGCCGCCGATGTCATTTCCCATTTGCATTGAGTTTCACTGCGCTGGTGCGAATCCAGCTCACAGAGGACCTGTTAATACAGTTGAAATATTTTTATCTTTTCCTCAATCCACTTCTTTTTTCGAACAGTTTCCTTGAACCTGCTCACAATTCGCCCCATAAAAAGAGATTCAGCGGCATCAGCGGCCGCATAGACTAATGGATTAGGCATCTGACTTCTGTTGCAAATTCTTCAGTTATCAGAAGATTGAAGGTTTAAGTCCTACAAAGGTCATTTCATTATCTGGGCGACACTTTTTATATTCTGAATCTGGCGTGAAACCGGCCATTTTTGACAGTCCCTCATCTGAAGTAACGGAAGGCCTGTTGCTTACATTAAGCTGATTGTACATTTTCAACATTGTAGATCTGTGTGCACGGGCAGGATAAGCGGTGAAGTTGAATTTCTTTCAGGGTAGTTCTAATTAGATGTAAAAAGCAAGAAATGGAATATCTGAAAGCAGTATATTGGTGAGACGAGGTGGCCGAGAGGTTAAGGCGATGGACTGCTAATCCATTGTGCTCTGCACGCGTGGGTTCGAATCCCATCCTCGTCGTTACTGTATTACACGTTTGATGCTGATGCACTTTCCAAGCATTTCACTGAATCTTACTTGAAATACAATTTCGTGAAAATTGCACTGGTGTTGCTGGTCTGTGCCCCTGCATTGCTGATATCTTGTTAAAATTAAAATATTCCAAGAAATTTCTCAACCCACCTGTGGAGATGAGATCGTGAATCGGAGATTGAGAACCCTCTCTTCCTTCTTCCTTCCTTTGAGATTGGCACCGAATGAAAAGACTAGCGGCAACAGAGGCAAATGATTAGGGAACAGGAACATAAGTTTCTCCTTTGGAATTTCAAAAATATTTATCAAACTTAAAGACGAGATTTTCTGTTTTTGGGTCTTTGGTTGAGAGATAAATAATGCGCGAGAAATCCTCGTTCTTTTCAGCATTCTCTCATGGGATCTGAAGCCCCAGTTTAACATCTTACTAGAAGGACGGCACTGCCGACAGTGCAGCACTCCCTCAGTACTGCCCTGGAGTGTCAGCCTGGATTATGCACTCAAGTCTCTGGAGTGAGGCTTGAGTATGCTGCCGCTGAGCCACGGCTGACACCTAAACTCAGTTCATTTGGCTGGAGTAAAATGACGGAGATAATGGGAAAAATGATAATGGATTAATTTTCAACTTGGTGTCCAAGATTAAACCGGGCATCGTTTTAGAAACAGCCCGATTTATGTTGCCATAGATTTCATAAGCTTTGAAAATCAGCCCTGTCGAAAATGGGCGGGGTCGCGGTCAGTTGCGAATCATTCTGGGTCTGTTTAAACCGCGAGTGCTCACAGCCCCGGATCATTCTGTGTCTGTTTGAAATGGCACAGCTCATAATCACGGATCATGCCGTTTTTTTAGAAGCAGAGCGATTTCAGCTTTGATGACCGAGTTGTTGAGTTTAACAAAATGCGCCAGGGCTCGTCCGGGATTTGAACCCGGGACCTCTCGCATTTTAATCGTGAAATGCCCAAAGCGAGAATCATACCCCTAGACCAACGAGCCGCCGATGTGATTTCCCATTTGCATTGAGTTTCACTGCGCTGGTGCGAATCCAGCTCACAGAGGACCTGTTAATACAGTTGAAATATTTTTATCTTTTCCTCAATCCACTTCTTTTTTCGAACAGTTTCCTTGAACCTGCTCACAATTCGCCCCATAAAAAGAGATTCAGCGGCATCAGCGGCCGCATAGACTAATGGATTAGGCATCTGACTTCTGTTGCAAATTCTTCAGTTATCAGAAGATTGAAGGTTCAAGTCCTACAAAGGTCTTTTAATTTTCTGGGCGACACTTTTTATATTCTGAATCTGGCGTGAAACCGGCCATTTTTGACAGTCCCTCATCTGAAGTAACGGAAGGCCTGTTGCTTACATTAAGCTGATTGTACATTTTCAACATTGTAGATCTGTGTGCACGGGCAGGATAAGCGGTGAAGTTGAATTTCTTTCAGGGTAGTTCTAATTAGATGTAAAAAGCAAGAAATGGAATATCTGAAAGCAGTGTATTGGTGAGACGAGGTGGCCGAGAGGTTAAGGCGATGGACTGCTAATCCATTGTGCTCTGCACGCGTGGGTTCGAATCCCATCCTCGTCGTTACTGTATTACACGTTTGATGCTGATGCACTTTCCAAGCATTTCACTGAATCTTACTTGAAATACAATTTCGTGAAAATTGCACTGGTGTTGCTGGTCTGTGCCCCTGCATTGCTGATATCTTGTTAAAATTAAAATATTCCAAGAAATTTCTCAACCCACCTGTGGAGATGAGATCGTGAATCGGAGATTGAGAACCCTCTCTTCCTTCTTCCTTCCTTTGAGATTGGCACCGAATGAAAAGACTAGCGGCAACAGAGGCAAATGATTAGGGAACAGGAACATAAGTTTCTCCTTTGGAATTTCAAAAATATTTATCAAACTTAAAGACGAGATTTTCTGTTTTTGGGTCTTTGGTTGAGAGATAAATAATGCGCGAGAAATCCTCGTTCTTTTCAGCATTCTCTCATGGGATCTGAAGCCCCAGTTTAACATCTTACTAGAAGGACGGCACTGCCGACAGTGCAGCACTCCCTCAGTACTGCCCTGGAGTGTCAGCCTGGATTATGCACTCAAGTCTCTGGAGTGAGGCTTGAGTATGCTGCCGCTGAGCCACGGCTGACACCTAAACTCAGTTCATTTGGCTGGAGTAAAATGACGGAGATAATGGGAAAAATGATAATGGAGTAAACTTTCAACTTGGTGTCCAAGATTAAACCGGGCATCGTTTTAGAAACAGCCCGATTTATGTTGCCATAGATTTCATAAGCTTTGAAAATCAGGCCTGTCGAAAATGGGCGGGGTCGCGGTCAGTTGCGAATCATTCTGGGTCTGTTTAAACCGCGAGTGCTCACAGCCCCGGATCATTCTGTGTCTGTTTGAAATGGCACAGCTCATAATCTCGGATCATGCCGTTTTTTTAGAAGCAGAGCGATTTCAGCTTTGATGACCGAGTTGTTGAGTTTAACAAAATGCGCCAGGGCTCGTCCGGGATTTGAACCCGGGACCTCTCGCATTTTAATCGTGAAATGCCCAAAGCGAGAATCATACCCCTAGACCAACGAGCCGCCGATGTGATTTCCCATTTGCATTGAGTTTCACTGCGCTGGTGCGAATCCAGCTCACAGAGGACCTGTTAATACAGTTGAAATATTTTTATCTTTTCCTCAATCCACTTCTTTTTTCGAACAGTTTCCTTGAACCTGCTCACAATTCGCCCCATAAAAAGAGATTCAGCGGCATCAGCGGCCGCATAGACTAATGGATTAGGCATCTGACTTCTGTTGCAAATTCTTCAGTTATCAGAAGATTGAAGGTTCAAGTCCTACAAAGGTCTTTTAATTATCTGGGCGACACTTTTTATATTCTGAATCTGGCGTGAAACCGGCCATTTTTGACAGTCCCTCATCTGAAGTAACGGAAGGCCTGTTGCTTACATTAAGCTGATTGTACATTTTCAACATTGTAGATCTGTGTGCACGGGCAGGATAAGCGGTGAAGTTGAATTTCTTTCAGGGTAGTTCTAATTAGATGTAAAAAGCAAGAAATGGAATATCTGAAAGCAGTATATTGGTGAGACGAGGTGGCCGAGAGGTTAAGGCGATGGACTGCTAATCCATTGTGCTCTGCATGCGTGGGTTCGAATCCCATCCTCGTCGTTACTGTATTACACGTTTGATGCTGATGCACTTTCCAAGCATTTCACTGAATCTTACTTGAAATACAATTTCGTGAAAATTGCACTGGTGTTGCTGGTCTGTGCCCCTGCATTGCTGATAACTTGTTAAAATTAAAATATTCCAAGAAATTTCTCAACCCACCTGTGGAGATGAGATCGTGAATCGGAGATTGAGAACCCTCTCTTCCTTCTTCCTTCCTTTGAGATTGGCACCGAATGAAAAGACCAGAGGCAAATGATTAGGGAACAGGAACATAAGTTTCTCCTTTGGAATTTCAAAAATATTTATCAAACTTAAAGACGAGATTTTCTGTTTTTGGGTCTTTGGTTGAGAGATAAATAATGCGCGAGAAATCCTCGTTCTTTTCAGCATTCTCTCATGGGATCTGAAGCCCCAGTTTAACATCTTACTAGAAGGACGGCACTGCCGACAGTGCAGCACTCCCTCAGTACTGCCCTGGAGTGTCAGCCTGGATTATGCACTCAAGTCTCTGGAGTGAGGCTTGAGTATGCTGCCGCTGAGCCACGGCTGACAGCTAAACTCAGTTCATTTGGCTGGAGTAAAATGACGGAGATAATGGGAAAAATGATAATGGAGTAAATTTTCAACTTGGTGTCCAAGATTAAACCGGGCATCGTTTTAGAAACAGCCCGATTTATGTTGCCATAGATTTCATAAGCTTTGAAAATCAGGCCTGTCGAAAATGGGCGGGGTCGCGGTCAGTTGCGAATCATTCTGGGTCTGTTTAAACCGCGAGTGCTCACAGCCCCGGATCATTCTGTGTCTGTTTGAAATGGCACAGCTCATAATCTCGGATCATGCCGTTTTTTTAGAAGCAGAGCGATTTCAGCTTTGATGACCGAGTTGTTGAGTTTAACAAAATGCGCCAGGGCTCGTCCGGGATTTGAACCCGGGACCTCTCGCATTTTAATCGTGAAATGCCCAAAGCGAGAATCATACCCCTAGACCAACGAGCCGCCGATATGATTTCCCATTTGCATTGAGTTTCACTGCGCTGGTGCGAATCCAGCTCACAGAGGACCTGTTAATACAGTTGAAATATTTTTATCTTTTCCTCAATCCACTTCTTTTTTCGAACAGTTTCCTTGAACCTGCTCACAATTCGCCCCATAAAAAGAGATTCAGCGGCATCAGCGGCCGCATAGACTAATGGATTAGGCATCTGACTTCTGTTGCAAATTCTTCAGTTATCAGAAGATTGAAGGTTCAAGTCCTACAAAGGTCTTTTAATTATCTGGGCGACACTTTTTATATTCTGAATCTGGCGTGAAACCGGCCATTTTTGACAGTCCCTCATCTGAAGTAACGGAAGGCCTGTTGCTTACATTAAGCTGATTGTACATTTTCAACATTGTAGATCTGTGTGCATGGGCAGGATAAGCGGTGAAGTTGAATTTCTTTCAGGGTAGTTCTAATTAGATGTAAAAAGCAAGAAATG
Source organism: Somniosus microcephalus (assembly GCF_052327205.1). NCBI lineage: Eukaryota > Metazoa > Chordata > Chondrichthyes > Squaliformes > Somniosidae > Somniosus > Somniosus microcephalus. The sequence continues at coordinate 21,851,911 of NW_028225179.1, read as the reverse complement.
GAATATCTGAAAGCAGTATATTGGTGAGACGAGGTGGCCGAGAGGTTAAGGCGATGGACTGCTAATCCATTGTGCTCTGCACGCGTGGGTTCGAATCCCATCCTCGTCGTTACTGTATTACACGTTTGATGCTGATGCACTTTCCAAGCATTTCACTGAATCTTACTTGAAATACAATTTCGTGAAAATTGCACTGGTGTTGCTGGTCTGTGCCCCTGCATTGCTGATAACTTGTTAAAATTAAAATATTCCAAGAAATTTCTCAACCCACCTGTGGAGATGAGATCGTGAATCGGAGATTGAGAACCCTCTCTTCCTTCCTTTGAGATTGGCACCGAATGAAAAGACTAGCGGCAACAGAGGCAAATGATTAGGGAACAGGAACATAAGTTTCTCCTTTGGAATTTCAAAAATATTTATCAAACTTAAAGACGAGATTTTCTGTTTTTGGGTCTTTGGTTGAGAGATAAATAATGCGCGAGAAATCCTCGTTCTTTTCAGCATTCTCTCATGGGATCTGAAGCCCCAGTTTAACATCTTACTAGAAGGACGGCACTGCCGACAGTGCAGCACTCCCTCAGTACTGCCCTGGAGTGTCAGCCTGGATTATGCACTCAAGTCTCTGGAGTGAGGCTTGAGTATGCTGCCGCTGAGCCACGGCTGACAGCTAAACTCAGTTCATTTGGCTGGAGTAAAATGACGGAGATAATGGGAAAAATGATAATGGAGTAAATTTTCAACTTGGTGTCCAAGATTAAACCGGGCATCGTTTTAGAAACAGCCCGATTTATGTTGCCATAGATTTCATAAGCTTTGAAAATCAGGCCTGTCGAAAATGGGCGGGGTCGCGGTCAGTTGCGAATCATTCTGGGTCTGTTTAAACCGCGAGTGCTCACAGCCCCGGATCATTCTGTGTCTGTTTGAAATGGCACAGCTCATAATCTCGGATCATGCCGTTTTTTTAGAAGCAGAGCGATTTCAGCTTTGATGACCGAGTTGTTGAGTTTAACAAAATGCGCCAGGGCTCGTCCGGGATTTGAACCCGGGACCTCTCGCATTTTAATCGTGAAATGCCCAAAGCGAGAATCATACCCCTAGACCAACGAGCCGCCGATATGATTTCCCATTTGCATTGAGTTTCACTGCGCTGGTGCGAATCCAGCTCACAGAGGACCTGTTAATACAGTTGAAATATTTTTATCTTTTCCTCAATCCACTTCTTTTTTCGAACAGTTTCCTTGAACCTGCTCACAATTCGCCCCATAAAAAGAGATTCAGCGGCATCAGCGGCCGCATAGACTAATGGATTAGGCATCTGACTTCTGTTGCAAATTCTTCAGTTATCAGAAGATTGAAGGTTCAAGTCCTACAAAGGTCTTTTAATTATCTGGGCGACACTTTTTATATTCTGAATCTGGCGTGAAACCGGCCATTTTTGACAGTCCCTCATCTGAAGTAACGGAAGGCCTGTTGCTTACATTAAGCTGATTGTACATTTTCAACATTGTAGATCTGTGTGCACGGGCAGGATAAGCGGTGAAGTTGAATTTCTTTCAGGGTAGTTCTAATTAGATGTAAAAAGCAAGAAATGGAATATCTGAAAGCAGTATATTGGTGAGACGAGGTGGCCGAGAGGTTAAGGCGATGGACTGCTAATCCATTGTGCTCTGCACGCGTGGGTTCGAATCCCATCCTCGTCGTTACTGTATTACACGTTTGATGCTGATGCACTTTCCAAGCATTTCACTGAATCTTACTTGAAATACAATTTCGTGAAAATTGCACTGGTGTTGCTGGTCTGTGCCCCTGCATTGCTGATAACTTGTTAAAATTAAAATATTCCAAGAAATTTCTCAACCCACCTGTGGAGATGAGATCGTGAATCGGAGATTGAGAACCCTCTCTTCCTTCCTTTGAGATTGGCACCGAATGAAAAGACTAGCGGCAACAGAGGCAAATGATTAGGGAACAGGAACATAAGTTTCTCCTTTGGAATTTCAAAAATATTTATCAAACTTAAAGACGAGATTTTCTGTTTTTGGGTCTTTGGTTGAGAGATAAATAATGCGCGAGAAATCCTCGTTCTTTTCAGCATTCTCTCATGGGATCTGAAGCCCCAGTTTAACATCTTACTAGAAGGACGGCACTGCCGACAGTGCAGCACTCCCTCAGTACTGCCCTGGAGTGTCAGCCTGGATTATGCACTCAAGTCTCTGGAGTGAGGCTTGAGTATGCTGCCGCTGAGCCACGGCTGACAGCTAAACTCAGTTCATTTGGCTGGAGTAAAATGACGGAGATAATGGGAAAAATGATAATGGAGTAAATTTTCAACTTGGTGTCCAAGATTAAACCGGGCATCGTTTTAGAAACAGCCCGATTTATGTTGCCATAGATTTCATAAGCTTTGAAAATCAGGCCTGTCGAAAATGGGCGGGGTCGCGGTCAGTTGCGAATCATTCTGGGTCTGTTTAAACCGCGAGTGCTCACAGCCCCGGATCATTCTGTGTCTGTTTGAAATGGCACAGCTCATAATCTCGGATCATGCCGTTTTTTTAGAAGCAGAGCGATTTCAGCTTTGATGACCGAGTTGTTGAGTTTAACAAAATGCGCCAGGGCTCGTCCGGGATTTGAACCCGGGACCTCTCGCATTTTAATCGTGAAATGCCCAAAGCGAGAATCATACCCCTAGACCAACGAGCCGCCGATGTGATTTCCCATTTGCATTGAGTTTCACTGCGCTGGTGCGAATCCAGCTCACAGAGGACCTGTTAATACAGTTGAAATATTTTTATCTTTTCCTCAATCCACTTCTTTTTTCGAACAGTTTCCTTGAACCTGCTCACAATTCGCCCCATAAAAAGAGATTCAGCGGCATCAGCGGCCGCATAGACTAATGGATTAGGCATCTGACTTCTGTTGCAAATTCTTCAGTTATCAGAAGATTGAAGGTTCAAGTCCTACAAAGGTCTTTTAATTATCTGGGCGACACTTTTTATATTCTGAATCTGGCGTGAAACCGGCCATTTTTGACAGTCCCTCATCTGAAGTAACGGAAGGCCTGTTGCTTACATTAAGCTGATTGTACATTTTCAACATTGTAGATCTGTGTGCACGGGCAGGATAAGCGGTGAAGTTGAATTTCTTTCAGGGTAGTTCTAATTAGATGTAAAAAGCAAGAAATGGAATATCTGAAAGCAGTATATTGGTGAGACGAGGTGGCCGAGAGGTTAAGGCGATGGACTGCTAATCCATTGTGCTCTGCACGCGTGGGTTCGAATCCCATCCTCGTCGTTACTGTATTACACGTTTGATGCTGATGCACTTTCCAAGCATTTCACTGAATCTTACTTGAAATACAATTTCGTGAAAATTGCACTGGTGTTGCTGGTCTGTGCCCCTGCATTGCTGATAACTTGTTAAAATTAAAATATTCCAAGAAATTTCTCAACCCACCTGTGGAGATGAGATCGTGAATCGGAGATTGAGAACCCTCTCTTCCTTCTTCCTTCCTTTGAGATTGGCACCGAATGAAAAGACTAGCGGCAACAGAGGCAAATGATTAGGGAACAGGAACATAAGTTTCTCCTTTGGAATTTCAAAAATATTTATCAAACTTAAAGACGAGATTTTCTGTTTTTGGGTCTTTGGTTGAGAGATAAATAATGCGCGAGAAATCCTCGTTCTTTTCAGCATTCTCTCATGGGATCTGAAGCCCCAGTTTAACATCTTACTAGAAGGACGGCACTGCCGACAGTGCAGCACTCCCTCAGTACTGCCCTGGAGTGTCAGCCTGGATTATGCACTCAAGTCTCTGGAGTGAGGCTTGAGTATGCTGCCGCTGAGCCACGGCTGACAGCTAAACTCAGTTCATTTGGCTGGAGTAAAATGACGGAGATAATGGGAAAAATGATAATGGAGTAAATTTTCAACTTGGTGTCCAAGATTAAACCGGGCATCGTTTTAGAAACAGCCCGATTTATGTTGCCATAGATTTCATAAGCTTTGAAAATCAGGCCTGTCGAAAATGGGCGGGGTCGCGGTCAGTTGCGAATCATTCTGGGTCTGTTTAAACCGCGAGTGCTCACAGCCCCGGATCATTCTGTGTCTGTTTGAAATGGCACAGCTCATAATCTCGGATCATGCCGTTTTTTTAGAAGCAGAGCGATTTCAGCTTTGATGACCGAGTTGTTGAGTTTAACAAAATGCGCTAGGGCTCGTCCGGGATTTGAACCCGGGACCTCTCGCATTTTAATCGTGAAATGCCCAAAGCGAGAATCATACCCCTAGACCAACGAGCCGCCGATGTGATTTCCCATTTGCATTGAGTTTCACTGCGCTGGTGCGAATCCAGCTCACAGAGGACCTGTTAATACAGTTGAAATATTTTTATCTTTTCCTCAATCCACTTCTTTTTTCGAACAGTTTCCTTGAACCTGCTCACAATTCGCCCCATAAAAAGAGATTCAGCGGCATCAGCGGCCGCATAGACTAATGGATTAGGCATCTGACTTCTGTTGCAAATTCTTCAGTTATCAGAAGATTGAAGGTTCAAGTCCTACAAAGGTCTTTTAATTATCTAGGCGACACTTTATATATTCTGAATCTGGCGTGAAACCGGCCATTTTTGACAGTCCCTCATCTGAAGTAACGGAAGGCCTGTTGCTTACATTAAGCTGATTGTACATTTTCAACATTGTAGATCTGTGTGCACGGGCAGGATAAGCGGTGAAGTTGAATTTCTTTCAGGGTAGTTCTAATTAGATGTAAAAAGCAAGAAATGGAATATCTGAAAGCAGTGTATTGGTGAGACGAGGAGGCCGAGAGGTTAAGGCGATGGACTGCTAATCCATTGTGCTCTGCACGCGAGGGTTCGAATCCCATCCTCGTCGTTACTGTATTATACGTTTGATGCTGATGCACTTTCCAAGCATTTCACTGAATCTTACTTGAAGTACAATTTCGTGAAAATTGCACTGGTGTTGCTGGTCTGTGCCCCTGCATTGCTGATATCTTGTTAAAATTAAAATATTCCAAGAAATTTCTCAACCCACCTGTGGAGATGAGATCGTGAATCGGAGATTGAGAACCCTCTCTTCCTTCTTCCTTCCTTTGAGATTGGCACCGAATGAAAAGACTAGCGGCAACAGAGGCAAATGATTAGGGAACAGGAACATAAGTTTCTCCTTTGGAATTTCAAAAATATTTATCAAACTTAAAGACGAGATTTTCTGTTTTTGGGTCTTTGGTTGAGAGATAAATAATGCGCGAGAAATCCTCGTTCTTTTCAGCATTCTCTCATGGGATCTGAAGCCCCAGTTTAACATCTTACTAGAAGGACGGCACTGCCGACAGTGCAGCACTCCCTCAGTACTGCCCTGGAGTGTCAGCCTGGATTATGCACTCAAGTCTCTGGAGTGAGGCTTGAGTATGCTGCCGCTGAGCCACGGCTGACAGCTAAACTCAGTTCATTTGGCTGGAGTAAAATGACGGAGATAATGGGAAAAATGATAATGGAGTAAATTTTCAACTTGGTGTCCAAGATTAAACCGGGCATCGTTTTAGAAACAGCCCGATTTATGTTGCCATAGATTTCATAAGCTTTGAAAATCAGGCCTGTCGAAAATGGGCGGGGTCGCGGTCAGTTGCGAATCATTCTGGGTCTGTTTAAACCGCGAGTGCTCACAGCCCCGGATCATTCTGTGTCTGTTTGAAATGGCACAGCTCATAATCTCGGATCATGCCGTTTTTTTAGAAGCAGAGCGATTTCAGCTTTGATGACCGAGTTGTTGAGTTTAACAAAATGCGCCAGGGCTCGTCCGGGATTTGAACCCGGGACCTCTCGCATTTTAATCGTGAAATGCCCAAAGCGAGAATCATACCCCTAGACCAACGAGCCGCCGATGTGATTTCCCATTTGCATTGAGTTTCACTGCGCTGGTGCGAATCCAGCTCACAGAGGACCTGTTAATACAGTTGAAATATTTTTATCTTTTCCTCAATCCACTTCTTTTTTCGAACAGTTTCCTTGAACCTGCTCACAATTCGCCCCATAAAAAGAGATTCAGCGGCATCAGCGGCCGCATAGACTAATGGATTAGGCATCTGACTTCTGTTGCAAATTCTTCAGTTATCAGAAGATTGAAGGTTCAAGTCCTACAAAGGTCTTTTAATTATCTGGGCGACACTTTTTATACTCTGAATCTGGCGTGAAACCGGCCATTTTTGACAGTCCCTCATCTGAAGTAACGGAAGGCCTGTTGCTTACATTAAGCTGATTGTACATTTTCAACATTGTAGATCTGTGTGCACGGGCAGGATAAGCGGTGAAGTTGAATTTCTTTCAGGGTAGTTCTAATTAGATGTAAAAAGCAAGAAATGGAATATCTGAAAGCAGTATATTGGTGAGACGAGGTGGCCGAGAGGTTAAGGCGATGGACTGCTAATCCATTGTGCTCTGCACGCGAGGGTTCGAATCCCATCCTCGTCGTTACTGTATTATACGTTTGATGCTGATGCACTTTCCAAGCATTTCACTGAATCTTACTTGAAATACAATTTCGTGAAAATTGCACTGGTGTTGCTGGTCTGTGCCCCTGCATTGCTGATATCTTGTTAAAATTAAAATATTCCAAGAAATTTCTCAACCCACCTGTGGAGATGAGATCGTGAATCGGAGATTGAGAACCCTCTCTTCCTTCTTCCTTCCTTTGAGATTGGCACCGAATGAAAAGACTAGTGGCAACAGAGGCAAATGATTAGGGAACAGGAACATAAGTTTCTCCTTTGGAATTTCAAAAATATTTATCAAACTTAAAGACGAGATTTTCTGTTTTTGGGTCTTTGGTTGAGAGATAAATAATGCGCGAGAAATCCTCGTTCTTTTCAGCATTCTCTCATGGGATCTGAAGCCCCAGTTTAACATCTTACTAGAAGGACGGCACTGCCGACAGTGCAGCACTCCCTCAGTACTGCCCTGGAGTGTCAGCCTGGATTATGCACTCAAGTCTCTGGAGTGAGGCTTGAGTATGCTGCCGCTGAGCCACGGCTGACAGCTAAACTCAGTTCATTTGGCTGGAGTAAAATGACGGAGATAATGGGAAAAATGATAATGGAGTAAATTTTCAACTTGGTGTCCAAGATTAAACCGGGCATCGTTTTAGAAACAGCCCGATTTATGTTGCCATAGATTTCATAAGCTTTGAAAATCAGGCCTGTCGAAAATGGGCGGGGTCGCGGTCAGTTGCGAATCATTCTGGGTCTGTTTAAACCGCGAGTGCTCACAGCCCCGGATCATTCTGTGTCTGTTTGAAATGGCACAGCTCATAATCTCGGATCATGCCGTTTTTTTAGAAGCAGAGCGATTTCAGCTTTGATGACCGAGTTGTTGAGTTTAACAAAATGCGCCAGGGCTCGTCCGGGATTTGAACCCGGGACCTCTCGCATTTTAATCGTGAAATGCCCAAAGCGAGAATCATACCCCTAGACCAACGAGCCGCCGATGTGATTTCCCATTTGCATTGAGTTTCACTGCGCTGGTGCGAATCCAGCTCACAGAGGACCTGTTAATACAGTTGAAATATTTTTATCTTTTCCTCAATCCACTTCTTTTTTCGAACAGTTTCCTTGAACCTGCTCACAATTCGCCCCATAAAAAGAGATTCAGCGGCATCAGCGGCCGCATAGACTAATGGATTAGGCATCTGACTTCTGTTGCAAATTCTTCAGTTATCAGAAGATTGAAGGTTCAAGTCCTACAAAGGTCTTTTAATTATCTGGGCGACACTTTTTATATTCTGAATCTGGCGTGAAACCGGCCATTTTTGACAGTCCCTCATCTGAAGTAACGGAAGGCCTGTTGCTTACATTAAGCTGATTGTACATTTTCAACATTGTAGATCTGTGTGCACGGGCAGGATAAGCGGTGAAGTTGAATTTCTTTCAGGGTAGTTCTAATTAGATGTAAAAAGCAAGAAATGGAATATCTGAAAGCAGTATATTGGTGAGACGAGGTGGCCGAGAGGTTAAGGCGATGGACTGCTAATCCATTGTGCTCTGCACGCGAGGGTTCGAATCCCATCCTCGTCGTTACTGTATTACACGTTTGATGCTGATGCACTTTCCAAGCATTTCACTGAATCTTACTTGAAATACAATTTCGTGAAAATTGCACTGGTGTTGCTGGTCTGTGCCCCTGCATTGCTGATAACTTGTTAAAATTAAAATATTCCAAGAAATTTCTCAACCCACCTGTGGAGATGAGATCGTGAATCGGAGATTGAGAACCCTCTCTTCCTTCTTCCTTCCTTTGAGATTGGCACCGAATGAAAAGACTAGCGGCAACAGAGGCAAATGATTAGGGAACAGGAACATAAGTTTCTCCTTTGGAATTTCAAAAATATTTATCAAACTTAAAGACGAGATTTTCTGTTTTTGGGTCTTTGGTTGAGAGATAAATAATGCGCGAGAAATCCTCGTTCTTTTCAGCATTCTCTCATGGGATCTGAAGCCCCAGTTTAACATCTTACTAGAAGGACGGCACTGCCGACAGTGCAGCACTCCCTCAGTACTGCCCTGGAGTGTCAGCCTGGATTATGCACTCAAGTCTCTGGAGTGAGGCTTGAGTATGCTGCCGCTGAGCCACGGCTGACAGCTAAACTCAGTTCATTTGGCTGGAGTAAAATGACGGAGATAATGGGAAAAATGATAATGGAGTAAATTTTCAACTTGGTGTCCAAGATTAAACCGGGCATCGTTTTAGAAACAGCCCGATTTATGTTGCCATAGATTTCATAAGCTTTGAAAATCAGGCCTGTCGAAAATGGGCGGGGTCGCGGTCAGTTGCGAATCATTCTGGGTCTGTTTAAACCGCGAGTGCTCACAGCCCCGGATCATTCTGTGTCTGTTTGAAATGGCACAGCTCATAATCTCGGATCATGCCGTTTTTTTAGAAGCAGAGCGATTTCAGCTTTGATGACCGAGTTGTTGAGTTTAACAAAATGCGCCAGGGCTCGTCCGGGATTTGAACCCGGGACCTCTCGCATTTTAATCGTGAAATGCCCAAAGCGAGAATCATACCCCTAGACCAACGAGCCGCCGATGTGATTTCCCATTTGCATTGAGTTTCACTGCGCTGGTGCGAATCCAGCTCACAGAGGACCTGTTAATACAGTTGAAATATTTTTATCTTTTCCTCAATCCACTTCTTTTTTCGAACAGTTTCCTTGAACCTGCTCACAATTCGCCCCATAAAAAGAGATTCAGCGGCATCAGCGGCCGCATAGACTAATGGATTAGGCATCTGACTTCTGTTGCAAATTCTTCAGTTATCAGAAGATTGAAGGTTCAAGTCCTACAAAGGTCTTTTAATTATCTGGGCGACACTTTTTATATTCTGAATCTGGCGTGAAACCGGCCATTTTTGACAGTCCCTCATCTGAAGTAACGGAAGGCCTGTTGCTTACATTAAGCTGATTGTACATTTTCAACATTGTAGATCTGTGTGCACGGGCAGGATAAGCGGTGAAGTTGAATTTCTTTCAGGGTAGTTCTAATTAGATGTAAAAAGCAAGAAATGGAATATCTGAAAGCAGTGTATTGGTGAGACGAGGTGGCCGAGAGGTTAAGGCGATGGACTGCTAATCCATTGTGCTCTGCACGCGAGGGTTCGAATCCCATCCTCGTCGTTACTGTATTACACGTTTGATGCTGATGCACTTTCCAAGCATTTCACTGAATCTTACTTGAAATACAATTTCGTGAAAATTGCACTGGTGTTGCTGGTCTGTGCCCCTGCATTGCTGATAACTTGTTAAAATTAAAATATTCCAAGAAATTTCTCAACCCACCTGTGGAGATGAGATCGTGAATTGGAGATTGAGAACCCTCTCTTCCTTCTTCCTTCCTTTGAGATTGGCACCGAATGAAAAGACCAGAGGCAAATGATTAGGGAACAGGAACATAAGTTTCTCCTTTGGAATTTCAAAAATATTTATCAAACTTAAAGACGAGATTTTCTGTTTTTGGGTCTTTGGTTGAGAGATAAATAATGCGCGAGAAATCCTCGTTCTTTTCAGCATTCTCTCATGGGATCTGAAGCCCCAGTTTAACATCTTACTAGAAGGACGGCACTGCCGACAGTGCAGCACTCCCTCAGTACTGCCCTGGAGTGTCAGCCTGGATTATGCACTCAAGTCTCTGGAGTGAGGCTTGAGTATGCTGCCGCTGAGCCACGGCTGACAGCTAAACTCAGTTCATTTGGCTGGAGTAAAATGACGGAGATAATGGGAAAAATGATAATGGAGTAAATTTTCAACTTGGTGTCCAAGATTAAACCGGGCATCGTTTTAGAAACAGCCCGATTTATGTTGCCATAGATTTCATAAGCTTTGAAAATCAGGCCTGTCGAAAATGGGCGGGGTCGCGGTCAGTTGCGAATCATTCTGGGTCTGTTTAAACCGCGAGTGCTCACAGCCCCGGATCATTCTGTGTCTGTTTGAAATGGCACAGCTCATAATCTCGGATCATGCCGTTTTTTTAGAAGCAGAGCGATTTCAGCTTTGATGACCGAGTTGTTGAGTTTAACAAAATGCGCCAGGGCTCGTCCGGGATTTGAACCCGGGACCTCTCGCATTTTAATCGTGAAATGCCCAAAGCGAGAATCGTACCCCTAGACCAACGAGCCGCCGATGTGATTTCCCATTTGCATTGAGTTTTACTGCGCTGGTGCGAATCCAGCTCACAGAGGACCTGTTAATACAGTTGAAATATTTTTATCTTTTCCTCAATCCACTTCTTTTTTCGAACAGTTTCCTTGAACCTGCTCACAATTCGCCCCATAAAAAGAGATTCAGCGGCATCAGCGGCCGCATAGACTAATGGATTAGGCATCTGACTTCTGTTGCAAATTCTTCAGTTATCAGAAGATTGAAGGTTCAAGTCCTACAAAGGTCTTTTAATTATCTGGGCGACACTTTTTATATTCTGAATCTGGCGTGAAACCGGCCATTTTTGACAGTCCCTCATCTGAAGTAACGGAAGGCCTGTTGCTTACATTAAGCTGATTGTACATTTTCAACATTGTAGATCTGTGTGCACGGGCAGGATAAGCGGTGAAGTTGAATTTCTTTCAGGGTAGTTCTAATTAGATGTAAAAAGCAAGAAATGGAATATCTGAAAGCAGTATATTGGTGAGACGAGGTGGCCGAGAGGTTAAGGCGATGGACTGCTAATCCATTGTGCTCTGCATGCGTGGGTTCGAATCCCATCCTCGTCGTTACTGTATTACACGTTTGATGCTGATGCACTTTCCAAGCATTTCACTGAATCTTACTTGAAATACAATTTCGTGAAAATTGCACTGGTGTTGCTGGTCTGTGCCCCTGCATTGCTGATAACTTGTTAAAATTAAAATATTCCAAGAAATTTCTCAACCCACCTGTGGAGATGAGATCGTGAATCGGAGATTGAGAACCCTCTCTTCCTTCTTCCTTCCTTTGAGATTGGCACCGAATGAAAAGACTAGCGGCAACAGAGGCAAATGATTAGGGAACAGGAACATAAGTTTCTCCTTTGGAATTTCAAAAATATTTATCAAACTTAAAGACGAGATTTTCTGTTTTTGGGTCTTTGGTTGAGAGATAAATAATGCGCGAGAAATCCTCGTTCTTTTCAGCATTCTCTCATGGGATCTGAAGCCCCAGTTTAACATCTTACTAGAAGGACGGCACTGCCGACAGTGCAGCACTCCCTCAGTACTGCCCTGGAGTGTCAGCCTGGATTATGCACTCAAGTCTCTGGAGTGAGGCTTGAGTATGCTGCCGCTGAGCCACGGCTGACAGCTAAACTCAGTTCATTTGGCTGGAGTAAAATGACGGAGATAATGGGAAAAATGATAATGGAGTAAATTTTCAACTTGGTGTCCAAGATTAAACCGGGCATCGTTTTAGAAACAGCCCGATTTATGTTGCCATAGATTTCATAAGCTTTGAAAATCAGGCCTGTCGAAAATGGGCGGGGTCGCGGTCAGTTGCGAATCATTCTGGGTCTGTTTAAACCGCGAGTGCTCACAGCCCCGGATCATTCTGTGTCTGTTTGAAATGGCACAGCTCATAATCTCGGATCATGCCGTTTTTTTAGAAGCAGAGCGATTTCAGCTTTGATGACCGAGTTGTTGAGTTTAACAAAATGCGCTAGGGCTCGTCCGGGATTTGAACCCGGGACCTCTCGCATTTTAATCGTGAAATGCCCAAAGCGAGAATCATACCCCTAGACCAACGAGCCGCCGATGTGATTTCCCATTTGCATTGAGTTTCACTGCGCTGGTGCGAATCCAGCTCACAGAGGACCTGTTAATACAGTTGAAATATTTTTATCTTTTCCTCAATCCACTTCTTTTTTCGAACAGTTTCCTTGAACCTGCTCACAATTCGCCCCATAAAAAGAGATTCAGCGGCATCAGCGGCCGCATAGACTAATGGATTAGGCATCTGACTTCTGTTGCAAATTCTTCAGTTATCAGAAGATTGAAGGTTCAAGTCCTACAAAGGTCTTTTAATTATCTAGGCGACACTTTATATATTCTGAATCTGGCGTGAAACCGGCCATTTTTGACAGTCCCTCATCTGAAGTAACGGAAGGCCTGTTGCTTACATTAAGCTGATTGTACATTTTCAACATTGTAGATCTGTGTGCACGGGCAGGATAAGCGGTGAAGTTGAATTTCTTTCAGGGTAGTTCTAATTAGATGTAAAAAGCAAGAAATGGAATATCTGAAAGCAGTGTATTGGTGAGACGAGGTGGCCGAGAGGTTAAGGCGATGGACTGCTAATCCATTGTGCTCTGCACGCGTGGGTTCGAATCCCATCCTCGTCGTTACTGTATTATACGTTTGATGCTGATGCACTTTCCAAGCATTTCACTGAATCTTACTTGAAATACAATTTCGTGAAAATTGCACTGGTGTTGCTGGTCTGTGCCCCTGCATTGCTGATATCTTGTTAAAATTAAAATATTCCAAGAAATTTCTCAACCCACCTGTGGAGATGAGATCGTGAATCGGAGATTGAGAACCCTCTCTTCCTTCTTCCTTCCTTTGAGATTGGCACCGAATGAAAAGACTAGCGGCAACAGAGGCAAATGATTAGGAAACAGGAACATAAGTTTCTCCTTTGGAATTTCAAAAATATTTATCAAACTTAAAGACGAGATTTTCTGTTTTTGGGTCTTTGGTTGAGAGATAAATAATGCGCGAGAAATCCTCGTTCTTTTCAGCATTCTCTCATGGGATCTGAAGCCCCAGTTTAACATCTTACTAGAAGGACGGCACTGCCGACAGTGCAGCACTCCCTCAGTACTGCCCTGGAGTGTCAGCCTGGATTATGCACTCAAGTCTCTGGAGTGAGGCTTGAGTATGCTGCCGCTGAGCCACGGCTGACAGCTAAACTCAGTTCATTTGGCTGGAGTAAAATGACGGAGATAATGGGAAAAATGATAATGGAGTAAATTTTCAACTTGGTGTCCAAGATTAAACCGGGCATCGTTTTAGAAACAGCCCGATTTATGTTGCCATAGATTTCATAAGCTTTGAAAATCAGGCCTGTCGAAAATGGGCGGGGTCGCGGTCAGTTGCGAATCATTCTGGGTCTGTTTAAACCGCGAGTGCTCACAGCCCCGGATCATTCTGTGTCTGTTTGAAATGGCACAGCTCATAATCTCGGATCATGCCGTTTTTTTAGAAGCAGAGCGATTTCAGCTTTGATGACCGAGTTGTTGAGTTTAACAAAATGCGCCAGGGCTCGTCCGGGATTTGAACCCGGGACCTCTCACATTTTAATCGTGAAATGCCCAAAGCGAGAATCATACCCCTAGACCAACGAGCCGCCGATGTGATTTCCCATTTGCATTGAGTTTCACTGCGCTGGTGCGAATCCAGCTCACAGAGGACCTGTTAATACAGTTGAAATATTTTTATCTTTTCCTCAATCCACTTCTTTTTTCGAACAGTTTCCTTGAACCTGCTCACAATTCGCCCCATAAAAAGAGATTCAGCGGCATCAGCGGCCGCATAGACTAATGGATTAGGCATCTGACTTCTGTTGCAAATTCTTCAGTTATCAGAAGATTGAAGGTTCAAGTCCTACAAAGGTCTTTTAATTATCTGGGCGACACTTTTTATATTCTGAATCTGGCGTGAAACCGGCCATTTTTGACAGTCCCTCATCTGAAGTAACGGAAGGCCTGTTGCTTACATTAAGCTGATTGTACATTTTCAACATTGTAGATCTGTGTGCACGGGCAGGATAAGCGGTGAAGTTGAATTTCTTTCAGGGTAGTTCTAATTAGATGTAAAAAGCAAGAAATGGAATATCTGAAAGCAGTATATTGGTGAGACGAGGTGGCCGAGAGGTTAAGGCGATGGACTGCTAATCCATTGTGCTCTGCACGCGAGGGTTCGAATCCCATCCTCGTCGTTACTGTATTACACGTTTGATGCTGATGCACTTTCCAAGCATTTCACTGAATCTTACTTGAAATACAATTTCGTGAAAATTGCACTGGTGTTGCTGGTCTGTGCCCTTGCATTGCTCATATCTTGTTAAAATTAAAATATTCTAAGAAATTTCTCAACCCACCTTGAATGAAAGTGGAGATGAGATCGTGAATCGGAGATTGAGAACCCCTTTTTCCTTCCTTTGAGATAGGCACCGAATGAAAAGACTAGCGGCAACAGAGGCAAATGATTAGGGAACAGGAACATAAATTTCTCCTTTGGAATTTCAAAAATATTTATCAAACTTAAAGACGAGATTTTCTGTTTTTGGGTCTTTGGTTGAGAGATAAATAATGCGCGAGAAATCCTCGTTCTTTTCAGCATTCGCTCATGGGATCTGAAGCCCCAGTTTAACATCTTACTAGAAGGACGGCACTGCCGACAGTGCAGCACTACCTCAGTACTGCCCTGGAGTGCCAGCCTGGATTATGCACTCAAGTCTCTGGAGTGAGGCTTGAGTATGCTGCCGCTGAGCCACGGCTGACACCTAAACTCAATTCATTTGGCTGGAGTAAAATGACGGAGATAATGGGAAAAATGATAATGGAGTAAATTTTCAACTTGGTGTCCAAGATTAAACCGGGCATCGTTTTAGAAACAGCCCGATTTATGTTGCCATAGATTTCATAAGCTTTGAAAATCAGGCCTGTCGAAAATGGGCGGGGTCGCGGTCAGTTGCGAATCATTCTGGGTCTGTTTAAACCGCGAGTGCTCACAGCCCCGGATCATTCTGTGTCTGTTTGAAATGGCAGAGCTCACAATCTCGGATCATGCCGTTTTTTTAGAAGCAGAGCGATTTCAGCTTTGATGACCGAGTTGTTGAGTTTAAGAAAATGTGCCAGGGCTCGTCCGGGATTTGAACCCGGGACCTCTCGCATTTTAATCGTGAAATGCCCAAAGCGAGAATCATACCCCTAGACCAACGAACCGCCGATGTCATTTCCCATTTGCATTGAGTTTCACTGCGCTGGTGCGAATCCAGCTCACAGAGGACCTGTTAATACAGTTGAAATATTTTTATCTTTTCCTCAATCCACTTCTTTTTTCGAGCAGTTTCCTTGAACCTGCTCACAATTCGCCCCATAAAAAGAGATTCAGCGGCATCAGCGGCCGCATAGACTAATGGATTAGGCATCTGACTTCTGTTGCAAATTCTTCAGTTATCAGAAGATTGAAGGTTCAAGTCCTACAAAGGTCTTTTAATTATCTGGGCGACACTTTTTATATTCTGAATCTGGCGTGAAACCGGCCATTTTTGACAGTCCCTCATCTGAAGTAACGGAAGGCCTGTTGCTTACATTAAGCTGATTGTACATTTTCAACATTGTAGATCTGTGTGCACGGGCAGGATAAGCGGTGAAGTTGAATTTCTTTCAGGGTAGTTCTAATTAGATGTAAAAAGCAAGAAATGGAATATCTGAAAGCAGTGTATTGGTGAGACGAGGTGGCCGAGAGGTTAAAGCGATGGACTGCTAATCTATTGTGCTCTGCACGCGTGGGTTCGAATACCATCCTCGTCGTTACTGTATTACACGTTTGATGCTGATGCACTTTCCAAGCATTTCACTGAATCTTACTTGAAATACAATTTCGTGAAAATTGCACTGGTGTTGCTGGTCTGTGCCCCTGCATTGCTGATAACTTGTTAAAATTAAAATATTCCAAGAAATTTCTCAACCCACCTGTGGAGATGAGATCGTGAATCGGAGATTGAGAACCCTCTCTTCCTTCTTCCTTCCTTTGAGATTGGCACCGAATGAAAAGACTAGCGGCAACAGAGGCAAATGATTAGGGAACAGGAACATAAGTTTCTCCTTTGGAATTTCAAAAATATTTATCAAACTTAAAGACGAGATTTTCTGTTTTTGGGTCTTTGGTTGAGAGATAAATAATGCGCGAGAAATCCTCGTTCTTTTCAGCATTCTCTCATGGGATCTGAAGCCCCAGTTTAACATCTTACTAGAAGGACGGCACTGCCGACAGTGCAGCACTCCCTCAGTACTGCCCTGGAGTGTCAGCCTGGATTATGCACTCAAGTCTCTGGAGTGAGGCTTGAGTATGCTGCCGCTGAGCCACGGCTGACAGCTAAACTCAGTTCATTTGGCTGGAGTAAAATGACGGAGATAATGGGAAAAATGATAATGGAGTAAATTTTCAACTTGGTGTCCAAGATTAAACCGGGCATCGTTTTAGAAACAGCCCGATTTATGTTGCCATAGATTTCATAAGCTTTGAAAATCAGGCCTGTCGAAAATGGGCGGGGTCGCGGTCAGTTGCGAATCATTCTGGGTCTGTTTAAACCGCGAGTGCTCACAGCCCCGGATCATTCTGTGTCTGTTTGAAATGGCACAGCTCATAATCTCGGATCATGCCGTTTTTTTAGAAGCAGAGCGATTTCAGCTTTGATGACCGAGTTGTTGAGTTTAACAAAATGCGCCAGGGCTCGTCCGGGATTTGAACCCGGGACCTCTCGCATTTTAATCGTGAAATGCCCAAAGCGAGAATCATACCCCTAGACCAACGAGCCGCCGATGTGATTTCCCATTTGCATTGAGTTTCACTGCGCTGGTGCGAATCCAGCTCACAGAGGACCTGTTAATACAGTTGAAATATTTTTATCTTTTCCTCAATCCACTTCTTTTTTCGAACAGTTTCCTTGAACCTGCTCACAATTCGCCCCATAAAAAGAGATTCAGCGGCATCAGCGGCCGCATAGACTAATGGATTAGGCATCTGACTTCTGTTGCAAATTCTTCAGTTATCAGAAGATTGAAGGTTCAAGTCCTACAAAGGTCTTTTAATTATCTAGGCGACACTTTATATATTCTGAATCTGGCGTGAAACCGGCCATTTTTGACAGTCCCTCATCTGAAGTAACGGAAGGCCTGTTGCTTACATTAAGCTGATTGTACATTTTCAACATTGTAGATCTGTGTGCACGGGCAGGATAAGCGGTGAAGTTGAATTTCTTTCAGGGTAGTTCTAATTAGATGTAAAAAGCAAGAAATGGAATATCTGAAAGCAGTGTATTGGTGAGACGAGGTGGCCGAGAGGTTAAGGCGATGGACTGCTAATCCATTGTGCTCTGCACGCGTGGGTTCGAATCCCATCCTCGTCGTTACTGTATTATACGTTTGATGCTGATGCACTTTCCAAGCATTTCACTGAATCTTACTTGAAATACAATTTCGTGAAAATTGCACTGGTGTTGCTGGTCTGTGCCCCTGCATTGCTGATATCTTGTTAAAATTAAAATATTCCAAGAAATTTCTCAACCCACCTGTGGAGATGAGATCGTGAATCGGAGATTGAGAACCCTCTCTTCCTTCTTCCTTCCTTTGAGATTGGCACCGAATGAAAAGACTAGCGGCAACAGAGGCAAATGATTAGGAAACAGGAACATAAGTTTCTC
Source organism: Somniosus microcephalus (assembly GCF_052327205.1). NCBI lineage: Eukaryota > Metazoa > Chordata > Chondrichthyes > Squaliformes > Somniosidae > Somniosus > Somniosus microcephalus. The sequence continues at coordinate 21,833,951 of NW_028225179.1, read as the reverse complement.
CTTTGGAATTTCAAAAATATTTATCAAACTTAAAGACGAGATTTTCTGTTTTTGGGTCTTTGGTTGAGAGATAAATAATGCGCGAGAAATCCTCGTTCTTTTCAGCATTCTCTCATGGGATCTGAAGCCCCAGTTTAACATCTTACTAGAAGGACGGCACTGCCGACAGTGCAGCACTCCCTCAGTACTGCCCTGGAGTGTCAGCCTGGATTATGCACTCAAGTCTCTGGAGTGAGGCTTGAGTATGCTGCCGCTGAGCCACGGCTGACAGCTAAACTCAGTTCATTTGGCTGGAGTAAAATGACGGAGATAATGGGAAAAATGATAATGGAGTAAATTTTCAACTTGGTGTCCAAGATTAAACCGGGCATCGTTTTAGAAACAGCCCGATTTATGTTGCCATAGATTTCATAAGCTTTGAAAATCAGGCCTGTCGAAAATGGGCGGGGTCGCGGTCAGTTGCGAATCATTCTGGGTCTGTTTAAACCGCGAGTGCTCACAGCCCCGGATCATTCTGTGTCTGTTTGAAATGGCACAGCTCATAATCTCGGATCATGCCGTTTTTTTAGAAGCAGAGCGATTTCAGCTTTGATGACCGAGTTGTTGAGTTTAACAAAATGCGCCAGGGCTCGTCCGGGATTTGAACCCGGGACCTCTCGCATTTTAATCGTGAAATGCCCAAAGCGAGAATCATACCCCTAGACCAACGAGCCGCCGATGTGATTTCCCATTTGCATTGAGTTTCACTGCGCTGGTGCGAATCCAGCTCACAGAGGACCTGTTAATACAGTTGAAATATTTTTATCTTTTCCTCAATCCACTTCTTTTTTCGAACAGTTTCCTTGAACCTGCTCACAATTCGCCCCATAAAAAGAGATTCAGCGGCATCAGCGGCCGCATAGACTAATGGATTAGGCATCTGACTTCTGTTGCAAATTCTTCAGTTATCAGAAGATTGAAGGTTCAAGTCCTACAAAGGTCTTTTAATTATCTGGGCGACACTTTTTATATTCTGAATCTGGCGTGAAACCGGCCATTTTTGACAGTCCCTCATCTGAAGTAACGGAAGGCCTGTTGCTTACATTAAGCTGATTGTACATTTTCAACATTGTAGATCTGTGTGCACGGGCAGGATAAGCGGTGAAGTTGAATTTCTTTCAGGGTAGTTCTAATTAGATGTAAAAAGCAAGAAATGGAATATCTGAAAGCAGTATATTGGTGAGACGAGGTGGCCGAGAGGTTAAGGCGATGGACTGCTAATCCATTGTGCTCTGCACGCGAGGGTTCGAATCCCATTCTCGTCGTTACTGTATTACACGTTTGATGCTGATGCACTTTCCAAGCATTTCACTGAATCTTACTTGAAATACAATTTCGTGAAAATTGCACTGGTGTTGCTGGTCTGTGCCCCTGCATTGCTGATATCTTGTTAAAATTAAAATATTCTAAGAAATTTCTCAACCCACCTTGAATGAAAGTGGAGATGAGATCGTGAATCGGAGATTGAGAACCCCTTTTTCCTTCCTTTGAGATAGGCACCGAATGAAAAGACTAGCGGCAACAGAGGCAAATGATTAGGGAACAGGAACATAAATTTCTCCTTTGGAATTTCAAAAATATTTATCAAACTTAAAGACGAGATTTTCTGTTTTTGGGTCTTTGGTTGAGAGATAAATAATGCGCGAGAAATCCTCGTTCTTTTCAGCATTCGCTCATGGGATCTGAAGCACCAGTTTAACATCTTACTAGAAGGACGGCACTGCCGACAGTGCAGCACTACCTCAGTACTGCCCTGGAGTGCCAGCCTGGATTATGCACTCAAGTCTCTGGAGTGAGGCTTGAGTATGCTGCCGCTGAGCCACGGCTGACACCTAAACTCAATTCATTTGGCTGGAGTAAAATGACGGAGATAATGGGAAAAATGATAATGGAGTAAATTTTCAACTTGGTGTCCAAGATTAAACCGGGCATCGTTTTAGAAACAGCCCGATTTATGTTGCCATAGATTTCATAAGCTTTGAAAATCAGGCCTGTCGAAAATGGGCGGGGTCGCGGTCAGTTGCGAATCATTCTGGGTCTGTTTAAACCGCGAGTGCTCACAGCCCCGGATCATTCTGTGTCTGTTTGAAATGGCAGAGCTCACAATCTCGGATCATGCCGTTTTTTTAGAAGCAGAGCGATTTCAGCTTTGATGACCGAGTTGTTGAGTTTAAGAAAATGTGCCAGGGCTCGTCCGGGATTTGAACCCGGGACCTCTCGCATTTTAATCGTGAAATGCCCAAAGCGAGAATCATACCCCTAGACCAACGAACCGCCGATGTCATTTCCCATTTGCATTGAGTTTCACTGCGCTGGTGCGAATCCAGCTCACAGAGGACCTGTTAATACAGTTGAAATATTTTTATCTTTTCCTCAATCCACTTCTTTTTTCGAACAGTTTCCTTGAACCTGCTCACAATTCGCCCCATAAAAAGAGATTCAGCGGCATCAGCGGCCGCATAGACTAATGGATTAGGCATCTGACTTCTGTTGCAAATTCTTCAGTTATCAGAAGATTGAAGGTTCAAGTCCTACAAAGGTCTTTTAATTATCTAGGCGACACTTTATATATTCTGAATCTGGCGTGAAACCGGCCATTTTTGACAGTCCCTCATCTGAAGTAACGGAAGGCCTGTTGCTTACATTAAGCTGATTGTACATTTTCAACATTGTAGATCTGTGTGCACGGGCAGGATAAGCGGTGAAGTTGAATTTCTTTCAGGGTAGTTCTAATTAGATGTAAAAAGCAAGAAATGGAATATCTGAAAGCAGTGTATTGGTGAGACGAGGTGGCCGAGAGGTTAAGGCGATGGACTGCTAATCCATTGTGCTCTGCACGCGTGGGTTCGAATCCCATCCTCGTCGTTACTGTATTATACGTTTGATGCTGATGCACTTTCCAAGCATTTCACTGAATCTTACTTGAAATACAATTTCGTGAAAATTGCACTGGTGTTGCTGGTCTGTGCCCCTGCATTGCTGATATCTTGTTAAAATTAAAATATTCCAAGAAATTTCTCAACCCACCTGTGGAGATGAGATCGTGAATCGGAGATTGAGAACCCTCTCTTCCTTCTTCCTTCCTTTGAGATTGGCACCGAATGAAAAGACTAGCGGCAACAGAGGCAAATGATTAGGAAACAGGAACATAAGTTTCTCCTTTGGAATTTCAAAAATATTTATCAAACTTAAAGACGAGATTTTCTGTTTTTGGGTCTTTGGTTGAGAGATAAATAATGCGCGAGAAATCCTCGTTCTTTTCAGCATTCTCTCATGGGATCTGAAGCCCCAGTTTAACATCTTACTAGAAGGACGGCACTGCCGACAGTGCAGCACTCCCTCAGTACTGCCCTGGAGTGTCAGCCTGGATTATGCACTCAAGTCTCTGGAGTGAGGCTTGAGTATGCTGCCGCTGAGCCACGGCTGACAGCTAAACTCAGTTCATTTGGCTGGAGTAAAATGACGGAGATAATGGGAAAAATGATAATGGAGTAAATTTTCAACTTGGTGTCCAAGATTAAACCGGGCATCGTTTTAGAAACAGCCCGATTTATGTTGCCATAGATTTCATAAGCTTTGAAAATCAGGCCTGTCGAAAATGGGCGGGGTCGCGGTCAGTTGCGAATCATTCTGGGTCTGTTTAAACCGCGAGTGCTCACAGCCCCGGATCATTCTGTGTCTGTTTGAAATGGCACAGCTCATAATCTCGGATCATGCCGTTTTTTTAGAAGCAGAGCGATTTCAGCTTTGATGACCGAGTTGTTGAGTTTAACAAAATGCGCCAGGGCTCGTCCGGGATTTGAACCCGGGACCTCTCGCATTTTAATCGTGAAATGCCCAAAGCGAGAATCATACCCCTAGACCAACGAGCCGCCGATGTGATTTCCCATTTGCATTGAGTTTCACTGCGCTGGTGCGAATCCAGCTCACAGAGGACCTGTTAATACAGTTGAAATATTTTTATCTTTTCCTCAATCCACTTCTTTTTTCGAACAGTTTCCTTGAACCTGCTCACAATTCGCCCCATAAAAAGAGATTCAGCGGCATCAGCGGCCGCATAGACTAATGGATTAGGCATCTGACTTCTGTTGCAAATTCTTCAGTTATCAGAAGATTGAAGGTTCAAGTCCTACAAAGGTCTTTTAATTATCTGGGCGACACTTTTTATATTCTGAATCTGGCGTGAAACCGGCCATTTTTGACAGTCCCTCATCTGAAGTAACGGAAGGCCTGTTGCTTACATTAAGCTGATTGTACATTTTCAACATTGTAGATCTGTGTGCACGGGCAGGATAAGCGGTGAAGTTGAATTTCTTTCAGGGTAGTTCTAATTAGATGTAAAAAGCAAGAAATGGAATATCTGAAAGCAGTATATTGGTGAGACGAGGTGGCCGAGAGGTTAAGGCGATGGACTGCTAATCCATTGTGCTCTGCACGCGAGGGTTCGAATCCCATTCTCGTCGTTACTGTATTACACGTTTGATGCTGATGCACTTTCCAAGCATTTCACTGAATCTTACTTGAAATACAATTTCGTGAAAATTGCACTGGTGTTGCTGGTCTGTGCCCCTGCATTGCTGATATCTTGTTAAAATTAAAATATTCTAAGAAATTTCTCAACCCACCTTGAATGAAAGTGGAGATGAGATCGTGAATCGGAGATTGAGAACCCCTTTTTCCTTCCTTTGAGATAGGCACCGAATGAAAAGACTAGCGGCAACAGAGGCAAATGATTAGGGAACAGGAACATAAATTTCTCCTTTGGAATTTCAAAAATATTTATCAAACTTAAAGACGAGATTTTCTGTTTTTGGGTCTTTGGTTGAGAGATAAATAATGCGCGAGAAATCCTCGTTCTTTTCAGCATTCGCTCATGGGATCTGAAGCACCAGTTTAACATCTTACTAGAAGGACGGCACTGCCGACAGTGCAGCACTACCTCAGTACTGCCCTGGAGTGCCAGCCTGGATTATGCACTCAAGTCTCTGGAGTGAGGCTTGAGTATGCTGCCGCTGAGCCACGGCTGACACCTAAACTCAATTCATTTGGCTGGAGTAAAATGACGGAGATAATGGGAAAAATGATAATGGAGTAAATTTTCAACTTGGTGTCCAAGATTAAACCGGGCATCGTTTTAGAAACAGCCCGATTTATGTTGCCATAGATTTCATAAGCTTTGAAAATCAGGCCTGTCGAAAATGGGCGGGGTCGCGGTCAGTTGCGAATCATTCTGGGTCTGTTTAAACCGCGAGTGCTCACAGCCCCGGATCATTCTGTGTCTGTTTGAAATGGCAGAGCTCACAATCTCGGATCATGCCGTTTTTTTAGAAGCAGAGCGATTTCAGCTTTGATGACCGAGTTGTTGAGTTTAAGAAAATGTGCCAGGGCTCGTCCGGGATTTGAACCCGGGACCTCTCGCATTTTAATCGTGAAATGCCCAAAGCGAGAATCATACCCCTAGACCAACGAACCGCCGATGTCATTTCCCATTTGCATTGAGTTTCACTGCGCTGGTGCGAATCCAGCTCACAGAGGACCTGTTAATACAGTTGAAATATTTTTATCTTTTCCTCAATCCACTTCTTTTTTCGAGCAGTTTCCTTGAACCTGCTCACAATTCGCCCCATAAAAAGAGATTCAGCGGCATCAGCGGCCGCATAGACTAATGGATTAGGCATCTGACTTCTGTTGCAAATTCTTCAGTTATCAGAAGATTGAAGGTTCAAGTCCTACAAAGGTCTTTTAATTATCTGGGCGACACTTTTTATATTCTGAATCTGGCGTGAAACCGGCCATTTTTGACAGTCCCTCATCTGAAGTAACGGAAGGCCTGTTGCTTACATTAAGCTGATTGTACATTTTCAACATTGTAGATCTGTGTGCACGGGCAGGATAAGCGGTGAAGTTGAATTTCTTTCAGGGTAGTTCTAATTAGATGTAAAAAGCAAGAAATGGAATATCTGAAAGCAGTATATTGGTGAGACGAGGTGGCCGAGAGGTTAAAGCGATGGACTGCTAATCTATTGTGCTCTGCACGCGTGGGTTCGAATACCATCCTCGTCGTTACTGTATTACACGTTTGATGCTGATGCACTTTCCAAGCATTTCACTGAATCTTACTTGAAATACAATTTCGTGAAAATTGCACTGGTGTTGCTGGTCTGTGCCCCTGCATTGCTGATATCTTGTTAAAATTAAAATATTCCAAGAAATTTCTCAACCCACCTGTGGAGATGAGATCGTGAATCGGAGATTGAGAACCCTCTCTTCCTTCTTCCTTCCTTTGAGATTGGCACCGAATGAAAAGACTAGCGGCAACAGAGGCAAATGATTAGGGAACAGGAACATAAGTTTCTCCTTTGGAATTTCAAAAATATTTATCAAACTTAAAGACGAGATTTTCTGTTTTTGGGTCTTTGGTTGAGAGATAAATAATGCGCGAGAAATCCTCGTTCTTTTCAGCATTCTCTCATGGGATCTGAAGCCCCAGTTTAACATCTTACTAGAAGGACGGCACTGCCGACAGTGCAGCACTCCCTCAGTACTGCCCTGGAGTGTCAGCCTGGATTATGCACTCAAGTCTCTGGAGTGAGGCTTGAGTATGCTGCCGCTGAGCCACGGCTGACAGCTAAACTCAGTTCATTTGGCTGGAGTAAAATGACGGAGATAATGGGAAAAATGATAATGGAGTAAATTTTCAACTTGGTGTCCAAGATTAAACCGGGCATCGTTTTAGAAACAGCCCGATTTATGTTGCCATAGATTTCATAAGCTTTGAAAATCAGGCCTGTCGAAAATGGGCGGGGTCGCGGTCAGTTGCGAATCATTCTGGGTCTGTTTAAACCGCGAGTGCTCACAGCCCCGGATCATTCTGTGTCTGTTTGAAATGGCACAGCTCATAATCTCGGATCATGCCGTTTTTTTAGAAGCAGAGCGATTTCAGCTTTGATGACCGAGTTGTTGAGTTTAACAAAATGCGCTAGGGCTCGTCCGGGATTTGAACCCGGGACCTCTCGCATTTTAATCGTGAAATGCCCAAAGCGAGAATCATACCCCTAGACCAACGAGCCGCCGATGTGATTTCCCATTTGCATTGAGTTTCACTGCGCTGGTGCGAATCCAGCTCACAGAGGACCTGTTAATACAGTTGAAATATTTTTATCTTTTCCTCAATCCACTTCTTTTTTCGAACAGTTTCCTTGAACCTGCTCACAATTCGCCCCATAAAAAGAGATTCAGCGGCATCAGCGGCCGCATAGACTAATGGATTAGGCATCTGACTTCTGTTGCAAATTCTTCAGTTATCAGAAGATTGAAGGTTCAAGTCCTACAAAGGTCTTTTAATTATCTAGGCGACACTTTATATATTCTGAATCTGGCGTGAAACCGGCCATTTTTGACAGTCCCTCATCTGAAGTAACGGAAGGCCTGTTGCTTACATTAAGCTGATTGTACATTTTCAACATTGTAGATCTGTGTGCACGGGCAGGATAAGCGGTGAAGTTGAATTTCTTTCAGGGTAGTTCTAATTAGATGTAAAAAGCAAGAAATGGAATATCTGAAAGCAGTGTATTGGTGAGACGAGGTGGCCGAGAGGTTAAGGCGATGGACTGCTAATCCATTGTGCTCTGCACGCGAGGGTTCGAATCCCATCCTCGTCGTTACTGTATTATACGTTTGATGCTGATGCACTTTCCAAGCATTTCACTGAATCTTACTTGAAATACAATTTCGTGAAAATTGCACTGGTGTTGCTGGTCTGTGCCCCTGCATTGCTGATATCTAATTAAAATATTCCAAGAAATTTCTCAACCCACCTGTGGAGATGAGATCGTGAATCGGAGATTGAGAACCCTCTCTTCCTTCTTCCTTCCTTTGAGATTGGCACCGAATGAAAAGACTAGCGGCAACAGAGGCAAATGATTAGGGAACAGGAACATAAGTTTCTCCTTTGGAATTTCAAAAATATTTATCAAACTTAAAGACGAGATTTTCTGTTTTTGGGTCTTTGGTTGAGAGATAAATAATGCGCGAGAAATCCTCGTTCTTTTCAGCATTCTCTCATGGGATCTGAAGCCCCAGTTTAACATCTTACTAGAAGGACGGCACTGCCGACAGTGCAGCACTCCCTCAGTACTGCCCTGGAGTGTCAGCCTGGATTATGCACTCAAGTCTCTGGAGTGAGGCTTGAGTATGCTGCCGCTGAGCCACGGCTGACAGCTAAACTCAGTTCATTTGGCTGGAGTAAAATGACGGAGATAATTGGAAAAATGATAATGGAGTAAATTTTCAACTTGGTGTCCAAGATTAAACCGGGCATCGTTTTAGAAACAGCCCGATTTATGTTGCCATAGATTTCATAAGCTTTGAAAATCAGGCCTGTCGAAAATGGGCGGGGTCGCGGTCAGTTGCGAATCATTCTGGGTCTGTTTAAACCGCGAGTGCTCACAGCCCCGGATCATTCTGTGTCTGTTTGAAATGGCACAGCTCATAATCTCGGATCATGCCGTTTTTTTAGAAGCAGAGCGATTTCAGCTTTGATGACCGAGTTGTTGAGTTTAACAAAATGCGCCAGGGCTCGTCCGGGATTTGAACCCGGGACCTCTCGCATTTTAATCGTGAAATGCCCAAAGCGAGAATCATACCCCTAGACCAACGAGCCGCCGATGTGATTTCCCATTTGCATTGAGTTTCACTGCGCTGGTGCGAATCCAGCTCACAGAGGACCTGTTAATACAGTTGAAATATTTTTATCTTTTCCTCAATCCACTTCTTTTTTCGAACAGTTTCCTTGAACCTGCTCACAATTCGCCCCATAAAAAGAGATTCAGCGGCATCAGCGGCCGCATAGACTAATGGATTAGGCATCTGACTTCTGTTGCAAATTCTTCAGTTATCAGAAGATTGAAGGTTCAAGTCCTACAAAGGTCTTTTAATTATCTAGGCGACACTTTATATATTCTGAATCTGGCGTGAAACCGGCCATTTTTGACAGTCCCTCATCTGAAGTAACGGAAGGCCTGTTGCTTACATTAAGCTGATTGTACATTTTCAACATTGTAGATCTGTGTGCACGGGCAGGATAAGCGGTGAAGTTGAATTTCTTTCAGGGTAGTTCTAATTAGATGTAAAAAGCAAGAAATGGAATATCTGAAAGCAGTGTATTGGTGAGACGAGGTGGCCGAGAGGTTAAGGCGATGGACTGCTAATCCATTGTGCTCTGCACGCGTGGGTTCGAATCCCATCGTCGTCGTTACTGTATTATACGTTTGATGCTGATGCACTTTCCAAGCATTTCACTGAATCTTACTTGAAATACAATTTCGTGAAAATTGCACTGGTGTTGCTGGTCTGTGCCCCTGCATTGCTCATATCTTGTTAAAATTAAAATATTCCAAGAAATTTCTCAACCCACCTTGAATGAAAGTGGAGATGAGATCGTGAATCGGAGATTGAGAACCCCTTCTTCCTTCCTTTGAGATTGGCACCGAATGAAAAGACTAGCGGCAACAGAGGCAAATGATTAGGGAACAGGAACATAAATTTCTCCTTTGGAATTTCAAAAATATTTATCAAACTTAAAGACGAGATTTTCTGTTTTTGGGTCTTTGGTTGAGAGATAAATAATGCGCGAGAAATCCTCGTTCTTTTCAGCATTCGCTCATGGGATCTGAATCCCCAGTTTAACATCTTACTAGAAGGACGGCACTGCCGACAGTGCAGCACTACCTCAGTACTGCCCTGGAGTGTCAGCCTGGATTATGCACTCAAGTCTCTGGAGTGAGGCTTGAGTATGCTGCCGCTGAGCCACGGCTGACACCTAAACTCAGTTCATTTGGCTGGAGTAAAATGAAGGAGATAATGGGAAAAATGATAATGGAGTAAATTTTCAACTTGGTGTCCAAGATTAAACCGGGCATCGTTTTAGAAACAGCCCGATTTATGTTGCCATATATTTCATAAGCTTTGAAAATCAGGCCTGTCGAAAATGGGCGGGGTCGCGGTCAGTTGCGAATCATTCTGGGTCTGTTTAAACCGCGAGTGCTCACAGCCCCGGATCATTCTGTGTCTGTTTGAAATGGCAGAGCTCACAATCTCGGATCATGCCGTTATTTTAGAAGCAGAGCGATTTCAGCTTTGATGACCGAGTTGTTGAGTTTAACAAAATGTGCCAGGGCTCGTCCGGGATTTGAACCCGGGACCTCTCGCATTTTAATCGTGAAATGCCCAAAGCGAGAATCATACCCCTAGACCAACGAGCCGCCGATGTCATTTCCCATTTGCATTGAGTTTCACTGCACTGGTGCGAATCCAGCTCACAGAGGACCTGTTAATACAGTTGAAATATTTTTATCTTTTCCTCAATCCACTTCTTTTTTCGAGCAGTTTCCTTGAACCTGCTCACAATTCGCCCCATTAAAAGAGATTCAGCGGCATCAGCGGCCGCATAGACTAATGGATTAGGCATCTGACTTCTGTTGCAAATTCTTCAGTTATCAGAAGATTGAAGGTTCAAGTCCTACAAAGGTCTTTTAATTATCTGGGCGACACTTTTTATATTCTGAATCTGGCGTGAAACCGGCCATTTTTGACAGTCCCTCATCTGAAGTAACGGAAGGCCTGTTGCTTACATTAAGCTGATTGTACATTTTCAACATTGTAGATCTGTGTGCACGGGCAGGATAAGCGGTGAAGTTGAATTTCTTTCAGGGTAGTTCTAATTAGATGTAAAAAGCAAGAAATTGAATATCTGAAAGCAGTGTATTGGTGAGACGAGGTGGCCGAGAGGTTAAGGCGATGGACTGCTATTCCATTGTGCTCTGCACGCGTGGGTTCGAATCCCATCGTCGTCGTTACTGTATTACACGTTTGATGCTGATGCACTTTCCAAGCATTTCACTGAATCTTACTTGAAATACAATTTCGTGAAAATTGCACTGGTGTTGCTCGTCTGTGCCCCTGCATTGCTCATATCTTGTTAAAATTAAAATATTCCAAGAAATTTCTCAACCCACCTTGAATGAAAGTGGAGATGAGATCGTGAATCGGAGATTGAGAACCCCTTCTTCCTTCCTTTGAGATTGGCACCGAATGAAAAGACTAGCGGCAACAGAGGCAAATGATTAGGGAACAGGAACATAAATTTCTCCTTTGGAATTTCAAAAATATTTATCAAACTTAAAGACGAGATTTTCTGTTTTTGGGTCTTTGGTTGAGAGATAAATAATGCGCGAGAAATCCTCGTTCTTTTCAGCATTCTCTCATGGGATCTGAAGCCCCAGTTTAACATCTTACTAGAAGGACGGCACTGCCGACAGTGCAGCACTCCCTCAGTACTGCCCTGGAGTGTCAGCCTGGATTATGCACTCAAGTCTCTGGAGTGAGGCTTGAGTATGCTGCCGCTGAGCCACGGCTGACAGCAAAACTCAGTTCATTTGGCTGGAGTAAAATGACGGAGATAATGGGAAAAATGATAATGGAGTAAATTTTCAACTTGGTGTCCAAGATTAAACCGGGCATCGTTTTAGAAACAGCCCGATTTATGTTGCCATAGATTTCATAAGCTTTGAAAATCAGGCCTGTCGAAAATGGGCGGGGTCGCGGTCAGTTGCGAATCATTCTGGGTCTGTTTAAACCGCGAGTGCTCACAGCCCCGGATCATTCTGTGTCTGTTTGAAATGGCACAGCTCATAATTTCGGATCATGCCGTTTTTTTAGAAGCAGAGCGATTTCAGCTTTGATGACCGAGTTGTTGAGTTTAACAAAATGCGCCAGGGCTCGTCCGGGATTTGAACCCGGGACCTCTCGCATTTTAATCGTGAAATGCCCAAAGCGAGAATCATACCCCTAGACCAACGAGCCGCCGATGTGATTTCCCATTTGCATTGAGTTTCACTGCGCTGGTGCGAATCCAGCTCACAGAGGACCTGTTAATACAGTTGAAATATTTTTATCTTTTCCTCAATCCACTTCTTTTTTCGAACAGTTTCCTTGAACCTGCTCACAATTCGCCCCATAAAAAGAGATTCAGCGGCATCAGCGGCCGCATAGACTAATGGATTAGGCATCTGACTTCTGTTGCAAATTCTTCAGTTATCAGAAGATTGAAGGTTCAAGTCCTACAAAGGTCTTTTAATTATCTAGGCGACACTTTATATATTCTGAATCTGGCGTGAAACCGGCCATTTTTGACAGTCCCTCATCTGAAGTAACGGAAGGCCTGTTGCTTACATTAAGGTGATTGTACATTTTCAACATTGTAGATCTGTGTGCACGGGCAGGATAAGCGGTGAATTTGAATTTCTTTCAGGGTAGTTCTAATTAGATGTAAAAAGCAAGAAATGGAATATCTGAAAGCAGTGTATTGGTGAGACGAGGTGGCCGAGAGGTTAAGGCGATGGACTGCTAATCCATTGTGCTCTGCACGCGTGGGTTCGAATCCCATCGTCGTCGTTACTGTATTATACGTTTGATGCTGATGCACTTTCCAAGCATTTCACTGAATCTTACTTGAAATACAATTTCGTGAAAATTGCACTGGTGTTGCTGGTCTGTGCCCCTGCATTGCTCATATCTTGTTAAAATTAAAATATTCCAAGAAATTTCTCAACCCACCTTGAATGAAAGTGGAGATGAGATCGTGAATCGAAGATTGAGAACCCCTTCTTCCTTCCTTTGAGATTGGCACCGAATGAAAAGACTAGCGGCAACAGAGGCAAATGATTAGGGAACAGGAACATAAATTTCTCCTTTGGAATTTCAAAAATATTTATCAAACTTAAAGACGAGATTTTCTGTTTTTGGGTCTTTGGTTGAGAGATAAATAATGCGCGAGAAATCCTCGTTCTTTTCAGCATTCGCTCATGGGATCTGAAGCCCCAGTTTAACATCTTACTAGAAGGACGGCACTGCCGACAGTGCAGCACTACCTCAGTACTGCCCTGGAGTGTCAGCCTGGATTATGCACTCAAGTCTCTGGAGTGAGGCTTGAGTATGCTGCCGCTGAGCCACGGCTGACACCTAAACTCAGTTCATTTGGCTGGAGTAAAATGAAGGAGATAATGGGAAAAATGATAATGGAGTAAATTTTCAACTTGGTGTCCAAGATTAAACCGGGCATCGTTTTAGAAACAGCCCGATTTATGTTGCCATATATTTCATAAGCTTTGAAAATCAGGCCTGTCGAAAATGGGCGGGGTCGCGGTCAGTTGCGAATCATTCTGGGTCTGTTTAAACCGCGAGTGCTCACAGCCCCGGATCATTCTGTGTCTGTTTGAAATGGCAGAGCTCACAATCTCGGATCATGCCGTTATTTTAGAAGCAGAGCGATTTCAGCTTTGATGACCGAGTTGTTGAGTTTAACAAAATGTGCCAGGGCTCGTCCGGGATTTGAACCCGGGACCTCTCGCATTTTAATCGTGAAATGCCCAAAGCGAGAATCATACCCCTAGACCAACGAGCCGCCGATGTCATTTCCCATTTGCATTGAGTTTCACTGCGCTGGTGCGAATCCAGCTCACAGAGGACCTGTTAATACAGTTGAAATATTTTTATCTTTTCCTCAATCCACTTCTTTTTTCGAGCAGTTTCCTTGAACCTGCTCACAATTCGCCCCATTAAAAGAGATTCAGCGGCATCAGCGGCCGCATAGACTAATGGATTAGGCATCTGACTTCTGTTGCAAATTCTTCAGTTATCAGAAGATTGAAGGTTCAAGTCCTACAAAGGTCTTTTAATTATCTGGGCGACACTTTTTATATTCTGAATCTGGCGTGAAACCGGCCATTTTTGACAGTCCCTCATCTGAAGTAACGGAAGGCCTGTTGCTTACATTAAGCTGATTGTACATTTTCAACATTGTAGATCTGTGTGCACGGGCAGGATAAGCGGTGAAGTTGAATTTCTTTCAGGGTAGTTCTAATTAGATGTAAAAAGCAAGAAATGGAATATCTGAAAGCAGTGTATTGGTGAGACGAGGTGGCCGAGAGGTTAAGGCGATGGACTGCTAATCCATTGTGCTCTGCATGCGTGGGTTCGAATCCCATCGTCGTCGTTACTGTATTACACGTTTGATGCTGATGCACTTTCCAAGCATTTCACTGAATCTTACTTGAAACACAATTTCGTGAAAATTGCACTGGTGTTGCTGGTCTGTGCCCCTGCATTGCTCATATCTTGTTAAAATTAAAATATTCCAAGAAATTTCTCAACCCACCTTGAATGAAAGTGGAGATGAGATCGTGAATCGGAGATTGAGAACCCCTTCTTCCTTCCTTTGAGATTGGCACCGAATGAAAAGACTAGCGGCAACAGAGGCAAATGATTAGGGAACAGGAACATAAATTTCTCCTTTGGAATTTCAAAAATATTTATCAAACTTAAAGACGAGATTTTCTGTTTTTGGGTCTTTGGTTGAGAGATAAATAATGCGCGAGAAATCCTCGTTCTTTTCAGCATTCGCTCATGGGATCTGAAGCCCCAGTTTAACATCTTACTAGAAGGACGGCACTGCCGACAGTGCAGCACTACCTCAGTACTGCCCTGGAGTGTCAGCCTGGATTATGCACTCAAGTCTCTGGAGTGAGGCTTGAGTATGCTGCCGCTGAGCCACGGCTGACACCTAAACTCAGTTCATTTGGCTGGAGTAAAATGAAGGAGATAATGGGAAAAATGATAATGGAGTAAATTTTCAACTTGGTGTCCAAGATTAAACCGGGCATCGTTTTAGAAACAGCCCGATTTATGTTGCCATATATTTCATAAGCTTTGAAAATCAGGCCTGTCGAAAATGGGCGTGGTCGCGGTCAGTTGCGAATCATTCTGGGTCTGTTTAAACCGCGAGTGCTCACAGCCCCGGATCATTCTGTGTCTGTTTGAAATGGCAGAGCTCACAATCTCGGATCATGCCGTTTTTTTAGAAGCAGAGCGATTTCAGCTTTGATGACCGAGTTGTTGAGTTTAACAAAATGTGCCAGGGCTCGTCCGGGATTTGAACCCGGGACCTCTCGCATTTTAATCGTGAAATGCCCAAAGAGAGAATCATACCCCTAGACCAACGAGCCGCCGATGTCATTTCCCATTTGCATTGAGTTTCACTGCGCTGGTGCGAATCCAGCTCACAGAGGACCTGTTAATACAGTTGAAATATTTTTATCTTTTCCTCAATCCACTTCTTTTTTCGAGCAGTTTCCTTGAACCTGCTCACAATTCGCCCCATTAAAAGAGATACAGCGGCGTCAGCGGCCGCATAGACTAATGGATTAGGCATCTGACTTCTGTTGCAAATTCTTCAGTTATCAGAAGATTGAAGGTTCAAGTCCTACAAAGGTCTTTTAATTATCTGGGCGACACTTTTTATATTCTGAATCTGGCGTGAAACCGGCCATTTTTGACAGTCCCTCATCTGAAGTAACGGAAGGCCTGTTGCTTACATTAAGCTGATTGTACATTTTCAACATTGTAGATCTGTGTGCACGGGCAGGATAAGCGGTGAAGTTGAATTTCTTTCAGGGTAGTTCTAATTAGATGTAAAAAGCAAGAAATGGAATATCTGAAAGCAGTGTATTGGTGAGACGAGGTGGCCGAGAGGTTAAGGCGATGGACTGCTAATCCATTGTGCTCTGCACGCGTGGGTTCGAATCCCATCGTCGTCGTTACTGTATTACACGTTTGATGCTGATGCACTTTCCAAGCATTTCACTGAATCTTACTTGAAATACAATTTCGTGAAAATTGCACTGGTGTTGCTGGTCTGTGCCCCTGCATTGCTCATATCTTGTTAAAATTAAAATATTCCAAGAAATTTCTCAACCCACCTTGAATGAAAGTGGAGATGAGATCGTGAATCGGAGATTGAGAACCCCTTCTTCCTTCCTTTGAGATTGGCACCGAATGAAAAGACTAGCGGCAACAGAGGCAAATGATTAGGGAACAGGAACATAAATTTCTCCTTTGGAATTTCAAAAATATTTATCAAACTTAAAGACGAGATTTTCTGTTTTTCGGTCTTTGGTTGAGAGATAAATAATGCGCGAGAAATCCTCGTTCTTTTCAGCATTCGCTCATGGGATCTGAAGCCCCAGTTTAACATCTTACTAGAAGGACGGCACTGCCGACAGTGCAGCACTACCTCAGTACTGCCCTGGAGTGTCAGCCTGGATTATGCACTCAAGTCTCTGGAGTGAGGCTTGAGTATGCTGCCGCTGAGCCACGGCTGACACCTAAACTCAGTTCATTTGGCTGGAGTAAAATGACGGAGATAATGGGAAAAATGATAATGGAGTAAATTTTCAACTTGGTGTCCAGGATTAAACCGGGCATCGTTTTAGAAACAGCCCGATTTATGTTGCCATAGATTTCATAAGCTTTGAAAATCAGGCCTGTCGAAAATGGGCGGGGTCGCGGTCAGTTGCGAATCATTCTGGGTCTGTTTAAACCGCGAGTGCTCACAGCCCCGGATCATTCTGTGTCTGTTTGAAATGGCAGAGCTCACAATCTCGGATCATGCCGTTTTTTCAGAAGCAGAGCGATTTCAGCTTTGATGACCGAGTTGTTGAGTTTAACAAAATGTGCCAGGGCTCGTCCGGGATTTGAACCCGGGACCTCTCGCATTTTAATCGTGAAATGCCCAAAGCGAGAATCATACCCCTAGACCAACGAGCCGCCGATGTCATTTCCCATTTGCATTGAGTTTCACTGCGCTGGTGCGAATCCAGCTCACAGAGGACCTGTTAATACAGTTGAAATATTTTTATCTTTTCCTCAATCCACTTCTTTTTTCGAGCAGTTTCCTTGAACCTGCTCACAATTCGCCCCATAAAAAGAGGTTCAGCGGCATCAGCGGCCGCATAGACTAATGGATTAGGCATCTGACTTCTGTTGCAAATTCTTCAGTTATCAGAAGATTAAAGGTTCAAGTCCTACAAAGGTCTTTTAATTATCTGGGCGACACTTTTTATATTCTGAATCTGGCGTGAAACCGGCCATTTTTGACAGTCCCTCATCTGAAGTAACGGAAGGCCTGTTGCTTACATTAAGCTGATTGTACATTTTCAACATTGTAGATCTGTGTGCACGGGCAGGATAAGCGGTGAAGTTGAATTTCTTTCAGGGTAGTTCTAATTAGATGTAAAAAGCAAGAAATGGAATATCTGAAAGCAATATATTGGTGCGACGAGGTGGCCGAGAGGTTAAAGCGATGGACTGCTAATCTATTGTGCTCTGCACGCGTGGGTTCGAATCCCATTCTCGTCGTTACTGTATTGCACGTTTGATGCTGATGCACTTTCCAAGCATTTCACTGAATCTTACTTGAAATACAATTTCGTGAAAATTGCACTGGTGTTGCTGGTCTGTGCCCCTGCATTACTCATATCTTGTTAAAATTAAAATATTCCAAGAAATTTCTCAACCCACCTTGAATGAAAGTGGAGATGAGATCGTGAATCGGAGATTGAAGAACCCTCCCTTCCTTTGAGATTGGCACCGAATGAAAAGACTAGCGGCAACAGAGGCAAATGATTAGGGAACAGGAACATAAGTTTCTCCTTTGGAATTTCAAAAATATTTATCAAACTTAAAGACGAGATTTTCTGTTTTTGGGTCTTTGGTTGAGAGATAAATAATGCGCGAGAAATCCTCGTTCTTTTCAGTATTCTCTCATGGGATCTGAAGCCCCAGTTTAACATCTTACTAGAAGGACGGCACTGCCGACAGTGCAGCACTACCTCAGTACTGCCCTGGAGTGTCAGCCTGGATTATGCACTCAAGTCTCTGGAGTGAGGCTTGAGTATGCTGCCGCTGAGCCACGGCTGACACCTAAACTCAGTTCATTTGGCTGGAGTAAAATGACGGAGATAATGGGAAAAATGATAATGGAGTAAATTTTCAACTTGGTGTCCAAGATTAAACCGGGCATCGTTTTAGAAACAGCCCGATTTATGTTGCCATAGATTTCATAAGCTTTGAAAATCAGGCCTGTCGAAAATGGGCGGGGTCGCGGTCAGTTGCGAATCATTCTGGGTCTGTTTAAACCGCGAGTGCTCACAGCACCGGATCGTTCTGTGTCTGTTTGAAATGGCAGAGCTCACAATCTCGGATCATGCCGTTTTTTTAGAAGCAGAGCGATTTCAGCTTTGATGACCGAGTTGTTGAGTTTAACAAAATGTGCCAGGGCTCGTCCGGGATTTGAACCCGGGACCTCTCGCATTTTAATCGTGAAATGCCCAAAACGAGAATCATACCCCTAGACCAACGAACCGCCGATGTCATTTCCCATTTGCATTGAGTTTCACTGCGCTGGTGCGAATCCAGCTCACAGAGGACCTGTTAATACAGTTGAAATATTTTTATCTTTTCGTCAATCCACTTCTTTTTTCGAGCAGTTTCCTTGAACCTGCTCACAATTCGCCCCATAAAAAGAGATTCAGCGGCATCAGCGGCCGCATAGACTAATGGATTAGGCATCTGACTTCTGTTGCAAATTCTTCAGTTATCAGAAGATTAAAGGTTCAAGTCCTACAAAGGTCTTTTAATTATCTGGGCGACACTTTTTATATTCTGAATCTGGCGTGAAACCGGCCATTTTTGACAGTCCCTCATCTGAAGTAACGGAAGGCCTGTTGCTTACATTAAGCTGATTGTACATTTTCAACATTGTAGATCTGTGTGCACGGGCAGGATAAGCGGTGAAGTTGAATTTCTTTCAGGGTAGTTCTAATTAGATGTAAAAAGCAAGAAATGGAATATCTGAAAGCAGTATATTGGTGAGACGAGGTGGCCGAGAGGTTAAGGCGATGGACTGCTAATCCATTGTGCTTTGCACGCGAGGGTTCGAATCCCATCCTCGTCGTTACTGTATTACACGTTTGATGCTGATGCACTTTCCAAGCATTTCACTGAATCTTACTTGAAATACAATTTCGTGAAAATTGCACTGGTGTTGCTGGTCTGTGCCCCTGCATTGCTCATATCTTGTTAAAATTAAAATATTCTAAGAAATTTCTCAACCCACCTTGAATGAAAGTGGAGATGAGATCGTGAATCGGAGATTGAGAACCCCTTTTTCCTTCCTTTGAGATAGGCACCGAATGAAAAGACTAGCGGCAACAGAGGCAAATGATTAGGGAACAGGAACATAAATTTCTCCTTTGGAATTTCAAAAATATTTATCAAACTTAAAGACGAGATTTTCTGTTTTTGGGTCTTTGGTTGAGAGATAAATAATGCGCGAGAAATCCTCGTTCTTTTCAGCATTCTCTCATGGGATCTGAAGCCCCAGTTTAACATCTTACGAGAAGGACGGCACTACCTCAGTACTGCCCTGGAGTGTCAGCCTGGATTATGCACTCAAGTCTCTGGAGTGAGGCTTGAGTTTGCTGCCGCTGAGCCACGGCTGACACCTAAACTCAGTTCATTTGGCTGGAGTAAAATGACGGAGATAATGGGAAAAATGATAATGGAGTAAATTTTCAACTTGGTGTCCAAGATTAAACCGGGCATCGTTTTAGAAACAGCCCGATTTATGTTGCCATAGATTTCATAAGCTTTGAAAATCAGGCCTGTCGAAAATGGGCGGGGTCGCGGTCAGTTGCGAATCATTCTGGGTCTGTTTGCACCGCGAGTCCTCACAGCCCCGGATCATTCTGTGTCTGTTTGAAATGGCAGAGCTCACAATCTCGGATCATGCCGTTTTTTTAGAAGCAGAGCGATTCCAGCTTTGATGACCGAGTTGTTGAGTTTAACAAAATGTGCCAGGGCTCGTCCGGGATTTGAACCCGGGACCTCTCGCATTTTAATCGTGAAATGCCCAAAGCGAGAATCATACCCCTAGACCAACGAGCCGCCGATGTCATTTCCCATTTGCATTGAGTTTCACTGCGCTGGTGCGAATCCAGCTCACAGAGGACCTGTTAATACAGTTGAAATATTTTTATCTTTTCCTCAATCCACTTCTTTTTTCGAGCAGTTTCCTTGAACCTGCTCACAATTCGCCCCATAAAAAGAGATTCAGCGGCATCAGCGGCCGCATAGACTAATGGATTAGGCATCTGACTTCTGTTGCAAATTCTTCAGTTATCAGAAGATTGAAGGTTCCAGTCCTACAAAGGTCTTTTAATTATCTGGGCGACACTTTTTATATTCTGAATCTGGCGTGAAACCGGCCATTTTTGACAGTCCCTCATCTGAAGTAACGGAAGGCCTGTTGCTTACATTAAGCTGATTGTACATTTTCAACATTGTAGATCTGTGTGCACGGGCAGGATAAGCGGTGAAGTTGAATTTCTTTCAGGGTAGTTCTAATTAGATGTAAAAAGCAAGAAATGGAATATCTGAAAGCAGTATATTAGTGAGACGAGGTGGCCGAGAGGTTAAGGCGATGGACTGCTAATCTATTGTGCTCTGCACGCGTGGGTTCGAATCCCATTCTCGTCGTTCCTGTCTTACACGTTTGATGCTGATGCACTTTTCCAAGCATTTCACTGAATCTTTCTTGAAATACAATTTCGTGAAAATTGCACTGGTGTTGCTGGTCTGTGCCCCTACATTGCTCATATCTTGTTAAAATTAAAATATTCCAAGAAATTTCTCAACCCACCTTGAATGAAAGTGGAGATGAGATCGTGAATCGGAGATTGAGAACCCTCTTCTTCCTTCGTACTTCCTTTGAGATTGGCACCGAATGAAAAGACCAGCGGCAACAGAGGCAAATGATTAGGGAACAGGAACATAAATTTCTCCTTTGGAATTTCAAAAATATTTATCAAACTTAAAGACGAGATTTTCTGTTTTTGGGTCTTTGGTTGAGAGATAAATAATGCGCGAGAAATCCTCGTTCTTTTCAGCATTCGCTCATGGGATCTGAAGCCCCAGTTTAACATCTTACTAGAAGGACGGCACTGCCGACAGTGCAGCACTACCTCAGTACTGCCCTGGAGTGTCAGCCTGGATTATGCACTCAAGTCTCTGGAGTGAGGCTTGAGTATGCTGCCGCTGAGCCACGGCTGACACCTAAATTCAGTTCATTTGGCTGGAGTAAAATGACGGAGATAATGGGAAAAATGATAATGGAGTAAATTTTCAACTTGGTGTCCAAGATTAAACCGGGCATCGTTTTAGAAACAGCCCGATTTATGTTGCCATAGATTTCATAAGCTTTGAAAATCAGGCCTGTCGAAAATGGGCGGGGTCGCGGTCAGTTGCGAATCATTCTGGGTCTGTTTACACCGCGAGTGCTCACAGCCCCGGATCATTCTGTGTCTGTTTGAAATGGCAGAGCTCACAATCTCGGATCATGCCGTTTTTTTAGAAGCAGAGCGATTTCAGCTTTGATGACCGAGTTGTTGAGTTTAACAAAATGTGCCAGGGCTCGTCCGGGATTTGAACCCGGGACCTCTCGCATTTTAATCGTGAAATGCCCAAAGCGAGAATCATACCCCTAGACCAACGAGCCGCCGATGTCATTTCCCATTTGCATTGAGTTTCACTGCGCTGGTGCGAATCCAGCTCACAGAGGACCTGTTAATACAGTTGAAATATTTTTATATTTTCCTCAATCCGCTTTTTTTTCGAGCAGTTTCCTTGAACCTGCTCACAATTCGCCCCATAAAAAGAGATTCAGCGGCATCAGCGGCCGCATAGACTAATGGATTAGGCATCTGACTTCTGTTGCAAATTCTTCAGTTATCAGAAGATTGAAGGTTCAAGTCCTACAAAGGTCTTTTAATTATCTGGGCGACACTTTTTATATACTGAATCTGGCGTGAAACCGGCCATTTTTGACAGTCCCTCATCTGAAGTAACGGAAGGCCTGTTGCTTACATTAAGCTGATTGTACATTTTCAACATTGTAGATCTGTGTGCACGGGCAGGATAAGCGGTGAAGTTGAATTTCTTTCAGGATAGTTCTAATTAGATGTAAAAAGCAAGAAATGGAATATCTGAAAGCAGTATATTGGTGAACCGAGGTGGCCGAGACGTTAAGGCGATGGACTGCTAATCTATTGTGCTCTGCACGCGTGGGTTCGAATCCCATTCTCGTCGTTACTGTATTGCACGTTTGATGCTGATGCACTTTCCAAGCATTTCAGTGAATCTTACTTGAAATGCAATTTCGTGAAAATTGCACTGGTGTTGCTGGTCTGTGCCCCTGCATTGCTCATATCTTGTTAAAATTAAAATATTCCAAGAAATTTCTCAACCCCCCTTGAATGAAAGTGGAGATGAGATCGTGAATCGGAGATTGAGAACGCTTCTTCCGTCCTTTGAGATTGGCACCGAATGAAAAGACTAGCGGCAACAGAGGCAAATGATTAGGGAACAGGAACATAAATTTCTCCTTTGGAAATTCAAAAATATTTATCAAACTTAAAGACGAGATTTTCTGTTTTTGGGTCTTTGGTTGAGAGATAAATAATGCGCGAGAAATCCTCGTTCTTTTCAGCATTCTCTCGTGGGATCTGAAGCCCCAGTTTAACATCTTACTAGAAGGACGGCACTGCCGACAGTGCAGCACTACCTCAGTACTGCCCTGGAGTGTCAGCCTGGATTATGCACTCATGTCTCTGGAGTGAGGCTTGAGTATGCTGCCGCTGAGCCACGGCTGACACCTAAACTCAGTTCATTTGGCTGGAGTAAAATGACGGAGATAATGGGAAAAATGATAATGGAGTAAATTTTCAACTTGGTGTCCAAGATTAAACCGGGCATCGTTTTAGAAACAGCCCGATTTATGTTGCCATAGATTTCATAAGCTTTGAAAATCAGGCCTGTCTATAATTGGACGGGGTCGCGGTCAGTTGCGAATCATTCTTGGTCTGTTTAAACCGCGAGTGCTCACAGTCCCGCATCATTCTGTGTCTGTTTGAAATGGCAGAGCTCACAATCTCGGATCATGCCGTTTTTTTTAGAAGCAGAGCGATTTCAGCATTGATGACTGAGTTGTTGAGTTTAAGAAAATGTGCCAGGGCTCGTCCGGGATTTGAATCCTGGACCTCTCGCATTTTAATCGTGAAATGCCCAAAGCGAGAATCATACCCCTAGACCAACGAGCCGCCGATGTCATTTCCCATTTGCATTGAGTTTCACTGCGCTGGTGCGAATCCAGCTCACAGAGGACCTGTTAATACAGTTGAAATATTTTTATCTTTTCCTCAATCCACTTCTTTTTCGAGCAGTTTCCTTGAACTTGCTCACAATTCGCCCCATAAAAAGAGATTCAGCGGCATCAGCGGCCGCATAGACTAATGGATTAGGCATCTGACTTCTGTTGCAAATTCTTCAGTTATCAGAAAATTGAAGGTTCAAGTCCTACAAAGGTCTTTTAATTATCTGGGCGACACTTTTTATATTCTGAATCTGGCGTGAAACCGGCCATTTTTGACAGTCCCTCATCTGAAGTAACGGAAGGCCTGTTGCTTACATTAAGCTGATTGTACATTTTCAACATTGTAGATCTGTGTGCACGGGCAGGATAAGCGGTGAAGTTGAATTTCTTTCAGCGTAGTTCTAATTAGATGTAAAAAGCAAGAAATGGAATATCTGAAAGCAGTATATTGGTGAGCCGAGGTGGCCGAGAGGTTAAGGCGATGGACTGCTAATCCATTGTGCTCTGCACGCGTGGGTTCGAATCCCATCTTCGTCGTTACGGTATTGCACGTTTGATGCTGATGCACTTTCCAAGCATTTCACTGAATCTTACTTGAAATGCAATTTCGTGAAAATTCCACTGGTGTTGCTGGTCTGTGCCCCTGCATTGCTCATATCTTGTTAAAAGTAAAATATTCCAAGAAATTTCTCAACCCACTTTTATTGAAAGTGGAGATGAGAGCGTGAATCGGAGATTGAGAACCCTCTCTTCCTTCTTCCTTCCTTTGAGATTGGCACCGAATGAAAAGACTAGCGGCAACAGAGGCAAATGATTAGGGAACAGGAACATAAATTTCTCCTTTGGAATTTCAAAAATATTTATCAAACTTAAAGACGAGATTTTCTGTTTTTGGGTCTTTGGTTGAGAGATAAATAATGCGCGAGAAATCCTCGTTCTTTTCAGCATTCTCTCATGGAATCTGAAGCCCCAGTTTAACATCTTACTAGAAGGACGGCACTGCCGACAGTGCAGCACTACCTCAGTACTGCCCTGGAGTGTCAGCCTGGATTATGCACTCAAGTCTCTGGAGTGGGGCTTGAGTTTGCTGCCGCTGAGACACGGCTGACACCTAAACTCAGTTCATTTGGCTGGAGTAAAATGACGGAGTTAATGGGAAAAATGATAATGGAGTAAACTTTCAACTTGGCGTCCAAGATTAAACCGGGCATCGTTTTAGAAACAGCCCGATTTATGTTGCCATAGATTTCATAAGCTTTGAAAATCAGGCCTGTCTATAATGGGCGGGGTCGCGGTCAGTTGCGAATCATTCTGGGTCTGTTTAAACCGCGAGTGCTCACAGCCCCGGATCATTCTGTGTCTGTTTGAAATGGCAGAACTCACAATCTCGGATCATGCCGTTTTTTAGAAGCAGAGCGATTTCAGCTTTGATGACCGAGTTGTTGAGTTTAAGAAAATGTGCCAGGGCTCGTCCGGGATTTGAACCCGGGACCTCTCGCATTTTAATCGTGAAATGCCCAAAACGAGAATCATACCCCTAGACCAACGAGCCGCCGATGTCATTTCCCATTTGCATTGAGTTTCACTGCGCTGGTCCGAATCCAGCTCACAGAGGACCTGTTAATACAGTTGAAATATTTTTATCTTTTCCTCAATCCACTTCTTTTTTCGAGCAGTTTCCTTGAACCTGCTCACAATTCGCCCCATAAAAAGAGATTCAGCGGCATCAGCGGCCGCATAGACTAATGGATTAGGCATCTGACTTCTGTTGCAAATTCTTCAGTTATCAGAAGATTGAAGGTTCAAGTCCTACAAAGGTCTTTTAATTATCTCAGCGACACTTTTTATATTCTGAATCTGGCGTGAAACCGGCCATTTTTGACAGTCCCTCATCTGAAGTCACGGAAGGCCTGTTGCTTACATTAAGCTGATTGTACATTTTCAACATTGTAGATCTGTGTGCACGGGCAGGATAAGCGGTGAAGTTGAATTTCTTTCAGGGTAGTTCTAATTAGATGTAAAAAGCAAGAAATGGAATATCTGAAAGCAGTATATTGGTGAGATGAGGTGGCCGAGAGGTTACGGCGATGGACTGCTTAATCCATTGTGTCTCTGCACGCGTGCGTTCGAATCCCATCCTCGTCGTTACTGTATTGCACGTTTGATGCTGACGCACTTTCCAAGCATTTCACTGAATCTTACTTGAAATACAATTTCGTGAAAATTGCACTGGTGTTGCTGGTCTGTGCCCCTGCATTGCTCATATCTTGTTAAAATTAAAATATTCCAAGAAATGTCTTCAACCCACCTTGAATGAAAGTGGAGATGAGATCGTGAATCGGAGTTTGAGAAACCCTCTCTTCCTTCTTCCTTCCTTTGAGATTGGCACCGAATGAAAAGACTAGCGGCAGCAGAGGCAAATGATTAGGGAACAGGAACATAAATTTCTCCTTTGGAATTTCAAAAATATTTATCAAACTTAAAGACGAGATTTTCTGTTTTTGGGTCTTTGGTTGAGAGATAAATAATGCGCGAGAAATCCTCGTTCTTTTCAGCATTCTCTCATGGGATCTGAAGCCCCAGTTTAACATCTTACTAGAAGGACGGCACTGCCGACAGTGCAGCACTACCTCAGTACTGCCCTGGAGTGTCAGCCTGGATTATGCACTCAAGTCTCTGGAGTGAGGCTTGAGTATGCTACCGCTGAGCCACGGCTGACACCTAAACTCAGTTCATTTGGCTGGAGTAAAATGACGGAGATAATGGGAAAAATGATAATGGAGTAAACTTTCAACTTGGTGTCCAAGATTAAACCGGGCATCGATTTAGAAACAGCCCGATTGATGTTGCCATGGATTTCATAAGCTTTGAAAAACAGGCCTGTCTATAATGGGCGTGGTCGTGGTCAGTTGCGAATCAATCTGGGTCTGTTTGAACCAGGAGTGCTCACAGTCCCGGATCATTCTGTGTCTGTTTGAAATGGCAGAGCTCACAATCTCGGATCATGCCGTTTTTTAAGAAGCAGAGCGATTTCAGCTTTGATGACCGAGTTGTTGAGTTTAAGAAAATGTGCCAGGGCTCGTCCGGGATTTGAACCCGGGACCTCTCGCATTTTAATCCTGAAATGCCCAAAGCGAGAATCATACTCCTAGACCAACGAGCCGCCGATGTCATTTCTCATTTGCATTGAGTTTCACTGCGCTGGTGCGAATCCAGCTCACAGAGGACCTGTTAATACAATTGAAATATTTTTATCTTTTCCTCAATCCACTTCTTTTTTCGAGCTGTTTCCTTGAACCTGCTCACAATTCACCCCATAAAAAGAGAGTCAGCGGCATCAGCGGCCGCATAGACTAATGGATAAGGCGTCTGACTTCGGTTGCAAATTCTTCAGTTATTTGAAGGTTCAAGTCCTACAAAGGTCTTTTAATTATCTGGGCGACACTTTTTATATTCTGAATCTGGCGTGAAACCGGCCATTTTTGACAGTCCCTCATCTGAAGTAACGGAAGGCCTGTTGCTTTCATTAAGCTGATTGTACATTTTCAACATTGTAGATCTGTGTGCACGGGCAGGATAAGCGGTGAAGTTGAATTTCTTTCAGGGTCGTTCTAATTAGATGTAAAAAGCAAGAAATGGAATGTCTGAAAGCCGTACATTGGTGAGACGACGTGGACGAGTGGTTAAGGCGATGGACTGCTAATCCATTGTGCTCTGCACGCGTGGGTACGAATCTAATCCTCGTCGTTACTGTATTGCACGTTTGATGCTGATGCACTTTCCAGGCATTTCACTGAATCTTACTTGCAATGCATTTTCGTGGAAATTGCACTGGTGTTGCTGGTCTCTGCCCCTGCATTGCTCATATCTTGTTAAAATTAAAATATTCCAAGAAATTTCTCAACCCACCTTGAATGAAAGTGGAGATGAGATCGCGAATCGGAGACTGAGAACCCTCTCTTCCTTCTTCCTTCCTCTGAGATTGGCACCGAAACAGTTATCAGAAGATTGAAGGTTTAAATCCTACAAAGGTCTTTTAATTATCTGGGCGACACTTTTTATATTCTGAATCTGGCGTGAAACCGGCCAATTTTGACAGTCCCTCATCTGAAGTATGAATGGGAGAGGTTCCCAGGTTCAAATGATGGCTTTTTACCGTTCCAGAAGGTCGGATTCTCTTTTCTCCAGAGAATGTTTGAGCTCCAGAGGACAGAAGGCACAGGGTTTGTCGACACAACACTCGTGGAGTAAAGAAAATTTTTCCAGCAGGTGCGCAGATTGAAGCTTACATGAGGTGCGCAGGTTGAAGCTGACATGAGGTGCGCAAATTGAAGCTGACATGAGGTGCGCAGATTGAAGCTGACATGAGGTGCGCAGATTGAAGCTGACATGTTAATTAATCACAATTCAAACGGACTCATTGGCGATTTCCATTCCTTGAAGGACATCAATGAACGAGTTGTGGTTTTGCTGCAAAAGTTCATCACTAAATCCTGACTGTACAGCGACTCTGGCGGGACTCCAACCCACAACCTTCCCACCATTAATTAGAAGGCCAACGCGCTATCCATTGACCCACAGAGCCGATTACACTCAAAGATTCTGAATCCGTAAGTTTGAGCTTCTTTATGGGTGAACGCGAGACTTGAAGATATGTTTTGATAATTTCCCTGTAAATCATTTCCACCTCCGTCCTTTCCCGAGGTTTGTACAAACGAATGAATGAGAGGATCAGGCACATCACTCCGAGAAACTCGTCCGCTAAACAGTGAAAAGTGACAGTGTTTATTGTGAGGGGTTTCGAGTTATTCACACACAATCTGGTAAAAAAATTTAGCCGCAACCCAGACACGTCGTCTTATGATCTGGAGTCAGGCGAGTTCCCCAAATCATGTTGTGTCTCCAAAACCCCCATAAAGAGGCGCTTCCTTCATATGTTGGTACTTTGAGACAACACTTCTTAAATCCTAACTGTGTCACACATGAATGCTTTCAAACCCCCGCTAGCTCCCGCGGGGGGTGAGGCAGCCATGAGAAGCAGCATTCCCTGTGAGCGCCCATATCCCGCTCGCTTTTGCCGCCAGCTGCCAGTGATCTACAACAAATCCAAATGCAGAGACAGGGCGCAAAGCATCATCAGGGAAAGAGGCATGGGCTCAAAATATAAATTAGTGGGATAGGATCAGAGGAACAGTTAATGTCCTGGGATGTGGACTTCGGTTAGAGCTGCAGTCAAATAAGTGTGAGAGAGAGAGAGAAACTATTTCCTCTGGTGGGAGGGTCCAGCAGAATGGGAAATAACCATAAAATTAAAGCTATCACGTTCAGAGATAATGTAAGGAAGGGCTTCTTCAGACAGAGGGTCGTGGGAATCCGGAACTCTCTCCTACAAAAGGCTTTTGAGGCCGGGGGTCAATTGACAATTTCTAAATTGAGGTTGATAGATTTTTGTTAGGCAAGGATATGAAGATTTATGGAATCAGAGCAGGTAGATGGAGTTACGACATGATGTAATTGAATGGCGGAGCAGGCTCGATGGTTAAATGGCCACCACCTGTTTCTATGTTCCTATAACTGAAACAGCTGTAAACAACAATTGCATTTTATTCATATTTAGCAGCAAACCTATCCATGCCGTGCGCAACTATGCTGTGGTGAGAGCAAACACCCCGCAACTGATGTGTGCCGCTGTTATCGTAAAGTGACTGGTGATCTGCGTTCTACCCACAGCAACCACGGTTGGAATCCTTATTACAGCACAGCTGGCTTTATATTGTCTGTTCTCTGATAGACCGCTGGGACACATCAGTATTTACCACCTGAAGAAATGTGTCTTATTGGTGATGAAAACCTATTTATTCCTTCAAAACCCTGCGCTCTCACATACCTGTGTTGATGCTCCATAATACAAACCCGCCAACATTATCATCCTTTCACAATCACCAGCCCTCCGTTACTTTCCTCCTTCCATTTCATTGTCACTTTCCTGCGGTGTTGTCTAATCCAACATTCACTTTCAGCTGCTTACGATGTTACGTTTGATCTGCTACCACCGCTGGTTTGGGCACAGGACCCATTCGCACCAATTTACATTAGTGCCTTAGAACCAGTCGATACCTTTAGATCTGTGGGACTGCTCGACAGACAAGGACAGTGGCCCGATTGTTCACAAAATTTTCTTGGGGAATCTTGTGATAGTGGGCTTGTTAACTGAAGGACTGGATTTTATTTTCTTGCTGGTTGGCGCTTTTCCCAAAACTGTTGTGATGCGTGAACGATGGGCAGCATCACCGAGCTGCCAATGAGGGTTGGAATGTGAAACTTTGGCTGGCTGGCGTGGTGCAGTTAGATCGAAAGTATTCCGCCTTAATCTTAACAGGTCTTTTGAAGTGTGCCATTGAACCAATTAACAGACAAATGAAAAGGGCGCTAGTGGATGAACGGAGCGATTACAGGAGGTTGGCCATAATTGAAAGGTTTTTGAAGGCCCATGGCGAGGGACACATTGTTCTTTATGAAGAGTGGGAGCAAAATAAAGTTTAACAGAAATTAATTGTACAGACTTGGTGCCAATCAGAAAACTGCGCTCATCTAAAATCAATAAAAATAAGAAATTAAATGAATTTTCAAATGATAAAGTAAACCATTTTTCCAGCTTCCTAGGCTGCATAGCTCTTTGTTGGCCGTCGTGGACACGATGGGCCAAAATGGCCTCATTCCGTGCTGTAACTTTCTATGATTCTATGATTCCTCATCATTTGCTTTTCCTGTCAATCTTTCAAGCGGTGTAAAGCCAGTGTAGATTGGAGATCGCTCTCAGCTTCTCCCATCGATGTGAAAATGAAACAGGACGAGGCGAGGATTGCCTTGGTATTGATTTGGATAGAGAACTGGTTGGCGGACAGAAAGCAAAGAGTTGAAATAAACGGGTCATTTTCCGAGTGGCAGGCAGTGACTAGTGGGGTACCGCCAGGATCGGTCCTAGGGCCCCAGCTGTTCACAATATATATTAATGATCTGGACGAGGGAATTGGATGTAATATCTCCAAATTTGCAGACGACACAAAGCTGGGTGGGAAGGTATGCTGTGAGGAGGATGTCGTGAAATTCCAGTACGATTTGTACAGGTTGGTTATTGGGCAGAAACATGGCAAATGCACTATAATGTGGATAAATGTGAGGTTATCCACTTTGGTGGCAAAAACAGGAAGGCAGATTATTATTTGCATGGCAATAGATTGGGAGAAGGGGAAGTGCAAAGAGACCTGGGTGTTCTTGTGCACCAGTCGCTGAAGGTAAGCTTGCAGGTGCAGCAGGCGGTTAAGAAGGCAAATGTTATGTTGGCCTTCGTAGCAAGAGGGTTCGAGTACAAGAACAAGGGTGTCTTGCTGCAGTTGTACAGGGCCTTGGTGAGACCGCACCTTGAGTATTGTGTGCAGTTTTCGTCGCCTTACCCGAGGAAGGACGTACTTGCCATGGAAGGAGTGCAGCGAAGATTCACCAGGCTGTTACCTGGGATGGCAGGAATGACGTATGAGGAGAGATTGTGTCGATTGGGCTTATACTCACTGGAGTTTAGAAGATTGAGAGGGGATCTCATCGAAACCTATAAAATTCTGTCAGGCCTGGACAGACTAGATGCAGGAAGGTTGTTTCTGATGGCCGGGGAGTCCAGAAACAGGGGTCATAGTCTAAGGATAAGGGGTAAGCCATTTAGAACTGAAATGAGGAGGAATTTCTTCACCCAGAGAGTGGTGAACCTGTGGAATTCTCTGCCACAGAGGGCAGTGGAGGCCAGCTCATTACGTATATTCAAGAAAGAGTTGGATATATTTCTTAAGGCTAAAGGGATCAAGGGATATGGGGAGAAGGCAGGGACAGGGTACTGAATTTGGATGATCAGCCATGATCTCATTGAATGGCGGAGCAGGCTCGAAGGGCCGAATGGCCTACTCCTGCTCCTATCTTCTATGTTTCTATGTTGCCCCGAACAGCAGAGCTGGGCACTGATTCTATTTCTGATGTCGCAGGAGTTGTTCCTCTAAAGATTCCCCTCACCATTGAAACGACTGTTATAACTCACTGGCTTTAAATGGACGATTTTATTATATGTTGGATAGTTTCAATCAAATAGATTTTAATAAATGTGCAAAAAGCCGAGGTTAGGACTGGAACTGATAAGCTTTTGATCACAGAGTTAACATCAAAATCAGGCTCCTTGCTCAATAAGGCAGGAAAGTGCGAACAAGGAAAGACAGAAAGATTCAAAATTCCGCCACGCGTTTCATGGCCACCGGACGTTCCAAAGTGCATTGCAGCCAATGAAGTACTTTTAAAGTATATTCACTGTTGTAATGTAGGAAACGCGGCAGGCAATGGAATGGAAGGAAGGAAGGAAGCGGGGAAAGATCTATCTGTAATCCGAGATCTCTGTTCCATTAGAACTGGGTGAAATATTAGTTTGAGAAAGTGAGAGAATTTTACACAGCGAGAGGTAAGATTGTCTTACTTGGTTACTGTAAGATTTTCAGGCCAAGTGTCTTCCAACTGGATGAACAGTCCATCACCTTAACCTCTCACCAACCTCCATCTACCTTTATTATCCAAAGAGGGTCGTCCGAAAATCCCTTTTATTTCAATATTTTTGCTTCCAAAGGATAGAAACAACGATTAATAAAGTCGTCCTTACCGCCTCTTCTGCCTGTGCTCCCAGATTGACAATATGGAAACTGTGGAGCTGGCTTCTGGGAATAGACGGATTTTCATATTTACGTCGCAGTTTCTGCACATCTGGGACTGAATTCCCGCTGTTGAAAATAAACTCGTGAGTTTCTTGCGATACAATGGAATTAGGCTCTGCGCTTATTTTCTAACAATTACTGATTTGAAGACTTCTGCAATGTCTCCAGGGTGAGGAAATTGTTGATGTTTGACTAAAGATTCTTTTCAAGCAAGCATCATACCACTGGAGCAATGAGCCGCTGGTAGAAAACCTTTCAACGCTTGGAGTAATACAATCATATAATTCTTAATGTGGTGATGAAAATCATTGGGCCAATCCTTCCCGTGCCGGCTCTCTGCACGAGCTGTCCAATTATTGCCACGTCCCTGCTCTAACACACAGTCCGACCAATGTTTTTCATTCGAAGTGTGTATCAGTAATTTGAGCCGTGCCATGAGCTAAGTGCAGCATGCTTGGGAGGAAAATGCGACTTTGGACTTGAGACTCTGTAGGATTTTTCTATTAACTCTCTTCACTCTTTAGGGTAATCAGAGCTAAGATCAACCAAGGCTTTAAACTTTTCTATCAAATTGGATTTATTAACATTTAAATACAACAAGCTTTGAACTTCCCCAGGCAGAACCGTGAAATGCTTTCTGCAGTGCCTTTAACCAATTGGCCATGCTGAATTGAGAAATATCTGGCGCTGCACTGATTGTTACATAACCATTTCGTTGGTTTGGTGATATTTAATTTGCAGCAAATTCTTAAAGTTGAAAAGAGTCGCAGCGATCATTGCAATAAACTAAACCCTCCGGTATTAAGAGTATGGAATATCCTGCAGGATAATGAAAATAAACAGCAGGAATATTGTGTTCTGCTCCCACGTGACACAGATCAGGCTCAGCCTCTGCTCCCTCCCTGAAACTTTGCTACAATTGTACAGGGTCTTGGTGAGACCACACCTGGTGAACTGTGCACTATTTTGAGTTGCCTTTTATTCTTTCAGTGACAGAAACACGAATACGACTGGAGAATTGAAACGCAAGGTAAGGTGAGCATTGGTGTTTCAGGGGTAGCATTCTCGCCTTCCACGGAGAGACCCGGTTTCGGTTCCCAGTCTCGATGTCAAAGCTAATTACTTAAAGTGTTCTTAGGTTCAATTGCGGTCGCTCTACAGAATTCGATTAAAATGTCCAACAGAGAAAAGAACGGAGTTCATTTAACATTAAGTTCATGCCAAAGCTCGTTCAGTCTGATTACTCACAATGACACATTTCATTCCAAACGATGCTTTTTTATTTATATTTTCGTTGCTGTTTTTGCAACCTTGTAAATTACCGCCCCATCTCCAAACTCCCTTTCCTCTTCAAAACCATTAACATGCTGTCGCCTCCCAATTCCGTGTCCATCTATACCGGAACTCCATGCTTTAATCCCCCAATCACGTTTCCGCCCCACCACAGTACCGAAATTGATCTTATCAAAGTCACAAGTGACATCCTATGCGACTGTGACAAACGATAAACTCCCTCTTCACCATTCTCGAACTCGCTATGGCATTTGACATAGTTCACCATGCTTCTCCAGCACCTCCACGCCGCCATCCAGCTGGATGGGACTGCACACGCCTGGTTCCATTCTTATCTATTCAGTCGTAGCCATAGAATCATCTACAATGTCTTATCCTCCAGCTCCCGCACTATTATCTCTAGAGAGCCCAAGGATCTATGCTTGGTCCCCTTCTGTTCCTCATCAATAAGCTTTCCCTTGGCGACATCATCCGAAACCACAGCGTCAGTTTCCACATATATGCTGATACCCAGTTCTATCTCACCATTGCCGCTCTCCACCCCTCCACTGCCTCTGTTTTGTCATTCTGCTTCTACATAATCCAGTACTGGTTGAGTGGATATTTCTTCTAATGGTGTATGCGGAAGACCAAAGCCATTGATTCCAGACCCCGCCACAAACTCCATTCCCTCGCCATCAACTCTATCCCTCACTCACTCGGCACTGTCTGAGGTTGAAGCAGACTATTCACAAACTTGGTGACATATTTGACCCCGAGAGGAGCTTCTGACAACATATGTGCTCCATCACCAAGACTGCCTGTTTCCACCTCCGGGACATCGCCCAACTCCATCCCTGCCTCAGCTGATCTGCTGCGAAAAAGCTCATCCATGCTTATGTTAACTCTAGACTTGACAATTACAATGCACGCCTGGCCGGTCTCCCACGTTATATCCTCCGTAAATCTGAGATCATCCTGGCTGCCCGAGTCCTAACTCGCACCAAGTCTCGTTCATCCACCACCTCTGTGTACAGAACAGGAAGCTGGGAATCTATGGAAACCCGGAGGGAATGAGAAATTTTTCATTTCGTGTCCAACTTTTGACAAAGCAGAATCGCTGTATGGCATCTTTCTATCAAATATGATTATGGAGCCTGAAATTACAGGCAGCTCGAGTCATAGTAATGAAGGATTAAATGCGTGCATCATTGTTAATACATCAATGTTGCAGCACGCACGATGCGAGATGCGTTGTGTTGCACCATAAACTGACGGCTTTTCACTACAATATTGCGCTCGTTTGGTATTCGAACCTAAGCCCTCTCGCATATCAGTCAGCGAAACGCCTTAGCAAGAATCACAACACCAGAGCAACAAACCACTGGGCACATTGCCGTTCAGCCAGTGTATGATTTCATGGCCAGCCACATCCAATCAGACAGCCTTTGACACCACTTCTGTCCATCCAATCCAAATTCAAAATCCAGCAATACTCGTTGACATAAAGTGTAGGTCGTTGAGGTGCCTTTATTCCAGAATATTTGCAAACACTCTTGTGCTTGAGATTCATGCGGATTGATTTGCGAACATGCCTACTGAATTTTCAATGGCAGTTCAAGGTCAAAAGCCGGGAACAAAAAGAGGGCTCACCCGGGATTTGAATCCGGGACTTCTCTCAAGTTCCAACCAATAAAACCGAAGCGAGAATCATACCCCTAGAACAACGAGCCAGCTGGTCGAAGAAAACACACTCAAGAGGTATCCATAATCAAACCATGTGTTGGCCATTCTTGATAACCAGAGCACTTGAGGCCGAAATAGCTCAGATTTTGCCTTCTCTACCTGTCTTCTCAAGTGCCACACTGCTCCACTCAGTCAGTTAATGAACTGTTAGGACAGTAATGTATCGGTACAGCAGGAGCCCATCCTTGGGCAGCAGCAGAGTTTCTGCATTAGTTTGGCGCGATGCCTCAGATTTGGACAATGAATTAGCAAAGGCAGTGAGAAGACTTGGAGGCAGAAAGTGACGCAACAATCGCCCCGGAAGTGACATTCGATTCTGTGACGGAGAAAAGTTTTGCTTGTGGAGGGGGTTTGCTCTCAGTTCATAGCACCACCCACCTCCTGCACCGCCCTTTCTGTTTTCTGCCACATTCGCACATTCAGGGTCGGGCCTGGGCAGATTCACCCCTGTCTCACCCGGGGGCGCTGAGACTTCCATCGCCCCTGATTACCAACTCAACCAGTCTGTAAATTAAACCTGAAAAACTCCCTCGCAAAGGGCAGGAGCGCATGGGGGTGGGGAAGGCTGTGACCTCTGACCAAATTTCAACTCAATAAGCGAAGTTTGTATGCCTATAAAGATCCTACATGTGTGCTGTGTGCGCTAGGCCGATGTAGCAGAGCCTGGTCTCCAATCATCTTTGATCCCCTTGCCATTGCACCAAGACCTTGTTCTGTCAAGCCCGTGTGGTAGCTGGAGTGAAATGGCCACCGCACGTTAGAAGAATTCACCCACAGGCATCTTCCGACGTTTAAAATGAAGTTTGGGACCTGGAACATCAGTATCCTCATGGCCAACCACAACAGCGACAACCCGGAATGCTGTACAGCTATCGTTGTCAGCGAACTCAGCCACTTAGACATAGACGTCGCCGCCCTAAGCGAGACCCAGCAGGCAGGGGAAGGCCCGCTCAAGGAGCAAGGCAGTGGTTAAACCTTCTTCTGGAAAGGCAAATCAGAAGAAGAATGCCGCCTCCATGGGGTAGGCTTCACCATAAAAAATGAGCTAGTTGAACGTCTCAGAGACTCCGCTGGTGTAATAAACGAACGCCTGATGACTCTACGGCTCACCTTAGCCCAGAGCCAATGCGCTGCGGTCATCAGTGTGTACGTCCCAACACTGGAAGTCACAGATGAGACCAAAGAGGAATTCTACTCCAGTCCCAAGTCCCAACGGGCGACAAGCTGCTCCTCCTTGGTGACTTCAATGCCACAGTTGAAAAGGACACAGACCTCTGTGGAGGTGCGATCGGCAGATAGGGAATAGGGAAAGCCAACTCCTATGCTAGCCTCCTCCTGATGAAATGCTTAGAATGTAACCAACACCTTGTTCCATCAGAGAGTCAAGTACAAGGCTTCATGGAAACATGCTCGCTCCAAGCACTGCCATCTGCTGGACTACGTCATCATCCGAGCGAGGGACCACAAGAAGGTCCACATCACCTGTGCCATGACAGGAGCTGACGATTGCTGGACAGGCCACTGCCTAATCCACTCTGTCATCTCCATCAAAGTAGCCACAGAACAGCGGCGGCAACAGAAGCAATGCCGCAGGAAAATCAACGCTGGAGCACTCAAAGACCCTGCTAAGAAAGCCCTATTCAGCCTGCAACTCACAATCAACCTGACGACTCCCAGTGATTCAGAGGCACAGAGAGTCGACAGCGCCTGGTCTGCACTAAAGACCTCCATAATAAGCACCTGTAAAGAGACGCTCGGTCACTCGGCCAGGAAAACCAAGACTGGTTCGACGAGAATGACCAGGAGATCCAGGAGGTAATAAGCCACACGCGCAAGGCATGTCTGATCTGGAAACAGGAACAGAACTTGAAAGCAATAAAGCAACTCTACAGCCGCCTGAAGGCCGAGGTGCAACATAAAACTAGAGACAAAAAGAACAGATGGTGGGTGGAGAAATCACAGGAGATCCAGCAGCTAACTGACAACCACAATGTGCGTGGATTCTTTTGTGCAATCAAGACCACCAACGGCCCAAGCACTCAAGCTCCTACCCCACTGTGGGCCAAGAATGGAGAGGTACTCATCAGGAACAGAGAGGCAGTGAAATCCCGCTAGAAGGAGCACTTCAAAGATCTCCTTAACCGAGAATCTGACTTTGATGCAAGTGTACTCAACTCCATCCCGCAGCATGCTACCCGCCACCATCTCATCACAACCCCAGGCTGGCAAGAGCTTGAAAAGGCCATCCGACAACTGAAGAACAAAAAAGGCTCAGGAGCAGATGGAATCCCTGACGAGGTACTTAAACATGGCGGAGAAGCACTACTGCCATGAATTCATGAACTAATTTCTCTTATCTGGAAGGAGGATTGCATGCCAGGGGATCTCAGCGATGCCGTAATTATGCCCATCTTCAAGAAAGGTAATTACGGAGGAGTTTCCCTGCTGTCTGCCCCAGGGACAGTCATCACAAGAATCCTCCTCAATTGCCTTCGCCCCAGTGGCTGAAGAGCTCCTCCCAGATTCGCAATGCGGATTCCGCCCACTAAAGAGCACAATGGAAATGACCTTCACCGTGCCTCAATTACAAGAGAAATGCAGGGAACAGCACCAACTGCTGTACATGGCCTTCTTTGACCTACAAACACCTTTGACACTGTCAACCGTGAGGGATTAGGGAGTGTCCTCCTCAAATTCGGCAGCCCTAAAAAGTTTGTCACCATCCTCCAACTGCTTCACGACAATATGCAAGCCATGATCCTGAGGTATGGTTCCACAACAGACGCTATTCAAGTATGGACCGGGGTTAAGCAAGGCTCTGTCATCGCACCAACGTTCTTCTCGATCTTCCTTGCTGCAGTTCTCCAACTCACCCTCAGTAAGCGCCCCGCTGGAGTGAAGCTAATTTACAGAACAAACGGGAAATTGTGAAATCTCCATCGCTTCCAGTCCAGATGCAAGATCCTCCCATTCTCTGTCGTCTAATTACATTACCCAGACGATGCTTGCGTCTGCATAAAGTTGGAAGTCGAACGCCAAACCATCATCAACACCTTCACCGAAGGATACGAGAGCATGGGCCTTACACTAAACATCCATAAGACGAAGGTCCTCGACCAACCTGCCCCGCCACACGGTACTGCACCCTGATTATCAAAATCCAGGACAAGGCCTTGGACAACTTGGACCACTTTCCTTACCTCGGGAGCCTACTGTCAACAAGGGCAGACATCGATGACGAAGTCCAACAGAGATACCAGTGCATCCTTCGGTCGCCTGAGGAAGAGAGTGTTTGAGGACCAGGACCTCAAATCCGGCACCAAGCTCATGGCCTACAGAGCAGTAGTGATTCCTGCCCTCCTGTATGCCTCCCAGACATGGACCATGTACAGCAGGCAAATCAAAGCACTGGAGTGGTAGCACCAACGCTGCCTCTGCAAGATCCTGCAAATCCATTGACAGGATAG